>NC_133408.1:171113333-171416363 GCF_049350105.2 Macaca mulatta | reverse complement strand
ACTCCAGCCTGGGCGACCAAAACACACACACACACAATGACATACCACTGCACACCTATTAAAATGACAAAAAGACAACCCCCCCGCCCGCCTCCTACCCTGCAACAAAAAAACCTGACACAGCCACTTTAGACAACAGTTTGGCATTTCCTCATGAAGTTAAACATACTCTTGCCCTACATAACCCAGGTATTTACCCAGATGAAATGAAAATCTATGCTTACAGAAAACCTACATGTAAATATTTATAGCAGCTTTATTCATAATATCCAAAACCTAGAATCTGTCTAAATGTCTGCCAGCTAGGAAATGGATAAGCAAACTGTGGTAAATCTATACAATGATATACCACTCAGTAATAAAAAGAAATGAACCAGTGATACACACACCAATCTCACACGCATTGCACTATGTGAAAAAAGTCAGACTCAAAATGCTACATACTGTATTCTTCCAAATACAGTAGTTTTTTAAAAGCAAAACTATAGAAACAAAAAAATCAGTGGGTAGTAGGAGGAAGGGGAAGACTGGACTTCCCAGAGGCTCAGGGGAAATGTGGAGGATGATGAATTGATTCTATATTTTGAATGTACTGGTGGCTCTACAACCATTTGCATCTATCAAAACTCAGAATCACAAACTAAAAAGGATGAATGTTACTGTATGTAAGTTACTTGAATTTTAAAAATGAAAACTAGGAAAATGGCATTAATCATTTAGAAAGATGTGCAGCCTTGCTCACAAAGAGAAATGCAAACTAAACTGCCCTGAGGTACTATTTTTCACCTTTCAGACTGGCAAAAGCTCAAAAGTATGATAATATATCCTATGGGAAAGGCTGTGGAGAAACAGGCATTCTCACCTACACCCCTATGGAAGTGAATTTGTCAATAATTAGCAAAATTACATATATATTTACTCTTTAATTCAGAAATCAATCTCAAAGAGACATTGGTAAAAATACAAAAAGACATACGTAAGTCTATTCATTGTAACAATCTTTATAATAACAAAAAAGCCTGGAAACAAACCAAATATCCGTCATCAGAAGACTAGTTAAATATTCTATGGTACATTCACAAATAGACTATTATACAGCTGCCAAGAGGCATAATCCTATGTAGTGATCTCCAGGATATGTTGCTAAGTGAAAAAAGCTAGGCAGAGAAAAACACGTATGGTATGTTATCATTTTATCTAAGAAAAGGTAGGGGGTTACAAAAATATACGCATTTTTGCCTATATTAAGAACAAATAATAGAATGATACGTTATAAAAATATTTCAATTGTTTCCTACAAGAGGAGCAAAGAAATGCTGTGGGGGTAACAGGAATGGAAGTCAGGTTTTACTGAATATGTGAAACTGTATAAATGTTTTATATAATTATAAGAAAATTATAAAGCAATCCCTAAAAATCAAATGCAGATTTACGTAAATGAATCTAACCTAAACTAACTTATGTCATCTAGTTGGTGACACAAACACAAAAGAATCACCCAAATGATTTAACTGAACAATCCTAGAGGGATATATGCTCAGGGCCAAGGAAAAAAAGACAAAAAAAATCTAAACTATTTATGGGGAAATCAAATGAGAAATGTTGTGGGTGTTGTAAACCAGGATTTTTGGTGTGGAAGAATGGAGGAGGTTAAGTGAAAGTAATCCTGAATTTCAACTCGAATTGAAAATACCAGTATAAACTCACGATATATTATATATTTTTCTTTAGTTACATATTTTCTAACTCCGTTCACTGAAAAGGCTTAGAGACAATGACCAACCCACGGCAATGAGCACCCTAGCACCCAGATTGTGGGATTCAAACACTATTCTTACTAAAATAAACCAGGACTCCCTGAAGAAATGGCTGACTCCAAGTCAAGGCATGACATGCTATAGGACGGACAAACATCTTTTCATATGAGAAAGAAAGGCACTCTCAAAACCTACTAGGCTCATGTCAAAAAGGACTCAGTAGCAACCCATAGAGGATTACACTAGCCAAAGATGGAAAATTTTATATGTAAATAAGGAAAATAATGGCAGCAGATTGTCCCACATCAACTGTGTTTACACATACATGGTTCATAATTCCTTGGTCACCTTTAGAGGACGCTAGGGAACCAAACTGCTATTTAGAAAACTGACAAAGGCAAAGAATTAGGCATTTATCTTAGCTCACTGTACTCCAGCATAATCAAATAGGTAAGGAAGGGAAGTTTCTCTTTGTAGAGATATTCCTGCTAATAAATGAAGAAGGAAGAAGGAACAATAGAATTATAATATCACCATATTTTGTAGCCCCTAACGAATTAATATACCTAGGTAATGATCATCAATGTCAGCTAATATCACAAAAAGAGAGAGGTATTTTGTGCTGCCTGATGGAAGTATGCAAAATAACCTGTCAGGAGTTCTTGAAATGAAATCTTAATCTCAAATCAAGCTTCTAGATATAACTATTAATTTACAGGTAATATAGGAATGAGAGGAGCATGTTGATTGATACAATAAGAATGAAATCGGCAAAGTCCAGACTGCGGGAAACCACAGAACAAACTACCCAGTTCTTTGGCAATCACAGGAAAAGAAGAGATGCAAGGGAACCAGAGAGTAAAAGAGATCTAAGGGGCATATGAAAGACTTGCAATTAATTAGTGGATCTTTACTGGCTCCTTATTCAAATGAAGAAACTGTACGAGAGAGAGAGACAGAGACAGAGAGAGAGAGAGAGAGAGAGGGAACCAGAAAAAATAATATTGATAATATTAGTGAATTTTTAAATTTTAGGTGAAATAACAGTGTTATCGTATTTTTTTTTAAAAAAAGAATTCTTATAGAAATACATTCTGAAAAAATAAGAATGAAATGATACAATGTCTTTTTTTTTTCCAAAATAATCTGGAAAGACAGAGAAAGGAGAGAAAGTTGTAAATGAAACAAGATTAGCCATGTTGAATCCAAGTGTGGGTACATGGGAGTTTGTTATATTTTAAAAAAAAAGGAAAAGTAAAGATGTGTTCAATCATCCTGTAAGAAGTCCAGAAAGGAGAAAAAAAGAAACATAGAACAGGTAGGACAAAACACATGAAATATAAGAGTCCATATAAATCCAGATATGTTGCTAATTAAAATAAATGTGAAAGAATTACATGCTCCAGTTAAAAAGTCAAATATTATCAATTAAATTCTATTATAGGTGGTCTTCAAGATATACCTCTAAAACATAGGTTACATAAATATCAAAAGGAAAAGAATGAAAAACATATAGCATACAAATGTTAACCAAAAAAAAAAAAACTATTGCAGGTATACTAATATCAGGCAAACCAAATTGATGATAAAGGATTTCTAGTGAAAAAGTAAGTTCCTTCATAATACAAAAAGTACAATTCATGAAAGAACTCTAACAATTTTAGACTTGAATGCATCTAATAACACAAACAATATGAAAAGCAAATTTGACAGATCCAGAAAGAAAAATATACAAATACACAAACATAATGGGGAATTTTAACGTATTTCTCTCAGTAACTTAGAATGAGCAAAAAAAATCAATAAGAATAAGAAGAGGTGGGCTGGGTGCAGTGGCTCACGCCTGTAATCCCAACACTTTGGGAGGCCGAGGCAGGCGGATCGTTTGAGGTCAGGAGTTTGAGACCAGCCTGGCCAACACGGCGAAACCTCATCTCCACTAAAATACAAAAAAAATTAGGCAGATGTAGTGGCACACGCCTGTAATCCCATCTACTCGTGAGGCTGAAGCACGAGAATAGCTTGAACCCAAGATGCAGAGGTTGCAGCGAGCCGAGATCGTGCCACTGCACTCCAGCCTGGGCAACAGAGCAAGACTCTGTCTCAAAAAGAAAAAATAAAAAGAAGAGATGAACAATAAAATTAACAAACCTGGCCTAATGAACATATATGGAACAGGAAGTGCAAAAACCTCCATTTTCAAGCATATACGGAACATTTATAAAAACTGATAATTATAAAGTAGATTTGTATAATTTTCAAAATATTGAAATAATATAGAGCATATTCACTGATTTAAATGTGATTAATCCCAGTCTGGGCAACATGGTGAAACCTCGTCTCTACAAAAACTTAGCTGGGCATGGTGGTGCGCACCTGTGGTCCCAGCTACTCAGGAGGCTGAGGTGGGAGGATTACCTGATCCCAGGAGGCAGAGGTTGCAGTGAGCCAAGATTGCACCACTGTACTCCAGCCTGGCGACAGTGCAAGACTCAGTCAAAAAAAAAAAGTGATTAAGCCAGAAGTGAATATAAAACAAATATAACTAAAAAAGTACCAAATGTTGGCCAGACGCGGTGGCTCACGCGTGTGATCCCAGCACTTTGGGAGGCCGAGGCGGGCAGATCACGAGGTCAGGAGATGGAGACCAGCCCGGCTAACATGGTGAAACCCTGTCTCTACTAAAAATACAAAAAAAAAAAAAAAAAAAATTAGCCGGGCATGATGGCACGTGCCTGTAGCCCAGATACTCGGGAGGCTGAGGCAGGAAAATCGCTTGAACTCGGGAGGCGGAGGTTGCAGCGAGCTGAGATCGCGCCACTGCACTCCAGCCTGGGTGACAGAGTAAGACTCAGTCTCAAAAAAAAAAGAAAAGAAAAGAAAAGAAAAATACCAAATGTTTAGAAATTAAGAAACTAAGTTCTAAATAATCTATAGGTCAAAAAGAAATTATTACATAAATTAGAAAATATTTTGAAATGAAAAAATTTGAAATGAAAATATTTTTACAATGAGAACACTGCAAGTCAAAACTTCAGAAATTATACGAGGAAAATCTGTAGTCTTAAATGTACATATTAGATAATAAGAAAGGATGAAAACTTTATAACCACAAAATTGAAAGCCTAAATAAAATGGCCACTTTTCTAGCAAAATCTAGAAAAACTAACCCAAGAACAATAGAATAAACACTAATCATTAAAGTAATTAAATCAGTAGTTAAAACTCATTTGCAGGAAGAGGGGGAAGAGAGAGCTTTCTGGGCCATATCATCTTACAAGCATATTCTACCAAAACCTCAAGAGAAAAATGCAATCTTACTCAAATTGTTTCAGAGAAGAAAACACATCAATGTATGAGTCTTTAAAAATTTTGATTCCAAAATCAGACAAAGATAGTAATAGGAAAGAAACTTTTCAGGCCAACCTCATTTATGAAAAATAGATGTAAAAAATGTTAAACAAAAATTTTTAACAAACAGAATCAAATCATGTTTAAAATAATAATACTATAATTAAGGCCATGTAAGATTTATTGCACAAGGGCAAGGAAAATTTAATACCAGAATATCTACTCATACAAGAAATCACATTAACAGAAGAAGATAGAAAAACTACACCATTAACTCAGTAGAGACAGACAATCTTTCGCTTAAAAATGCATTAGGAACTTATTAATCTAGAAATAGGAGGGATCTTAATAGCTACCAAAAATCTTATACTTACAGTGAAATAGAAGTATTTATTTTTAAAATCAGGAACAAGGTAAGGATACTACTCTCCTTATTCTATTCAGCATTTTAATTGAAGTATAAAGCTATAGTTATTCCAAAATAATATGATGTCTACATAGAAGGCCCAAGATGATTTTAAAATTAATTAAAATTTGTAAGTGAATTTAACAAACTTCTGGGATGAAAAATTATTATACAAAATTTAATTATAATCTATATACCACTATCAAAGTTAGAACATTTAATTTTTATATATGTAATTTACAATAGCAAATCAAATTAGAAAGTATCTAAGAATAAATCTAACAATAGGTGTGCAAGACCTTTATTGATAAATTATTAAATACATTTTAATGCCCTTTAAAACAAGAAATTAAAAAATAGAGTGCAATGGTATGATCATGGCTCACTGCAGCCTCAACCTCCCTGGGCTCAAGTGATCCTCCCACCTCAGCACCCTCCAACCTCTATATCCCCTCCCGTCCCCCTCACCCCTACTAGCTGTGACTACAGGCATGAGCTACCATGCCCAGCTTTTTTTTTTTTTTTTTTTTTTTTTTGAGAGGGAGTCTCACTCTGTCACTCAGGCTGGAGTGCAGTGGCACGATCTCGGCTCACTGCAAGCTCCGTCTCCCAGGTTCAGGCCATTCTCCTGCCTCAGCATCCCAAGTAGCTGGGACTACAGGCACCCGCCACCACGCCCGGCTAATTTTTTTTTTTTTTTTTTTTGAGAGACAGGGTCTCACTATATTGCCCAGGCTGATCTCAAACTCCTGGGCTTAAGCAATCCTCCTGCCACAGCCTCCCAAACTGCTGAGATTACAGGCATGAGCCACTGTGCCTAGCTTCCAATCCCATTTCATACCCATTAGATTGGCAAAAAAAAAAAAAAATGACCCTACCAGATCCTGGCAATGATATGGTGCAACGGGAATTCCATATGGTGCTGGGAAAACTACTTTGGAGAACGATTAACATGTAATCCACGATCCAGTCATTCCACTCCAAAATATGTCTCCGAAAAATTCTTCTACACATAGTTAAGAAGTTTATAGAAGTCACTATTGCAGCATTGTGTATAACAGTGAAAAACTGGAAATACCCTAAATGTCCATCAACAGACCTCGTCTCTACAAAAAATAAAGAAAATTTGGCTGGGTGCGGTGGCATGCACCTGTAGTCCCAGCACTTTGGGAGGCTAAGATGGGTGGATTGCTTAAGTCCAGGAGTTTCAGACCAGCCTGGGCAACACAGCAAAACTCCATCTCTACAAAAAAAAAGAAATACAAAAATTAGCCAGATGTGGTGGCGTGCACTTGTGGTCCTAGCTACTTGGGAGGCTGAGGTCGGAGAATCACCTGAGCCTGGGAGGTCAAGGCTACAGCAAGCCATGATTCTGCCATTGTACTCCATCCAGCCTGGGTGACAGAATAAGAGCCTGTCTCAAAAAATAAATAAACAAACAAAAAATAAACAAAATTAACGAGGTATGGTGGCATATGCCTGTTGTCGCAGCTACTTAGGAGGCTGAGATGAGAGGATTGCTTGAGCCTAGGAGGTCAAGGGTGAAGGGAGCCATGATCAAGCCAGTGCACTCCAGGCTGGGTGACAGAGTGAGAGCCTGTCTTTAAAAAAAAAAAAAAAAAAAAAAAAAAGTACTATTTCATACCCACAAAAATCTTCCTAATGCTATCCCTTTAGAATTACACCTTCCCTTGCCTCTACTCCCCACCATCCCTAACCTCTGTTATCCACTAATTTGTTTCCACTGTATACTTCTCTCACTTTGAAATTTTATGTAAACACAATGATACAATATACATCATTTTAAGATTGGCCATTTTCACTCAGAATAATGCCCTTTAGATCCACCCAAGTTGTTCCATGTATGAATAGTTCCTTTTCATTTCTGAGTAGTATTTCATGTAATATAGGTACCACAATTTATTTAACTATTAGACTTTTGTAGAACATTTTGGTTGCTTCCAACCTTGGGGCTACTACAAACAAAGCTGCTGTGGACAATCATACAGAGGATTTATGTGAGCATAATTTTTTCATTTCTCTTGAATAAATCCCTAGGAGTATAATTGCTGAGATATATGGTAAGTGTATGGTTTTTCAAATAAATCAATCAATTATTTTCTAGAGTGGTTATACCATTTTACTTTCCTATCAGCAATATGTGAGAGATCCTGTTTCTCCACATCCTCACCAGAATTTGGTATTGTTATTTTGTTTTACTTTAGCTGTTCTGAGGAGTGTGTAGTGATATCTAATCACGATCCTAATTGCATTTCCCTGACAACTAGTGATACTGTACATTATTTCATGTGTATATTTCATGTGTATATCTTTGGTGAAATGTCACCCCATGTCTTTTGCCTATTTCTTGTTTTTTTCAGTGTTGTTTTGAGATTCCTTTATATAGTCTAGATATGAGTTCTTTATCAAATACGTGGCTTGTAAATATTTTCCTCCACTCTGTAGCTTGTCTTTTCATTCTCCTAACAAGGTCTTACACAATGTAAGAGATTTTAATTTTAATGAAGTTCAATTTCTCAAGTTTTTATTTTTTTTCTTTTATGGATAGTGCTTTTCTTATCATTTCTAAGAATTCTGGAGGTCCCATATTTTCTTTTAAAAGTTTTATAATTTTATAGTTTACATTTAAATCTATAATCCATTTTTAGCTAATTTTTGTATAAGGTATAAGGTTGTTAAGTCAAGCTATTTTAGGTTTTTGGTAATGTTTTTTGGGTTGCATCTGTGTTTTTTTGGTTTGTTTATTTTACCCATAGATACCTAATTGCTCCAGCACTATTTGTTGAAAAGACTGTACTTTTCCATTGAATTACTTTTGTATTTTTTTCAGAAATCAGTTGGCATGCAGGGTAGAAAGAAAGAAATTAAACTGTCCCAACTTACAGATGACATGATTACCCATGCAGAAAATTCCAAGGAATCTACAACAAAAGCTCCTAGAGCTAGTAAATGAGTTCAGCAAGGTCACAGAATATAGTATTAACATATGAAAATCAATTACATTTCCATATCCTACCAATGAACACATAGAAACCAAAATCAAAATTACAATGTCACTTATAATTGCTTAAAAATAAATAAAATATTTAGGTATAAATCTAGCCCTTTCTGACATCTTTCTGTACTGCCACAATGGTGTGCATGAATGTCCTGGTTGATGCTCTCAAAAGCATCAATAATGCTGATGAAGCAAATGGCAGGGTCTTATTAGGCCGTGCTCCAAAGTCACTGTCTGGTTTCTAACTGCAATGGTGAAGCATGGTCACATTGGTGAATTTGAAATCACTGATTATCACAGAGCAGGGAAAATTGTTGAAAACCTCACAGACAGGCTAAATAAGTGTTGAGTGATCAGCCTCAAATGTGATGTCCACCTCAAAGATCCAGAAAAATGGCAGAATAATCTGCTCCCACCCTGCCAGTTTGGTTTTATTATACTGACAACCTCAGCTGGCATCATGGACCATGAAGAAGGAAGCTGAAAACACACAGGAGGGAAAATCCTGGGATTCTTTTTCTAGAGACATAATACATATTGACAAAATGCCTCAGGGACAGAAAAAAAATCTGAAAAAACTCCCAGCATACACAGGAGTATGCTGAAAACTGCAAAACAATAATGAAAGAAATCAAACACCTAATTAAAATGGAGAGACATACTATGTTCATGGATTGGAAAACTCAACATAGTAAAGATGTCAATTCTCCCCAAATTTATATACAGGTTTGATACAATTGCTGTCAAAATCCTGGCAAAAAAAAATTTGTCAATGTTTTATAATCTTTTTTTTTTTTTTTTAGACAGAGTCTCACTCTGTCATCCAGGCTGGAGTGCACTGGCGTGATCTCAGCTCACTGCAACCTCCACCTCCTGGGTTCAAGTGATTTTCCTGCCTCAGCCTCCTGAGAAGCTGGGATTGAGCACAACTGAGCTGCCACACCTAGCTAATTTTTGCATTTTTAGTAGAGATAGGGTTTCACCATGTTGGCCAGGCTGGTCTTGAATGCCTGACCTCAAGTGATCCACCCACCTCAGCTTCCTAAAGTGCTGGAATTACAGGCGTGAGCCACCACACCTGGCAATGTTTTACAATCTTAAAAAATCTCTTAAATCAAACAGTGTTTACTGATTTCAACTGAAAGAATGTATGTATGCCTACATGTGTGTACATGTATGTGTATGTAAGTGTGGGATTAAGCTTTAATTCAATTCAGTAAAATACAACCCATCGTTGGGCTTGGCAATTCATGGGAGGCAAACATGCCAAAAATCTCTTCTGCCCATTATGCTCAGCTTATATGAGATACAAAATAGAATCACCTGTAAAACGAAGAAGTATGTGGATCACTATATATTACATCTTGCATCCAGAAATGCTTTTCTTTGCCTTTTCTTCCTTCACCCTTGTCTGAGACCCACTTGGGAGCTGTCTTTCCCTTGCAGCTGCCTCTCAGAACAAAGCTGAGCACAGATGAGGACTTCAAGAAATACCAGAACTGACTCTTAATCTAGTCACTTTTTCCTTCACTTTCCTCTTGCCCTCTTCCAAACTAAGAGATATCCAATATCTACTTGGGTCATTTGAGATCCACACAGTGCTCCTCCCTTCATCTTACCCAGCGAAGAATGCTTTTTATTCTTTTGTCTTCTTCAAACAGTTATTCTCTGCTCCACATTCCCAGCAGCCCACCAGTGTCCCGGTCTGATTATGGAACACTCATTGATATTCACCACGGTACCCTCGTGGGTGTCTTCTCTACCCACCGATGTGTCTAGACTTCCATGAATGTCAGCATTGAGAAAAGCAGGTTAAAAATCAGTCATGAGTCAATGAGGAGGGCACAGAGCTCTGAGGTGGGACCCTGAGCTATGGGGCTGAGGGGACATCTGGAGTGTTTGTGGTGACTCACAAATTAGTGTGACACAAGATTCTATGAGAAAGTCAAATTCCATTAAACAGCTGCTCTTAGTAGTGACTGGAAATTTTGTTGGTTGATAATCCAAATGTAAATCACAGACTTAATTTCACACATTTCAATCCAGAAGTCTTGATGCTGTGTGAACATAGCTATGATTAGACTCTACTGAGTTCCACTGCTCTGCTAACTTCAAGGTAACTTGAAACACTCTACAATTGTCACATAGTACTCATGCCCAAAACACTGGCTCTGGCTTCACTGCCAGTGGATAGGATGAACTGTAATTAACAAATGAATGAGTATTTACTGCCTGAGCACCCTCCGAGTGCCAGGTTCTGCACTAAGCACATTGGTAGACAAAAAGGCAAACAAGTTTTGGCCTCTCCTCTCCAAGATCTTACAATCTAATGGCAGGAAAAAGAGCTATCACATAAGAAACAACTGAGAATGTCTTAAATAATGTACTGATATCTACATTCTGTAGGTAAGTTACAAGGAGGATAATCAGAATAAATGGCAATGTCAGGGAAGATTTCATGACCAGGGCAAGATTTTCACTGTGACTTTCAGATGCCTGGTGATGGGGTGGGTGGTAAGGAGAAGAGAAGCTGTTTGAAGCAGAAGGAACTTGCCAGCCCCACAAAGACAGGAAGCTTTCTAGCTAGCTGCTGTGCCCACCTCCGGAGCTACTTTGAGTGTCCCTTCCACAGCGAGTGGGTACCATATGGAGATGACAGTTGCCCCAGCTGATCCATATGGATCCTCACCTCACTAGTTCTCCCTAGAACTTATGGGGACCAGTTGCTGATACCTCAGAAAATCACAATTTAATGAAAGAAGCATAGACTTGGGGGTAGGGCCAACTCAAGTTCCTTGCTTAGATGACCTCAAGCAAGGTACTTTTCCTCTCTAAGCTTTAGCCTTTTTATGTGCTAAGTGGGACTAATAATGGTACCAAACTCATAGGATTGTTATGAAGGATAAATAATGCATGCACACTGCCTGGAACATAATACATACTTCATAAAAAAGTAACTCTTGTCATTGTTTTATACAGTCAGTATTTGTGTAGATTTATCCATAATGGGTGCCCATTTCTTCCCACATCCTTATGCTTCTACCTGGGATCTTTTCCCTACTGTCTGGAGAGTTTTTTAGTATTTCCTTTAGGGTAGGTCTGCTAGTAAAAAAATTTCCTATTTTTGTTTGCCCAAAAATGCTTCACTTCACCTTCACTTTTGAAGGACATCTTCAATTAATGGGTATAGAATTCTAGGTTGGCAATTATTTTCTTTCAGCACTTTGAAGATATCATTACATTGTCTTCTGGCTTCCGTCATTTCTAGCAAGAAGCCAGCTGTTGATCTTACTGCTGTTTGTTTGAAAGTAATGTATATTTTCTCCTCTTTGGTTGGTTTTAATATTTTTCTCTTTCCCTTTTGTTTCAGGCCATTTTATTAAGATGGGCCTAGATATATGGTTTTATGGTATTTATCCTGCTTGAGGTTCATGGTGATTAATAAGCTCATGGCTTGATTTTTTGTCACTTTTGTAAAATTCTTGGTCATTATTTTTTTCAAATATTGTTTCTGCTCTCTTATCTGTCTCGTTTTCTGGGATTTCCACTGCACATATGATCGACATTTTCACCATGTCCCTTCTATCTCTTATACATCTTTCTGAATTTTCCATCTTTTTCTTTAGTCTGGATATTTTCTTCCATCTTCAAGCTCCCTATTCTCTTCATGTGTGTTAAATCTGTTATAAAACTCATATTGTGCTGCATTTTTTCAGTTCTAGAATTTTTTGTTTGTTTATTTATGGGTTACAGTTCTCTCTTCTGTACCTTATTTTACTTCCTGAGTATGTTAATTATTTATTTTAAAGTTGATTTTTGATCATTCTAAAATCTGTATCTACTGTGGGTTTATTTTTACTGTTTGTTTTTTCTCTACGTTTTTTGTCACATGGTCTTCTCTCTGGAGATGACTCACATACCTGAAGCCCAATGACACCACGATTATTTTCCAAACTATGTCCTTAACTCCACCTGCTACTCCACCCACTTTTCTGAATTTAATTCTCTCAATCGCTTTCCCTATCACATGATGCTTGTATAGAATTCTAACAAGTTTATATTATGGTCCTTTAAACATAGAATTACAATGTGATACTTTTTTTCTCACAGCATCCAAAATGGTATTTGAGGATTTTGTGGCTTAACCTTCCAACGCTGCCTCTCACACATCCTACAATCCTACAAATTTGAACTAGTCCCTATTGCTTGTTGCCCTGTATTTAGTTGCTCACTTGTTTCCTGTTTTTCTACACCAGTACACATTTTAGAGTTATTTCCAGCATATGGAATCCCCCTTCTCTTGTATCTGCCTATCCAAATTCTATCATCTAAGTCCCAGATTAAGTGACATCCCCCTAAAAAGTAAACCCTGAATCTTCAGAGTTTGTATTAATCTCATCCTTCTCTGAGCACCCACAGCCTTCTATCTGAATGTCATTTGTGTCCAGGTCTCATTTCCACCAGCAGCTAATTGAGGATGGTGGCAGGCAGCCATTGTTCCTCTCTTCTAAAGATCCTTTCTCCCTTCTAGGGTCATGGTTATATGCTCATCTGACTTTCCATTTAGGAACCACCTCTTCCCACTCTCAGACTGAATGTTTCTAGCAAAACTAACTCCCATCCCTGGCTCCAGGGCTAGGGATTGGTTCAGAGCTGGGACAACAAAACCTGGGAGCCTCAGCCATGGAACTTACGCTGGAAGGCAGGGATTTGAAGCTGAAAGGATGTCATGCTATCTCTTTTTCTAACTAAAACACTGCAAAGTCTCCCATGTCACTTAGAAGAGAAGCTTAGAATGTTCTATATACATCTGGAACTCCACTTCTCAACTGCTTCCTTTTTTTTTTTTTTTTTTTTTTGAGACAGAGTCTCGCTCTGTCGCCCAGACTGAAATGCAGTGGCATGATCTTGGCTCACTGCAACCTCTGCCTCCCGGGTTCAAGCAAGTCTCCTGCCTCAGCCTCCCGAGTAGCTGGGATTACAGGCACATGCCACAACGCCCAGCTAATTTTTTGTATTTTTGTAGAGACTGGGTTTCACCGTGTTATCCAGACTGGTCTCAAACTCCTGACCTCGTGATCCGCCCGCCTTTGCCTCCCCAAGTGCTGGAATTACAGACGTGAGCCACTGCGCCTGGCCTCAACTGCTTCTTTGATCTTTAACCCTACTATTCTCCTCACCTACTCTACCTCAGCCACACTGGTCACTTTGATATTCCTGAGACATGCCAGGCATAGCCCTGCCTTCATGCCTTTGCTCTATCTGTCTGGACCACCCTTCCTCAGACACCCACGTGGCTAACTCCAAATGGAGACTTGAAGAAGTCTCTCTCCAAATCTCCTTTTATCGGCAAGACTTCCTCTGAATTCCCTATTTAATGCTGGCACTCACCATCACCACCTCACTATTCCTAATGCCCCTTTTTCTGCTCTGCTCTCTCTTTTCTCCAAATCACTTCCTCTTCCCAGTGTATTCTTTAATGTGCTTATTCATACATTTACTTATGTAAACATCTAGTGTAAACACACACCAGAATCTAAGCTCATCAAGGGCAGGGATCTTTGTCTACTTTGTCGACTAGTATGTCTCAAGCCCTAGAACAGTCCCTGGCTCAGAGAAGGACTGCAGAAATCTCCATCAGCTGTGGCATCACTTGGAATCCCTCGTTTCTGTAAGCGTATCTCTGCACCCCACCTTTTATTTGGGTACTAGAAAGATGTTGATGTTCAGCTAGAGTGAGTGTCCTGTGAAAGTATCACCTTCACAGACTTCTGTGGCCCCAGAGCACTTTTGCTCTCATGGGCAGGGATACCTCTTGCCTGAAGTCACCCTTTCCCACCGTCCTCACTTTAGGAGAAATTCTATTAATCAGGCAAAGAAAACAAGCTGGGAAAACATGGACTCCCACTGGACTCTGGGAAGTTGAGATTGAGCTAAACAGAAACTCTAGGTAAAATAAATCTATTGAATGCAGTAAAATAAATTTGGGAGCACAGTAAATCATAGTAAGCGCAAATGTGGTTCAAATGGCCTCCTGATGTCAAAATGTAAATGTTAACCAAAAATGTCAGGCTTTTGCACTTTGCAAGTCATTTTCATGTCTATATTTCACATTGTCTTCAAAACAACTCTAAGAAGTAAATCATGCCCATCTTTAGAGATAAGGAACTGATAATCAGGGAGAAGGGAAGATGCACACACAGCCATTCAGTCATGTGGTAAGCCTGGAACCCAGGCTCAGCTGTCACAGAACAGTTTTTTTTGCTGGGTGTTTGAAGCTTTGGGGTGTGTGGCAGTGCACCCAAGGGTCTTAAGGCCACAATGCAGATGTGATATGTCTCCCCAAAGCATCAATTCTATCCCAACGTTCATAGAAATAAAAAATGTTATTCTTAGATTAAAACAAAGGCGGATTTTGCATAAAGCACAATGCACAATATTTGCGCAAATTACTAAGATTAAAAAATTCAGCTTAAGACAAATGTCCATCCTTGCAGAAGTCAGCTTAGAGCTCTGTAGCACACTTTCGCCACCTCTATCTAGCTTTTACATTAGCCAGCTATGTGATTTTGGGCAAATTGCCTAACATCTCTTAACGTCCCTAATTTTTCTCACCTGTAAAATGGAGTAATACTGCCTTCCTCATAAGTTTGTTGTTATGAAGTTTAAATTAAGATACATAAGAGAAACCCCAAAAACAGAGCCTTACGCAGAAAAAAAAAAAAAGAATGAAAACATTCATTTTCTTATCATTATTATCTTGAAATTTTTTTCTTTTTTTTTTTTTCTTTTTTTTTTTTTTTGAGATGGAGTCTCACTCTGTTACACAGGCTGAAATGCAGTGGCACAATCTCGGTTCACTGCAACCTCCACCTCCCGGGTTCAAGCGATTCTCCTGCCTCAGCCTCCCGAGTAGCTGGGACTACAGGCACGTGCCAACATGCCTGGCTATTTTTTTGTATTTTTAGCAGAGACAGGGTTTCACCATGTTAGCCAGGATGGCCTCAATCTCCTGACCTCGTGATCCGCCTGCCCCAAAGTGCTGGGATTACAGGCATGAGCCACCGTGCCTGGCCTATGTTGGAATATTTTCTTAAAAAATATATATATATATAAAAGCCAAGAAGAAATCATCCCATTAAAGTCCCAAGCTCTTAATGTATCCAGTTTAAGGTTTCACTTGAGAAGCAAGAACTGGAAAAGATTTACGGGATAGAAATTGCAAGAGTGATTAGGGATTAAAAAGCAGAATGCTTGAGGAAAGTTTAAAGGAACCAGATTTTCTTTGAACTTGAGGTAGAAAGAGCTGAAAGAGACTTAAAAACAACGTTTGCAAAATAAAGACAAGGGCCCAGCTGTTGTCCATCTCCACCAGCATGGAAGGGGACACTCTGACCGGGTTGGGGTTGAGGGTGGGGGGCTTGGATTCGGCATCAGAAGAATCTGTGTGGCTATGAGAAATGTCAGAACTACTGAGAGAAAAGTGGAGTCATTTCCCTGCAAATTTACTTGGAGGTTCTAAAAAACCCATCCAGGCACATGGGTGAGAACAAGCTGGTCTTTAAGCATGAAGTACCGCCATCTGCGTAGTTGGTTTCCTGCACCATGAATTGAAATTTCCTGCATTATCTTCTCCTCTGAACCTGTCTGGCTGCTCCACATTTCTGTTTTACTTATTACTTTGCACAAAACTATCTGTGGTTCCTACCAGAGGATAAATGCTACCTGCAAGGCTTTTTCCTGAAAAGGAGTCATTAGCAGTGTCTAACACCATAACTCCTTCAATGAGCTCCTGTCAATCAGGAGAACACTCAGGAAAGGGACACAGAACAAGTATGGGTTTTTTTGTTGTTATCGTTGTTTGTTTGTTTGAGACGGAGTCTCCCACTGTCACTAGGGCTGGAGTGCAGTGGCGAGATCCGGTTCACGGCAACCTCCACCTCCTGGGTTCAAGCAATTCTCCTGCCTCAGTCTCCCAAGTAGCTGGGATTATAGGTGCCTGCCACCATGACTGGCTAATTTTTTTGTATTTTTATTAGAGACGGGGCTTCACTATGTTAGCCAGGCTAGTCTCGAACTCCTGACCTCGTGATTCACCTGCCTTGGCCTCCCAAAGTGCTAGGATTACAGGCGTGAGCCACCACACCTGGCCACAGTATGTTTTTAAAGCTCAGACAAGAGAAAGGCAGGGCTGAAATGCCCAACTTAGGATGATAAGGGTAGGGTGTGCTCAGTTTGCAAGGAACAGGCTGGCGGCATTGGAGGGGCCTTAGCTTGGAGCAGGAAGACAAAGGGTAATTCCTCACCATCCACTGCTCATCCTGCTTCAAGCTGGCTCTGTCCCCTCAAGTGGGAGCCCCCTGTAGGCAGGGACTTTTTTATGTGGATGACTTTATTCCCAGGGCCTAGAAGAGCACATGGTCCCCCTCCCAGGCACATAGACAGGTCAGGTGCACACAGACATGCAGGCCTCCTCCCACAATCCACTGCAGGCACTTGGGCCAGCCGTGCAGCTGCAGCTGTGACATCGAGGTCCCTGGGGACCCGATCCGAGGCTAACACTTCCAGACCCGAACTCAAGACCGCCTTATCCTCCCTCCACCTCTCTTCTCAGTACCATTCCCCCAACCCATCTGTCTGGTTTTCCCACTGCCTCTTCCCCAAGATGTGCCCCTCCTCTGTTTCTGTCTCTTTCCCTCTCTGGATCTGTCCCATCCCTTCCCCTGGATCTGGCCTGCCCCATCCACCTTGTCTCTTTCCCCAATCTTCCCCACGCTCTGTCCAGCTGTGCCCACTTCTTCCCCAGCTCTGCCACAGCTCTGCTCTCAGTCAGCTCTGCTTTTCCACATGCCCCTAATCGGCCCCCAGTGCTGGTCCTCCGTCCTCCGGCTCCATCCTACTCTCCCCTCTGTCTGTCCCCACCTGTGGGCCCACCACTGGTTCTCTTTAGGAGGGAGGAGTGGCTGGGTGCAGTGGCTCACGCCTGTAATCCCAGAACTTTGGGAGGCCAAGGTGGGCAGATCACCTGAGGTCAGGAGTTCGAGACCAGCCTGGCCAACGTGGTGAAACCCCGTCTCAACTAAAAATACGAGAAAAAAAAATTAGCCAGGCGCTGTGGCAGGCACCTGTAATCCCTACTACTCGGGAGGCTGAGGCAGGAGAATCACTTGAACCTGGAAGGCAGAGGTTGCAGTGAGCCAAGATGGCACTCTAGCCTGGGCGACAAAGCGAAACTCCATCTCCAAACATAATAAATAAATAAATAAATAATAAAACGGGAGGGAGGAGTGAGACTATTCCTAGGGCTCAGAAACACCCCTCCCTGACTGAGGGAGAGAGAATACACACCTGGTATGTAGTAGAGGCTCAATCATGTGTGATAAACCAGTAAGCGAATGAATGAACACTGCAGAATGAATCATTTAATAACAGTACACCTGGAAAGCTCAGGAGTGCAGAGAACAGAACCCTGGCATCCTCACCGTAGGATCTTCTGCAGCGTGGAGTACTTCTCAGGTGCCAGCAAACATTGTCTTCAATCCCTGCTTTCTGGGGAGAGGGAGCCTGCGAGAGAGGCCTTGCATCACCCAGGAAAGCAGAGTAACCTCCAAGGCACAGGACAGGACTGGCCATTGTTTCAGATGGCAGAGAGAACAATGGTGCTGAGGGGCTGACCCCACCTTGAGGCCCCCCCTCAAAAACTCCCTCTAGGCAAAAAACAATAACAGAAACTCTAGATGCAGGCGAGTTTATCTTTCCTCAAGGAGTTGCAAGTCCCTAGAGACCCTGGGCCAAGCCCTTTGCAGTTGCCAACACCGACCTGCTACATCACCCTGCAATGCTGCCAGATGCTGAGTGGGGGGCCCCTCACTATGAATGGAACCTGGCACCTGCCTCCAGTCTCAATTCAGTGGCGCTGACAGCCATGTCCTGAGGAGCCCAGGAATCCAGAAAGGGGGAATGGCTGAGCCCAGTGCAGAGGCTTCCAGAAGCTAGAGCAGCTGGGTGCCAGGGCTCATGTCAAGAGTTTGAGGGTGGTGGGAGGGGGCTGAAGACACAGTGGTGGGGGCACAGAGGACAGCCCCTCTGGTCCATGCAAGGTCAGGAGGGGCCTGGGTGGAGGCCGAGAGGCTGCCTCAAGGCCCGCTGGGTGGGTGCGCCCTTGTCATTGTTACTACCTGGGCTCAGCAGTGTACCCTAGAGAGCCCGGCCAGTGGGATCCACCTGCTGACTTTCCATCCCATCCTCTGCGTTCATCTGAGCCACACCCACGGTCCCCTCGTGTGTGACACAAGCAGCCCCTGTGAGGGCCACCTTGACCTCCCCATTAGCATCACCAGGACACCTCCCCCCTCAACCCCTGCTGCCCAAAGGAAATCAACACGTGTTTCCAGGCCTGGCCCCCACGGCAGCCCTGCTGCGTCAGGCCCTCTGCTCTTCCAGTGCGCGCAGGCAGCACAGGTCATTAAGACATTCTCGACCTGCGACCCGCAGGCGCACACCCGCTCACAGAGGTGGCCTCCTTGGAGCCCAGGACCGTGGCCGGGAAGCACCGGGAGGGTCCCAGGCATGCAGTGCTACTGCCCCCTGCTGGCAGCTTCTGGAACACCGCGGGCTGATGACAAGACAGAACACGCAAAAGGGCCTCCTCCCTTCCTCCGCTCAGCTTTACAACAGGGAACATTCAGGGTTGCGGCCCTCAGTGGGGACGTGGAACTGGCTGCAGCCAGAATAGTTCCCAGTTTGCGGAGAGGGAACGGGCAGCACAGAAAAAGAAAGCAGGGGGAGGAGGGCGGAGAGACGGGAGCTCGCAAGCCAGCCTGAAGAGTAAGTGTATACACGCCCCTGCCATCTGTGTTGCCCTTCCCAGGTTACAGAGGACGTTCATCTTCAGTGAACATCACAGCTCTTTCAGACGACCCTGAAAGGCAGGGCAGGGCAGGTAGGGTTCCTTCTGTTTCGCCAACAAGATCATGGAAGCCCAAGGAGCTGGTATGCTTCAACTACAGTCACACAGCGAGGTGCTGGGTTGCACCCAGCATAGCGTCTGCCTCCTTGTCCAGGGCTCTGATGTGTGATATTAAACAAGTGTTTCTGGGCCCCTGTGGTGGCCCCAGAGCATCTACAGTCATGAGATCTTGTTCTGACAAAAACTCCCTCTGCCCCCAGAGCTAGACCCAACCTGTTGCCTGGTGACAGGCAGGTGTGGGCGGGGAGAGGCTGGGTCTAACAATGGTCTGTATTCTCCATGACAGACTGGAGGACACATTAAGCAGAGATTAGCAGAGGTCTGAGAAAACAGAAGTATCATGGAGCGCAGAGGTCCCGCCCCAGCGTAGCAGCTAGACAGCCCCTGGGATGCTGAGATGCTGAGCTAGCCTCCACAGCAAGGCTGGAGTTTGCGTGGTTGCTCATTTAACCTTGAGCTCCTGTTGCTTTCCAAGTATTCAGGAAGAGCCAAGGTTCATAGATAAAAGCAGCCACGGCCGGGTGCAGTGGCTCATGCCTGTAATCCCAACACTTTGGGAAGCCGAGGCGGGTGGATCATCTGAAGTCAGGAGTTCCAAACCAGCCTGGCCAACATGGCAAAACCCCATCTCTACTAAAAATACAAAAATTAGCCAGGCATGGTGGTGGGCGCCTGTAATCCCAGCTACTCAGGAGGCTGAAGCAGAATTGCTTGAACCCAGGAGGCGGAGGTTGCAGTGAGCCAGTGCCGCACTACTGCACTCCAGCCTGGGTGACAGAGTGAGATTCCATCTCAAAAAAACAAAAAAGCAGCCACACACCCTGGGCATGCCACAGGCTGGACTCCTTCTTTTGATAATGGAACCCTCTTCCTCCCTGGGGACAGATCAGCTCAAGTCAGCCTCCCCAAACTTCTATCTGGCATCTCTCAGATTCTCCCTGTTCTTGTCTGATCTCCTACTGCCTCTGCCCTAACCATTGCCCAGACTCCCCTCCGCCTGCCCTGCCCTTCCCCAGGGCTAAGGCCCCACCAGGGTCAAGGGCACAAATGGCCCTTCCAAGCAGGAATAAACTGATTGGAGGAAGCAAACCCATTCTTCATCCCTGTCTCCAAGTCACCATAAGCGACAGCGAAATGCATCCTCTGCTCTGGACCGAGGAGCCGGTGACAAATGGGAGACTTGTTCTTCCTCTGGAATTTTTTTTTTTAATGCTGAGAGAGGAAAGGAAGAATATTTATTAGTGCGGAAATGGGACTTGTCAGAGCCTGTGAACGCCCCCACACGTGTCTGTTCTCAAGGAAGAAGAAAGACAAGTTAAGGAATCCAAGACCCTTGTGAGCCATGAAGCAGTCTCTCCAGAAATAAAATGTGCACCCAAGCAGGGGCTCCAATCAAGCACTTCCACCAGCTAGAAAAGGGAGCTGCCAGAGGAGAAAATCCAACCCTGCTCCTACTGCCACCCCCGGCCCCGCTGCAACGTGGACAGTCCACCCCAGCCCTCTCCCGCCTGACCAAGTCCTGCCATCCTTCACCCCTCCCTGCTGCCCTAGGGCCAGAGGGGCTAAGGCAGCTCAGATATAGGCTAATTCGGGCCCAGGGAATGCTTCCTGCAGGAGGCGTCACCTCACAGAGAGTTCTGGGGTCTTTACCCACTGTCCTCAGGTCAGGCCTGGGCAGCGTTGAGCCTCTTGGCCTCCTCCCCTGTTCACTCCCTCATTCACTCAGGGACCGCCCTCCCTCCAGGCGCCAAGACAGTGCTGGGTCCCATGGGGAAAGAGAGATGAGTAAGACCCTGTCCTTGTCCCTCATCATGGCTGAAAAGGATGATGGGCGACCAAAAGTCACATTTCTGTGTCATGTTACTGTGTCGTGAACTTTGACGCAGTGACCTCATCTCGGGCTCCAGGGTGACAGCTGGTTTCAGAGCTCCATTGCACAGAAGAAGAAACTGAGTCCCAGAGAGAGGAGCGGTGGCCCAGCCTTAGCCTGACCCGCAGCCTGACCCGCTCCACACGCTTCCACGCTCCTGCCCGCGGCTGAGCGGCAAGGCCGGTCCTTCGGCCATCGGGGGAGTGAATTTCATCCTCAAGACAGAGACACGACCACTGGCTGGGGTCCTCAACTCTGAGGGTGTGGACTGCCACCCACAGTAGCTTCTCGCACAAACCAGAAGTACCCTCCAAAGAGCAGGCACGACTGGAGGAGGGGACAGATAACCCCTGTTTCTGAAGGCTGAAGCAAAGTGGAGAAGTCAGGCGGCCTGAACCAGAGCTCAGAACTGAGGTCCTCGTTGGCACTGTCCAGGAGGACCACCTTCAAAAGCCACCGTCTGCAAAAGTAACCCCACCCACAACTCCTGCTACACTCTGTATACCCCAGGGGCTGGAAATGTCCGTCCAAAGAGGCTTTCTTGAGGAGAAGAAGATTCTGGCCTAGCCTCACCCTCTGCAATTCTCTCCGCGCCTTCCTGGCCACCCAATCCCCCAGGAGAAGCCAATAACCCCCGCCGCTCTGTGGCTGCGGCCATCCCAGCCTCATGTGTGGGTCTCTCCTGCCCTCTGGTGGACAGACTCCAGCAGTGCATCCTGCATAACCCAAATGCAATCAGCTTTCCTCCCACAGCCTCTTCAGTCTCTGTTCCTCTTCCCACAGGATCCTGTATCTGGGCCCTGCACCTCCAGGGCCATCCTGAAGGTAGGGGGTTGCTCTCTGCTCCCCCACTCCCACTCCCCTTATCTCCTCCTTTCTGACCACAGCATTCGGGGACCTTCTGACCTAGCATCCAGCTCCTTCTGCATGGCTGATGCCCTCCCCCTGATGCTGCCGGGCCTCCCCTGCAGCATGACCCCTTCCCCCTGGGTCTCCTTGCCTGGATCTCATCCCTGCTGTCTGCCTGCCAGTCTGGTCTCCTCCGCCACTGAAGGCTCTGATCATAGGTTAGGGGCTGACCTGGCCCTAGATGCCCAGCTGTAGCCACCAGCTTCAAGACTCTGGGCGGCCTGTTTCTGAGCCTCTGCTTCCTTGGGCTTGCTGGATTTGGTTGCTGGCCTTGGTTCAACCGACTTCAATTTAACTGGCATTAACCAAGCAGCTCTGCTCTTTAGCAGATATTGCCCTAGGAACAAAGAGAATAACAGAGGTGAAGAGGCTGCAAATCAGTCTACCAGGGAAGGCAGACACAGGCAAGAGGTACCCGATCAGAATGTGCTGGGTGCTGAGCCAGGAAGAGCGTCTGAGGACAGCAGGGCCTGGGAGCCCCAGGGAGAGGATTCATGGGGAAAATGACCTAAATCCTAGGCCGATGGGGGAGCAGGCTCCCCAGCACAGAGCAGAGGGGATGCTGGCTATGACAACCACCACCACTGAGCACACCTTTACCTACACTGTTCTCACCTCACCCTAATGCTGAAGTTAAAGCTGATGTTATTATCCTGCTTTTGAAAGATAATAGAGCCTCAAAGCGTTAGGGTACCCGGCCCTGGGTCTCATCGCTAGCAAGTGATTTGAACCTGGTGCCATTCAAGGCACCATTCTGTTGCTTCCCTAGCAGAAGGCAGAGCGTGAGCAAAGGTATGGAGGTTGGAAGTGGCAGCCCACTCAGGAATGGAGAGTGTTTCCAGGCAGGCTAAGACAGCGTCACGTGAGCGTGGGACCTGCACTCTCAGAGCCACACAGAGGGCAGATGAGGAGGGCAAGATGAGAGGTGGGTGACCACGTGTCCCTCACTCACCCTTCCTTTTTTTTTTTTTTTTTTTTTTTTGAGACAGAGTCTCGCTCTATCACCCAGGCTGGGGTGCAGTGGCGCAACCTCTGCTCACTGCAACCTCTGCATCCCGGGTTCATGCAACTCTCCTGCCTCAGCCTCCCGAGTAGCTGGGATTACAGGCGTGTACCACCACACCCAGCTAATTTTTTGAATTTTTAGTAGAGACGGGGTTTCACCATATTAGCCAAGATGGTCTCGATCTCCTGACCTTGTGATCTGCCTGCCTTGGCCTCCCAAAGTGCTGGGATTACAGGTGTGAGCCACCGCACCCAGCCCTTCCCTTTTACTCTAAAAAAACCCTTGGTTTTTATCTTAGTTCTTGTTTACCCTAAATACAAACTATATTTCCTAGCCTTCCTCGCTGGTAGATGCGGCCATGTGGCTAGGGGTACGCAGGTAGAACCTATGTAAACAGCTTCCAGGTGACACTTTGAAAGGAAGGAGAATGCCTCTGACACCTCTTCCTGCTGGCTGGGTTGCGGGCGAGGTGGCAAGGGGCGCCAGCTCATGCAAGCCAGGGCATGCCTCAGGAACAGCAGGGCCACAACATGGAAGATGTCACGCTGTCCTGGGAATGCTTATCATCAGGTGTTACTTGCAAAAGAGAAATCTACTCCTCTCACGTGTAAGCCCTTATTTGGGTCTCTGCCACGTCAGCTGAACCTGAATTCTAGCTAACATAAAAGCTATCACAGGGGTCTCAGCCAGACAGCAAAGTCGGAGGCTATAGAAGGGAAGGGGCAGGGGCAGGAGATCCTCAGATTCTGTGGAGACAACTCCAATAGGATTCGGCACGTGGTTGAATGTGGGCGGTGGGGAAGGAGGACCGGCAAGGCATGAAGTTGACAGCAGAATGGAGGTATTTGAGACAGGCCATCCTCTTCTTTGTCATTTCACTTCTAGATCTCACCTTCTCCTATGTGCATCTCCCCTTCTTCAAGACCTCTCCTTTCCCCGGGTTCAAAAAATCACTTGACCAAGACCTCTCCTGCTTCTGCCCCTCACCTGTGCTTCTCTTTGCTGGACACCACCTCCAGCCCTGCACCACCCAGCCTGACCACTTCAGTGTCTTTTAGAGACTCTGCAAACAGCACCTCCCCACTGGAAGCTTCCCTGACTCCTTTGAGCTGGGTTAGGTCCTCAATCTCTGTGCTCCCTTCTGACTCAGCATGGACCCCACTAGGAGCTCCAGGAGGGCAGATACCTTCTCTTTTTTTTTTTTTTTTTAAGAGACTGGGCCCAGGCCAGGCACAGTGGCTCATGCCTGTAATCCCAACACTTGGGAGGCTGAGATGGGTGGATCACTTGAGGTCAGGAGTTCAAGACCAGCCTGGCCAACGTGGTAAAACTCCGTCTCTGCTAAAACAAAAATTAGCCGGGCGAGGTGGTGCACACCTGTAGTCCCAGCACTCAGGAGGCTGAGGCAGGAGAATCGCTTGAACCCGGGAGGTGGAGGTTGCAATGAGCAGAGATCACACCACTGCACTCCAGCCTGGGTGACAGGCCAAGACTCTGTCTCAAAAAACTAAGAGACCGGGTCTCATTCTGCCACCCAAGCTGGAGTGCAATGGCACATTTACAGCTCTCTGTAGCTCCATTTCCTGGGCTCCAGCCATCCTCCCACCTCAGCCCCCGAGTAGCTGAGACCACAGCGGTGCACCACGGTACCTAACTGACCATATTCACCTTTGGATCTCAATGCCTGGCATCCTGCCTGGCACAGGATGGGCACCCAGGAAATACCATTATCCAGGATTTTCCTTTATCCCTGCGCCTGGAAACCATGTCCTGGCTCCCCGTCACCATTCCCCCTCGGCAGGCTCCACCCACCTGAGTGGCAACACTTAGATGAAACAAAAGCAAACCAGTCAGCGTGGAGAAATGAAGCCTCTAGAAGCAATGTCAGGTAGCTTTCTTCAGCCACCCAAACCACACTCTGTTTCAGAACTGCCATTATCAAAAGGTAACAGGTTTCCATAATCTTACTCCCCATTGGGGCAGAAAAACATGAAACACGCTTTCCCAAGGATGTGTAACTTGAAATCTTCCATACCTTAAAATTTAGGTATCCATTTCAGAAATGATGCAGCCTTAGATGAAAGAAGACAAATGTCGCTATTTTATGGAGAGGAAGTTATGAAACACCACGCACGTCAAATCTCCATATACCTTTTCCTCCTAATGCAACCAAATGATACCTTTATACCATTCAATCAAAGGCTCAGTAAGTCGGCACGGGGAGATGGGGCTGCAGCAGTAATCATCGATGTTTCTGGCAACCCCCGGCACCAATCTCCTGCATTCTAAATACATGAAAGGCTTCCTCAATTTCACTCTCCATCGTCATCAGCCACAACAGATATTTATTGACTGCCTGTTATATGTGGGACATTTGCTGGGTGCAAGGAAAGAAAACTTGAAATTTCCCAAAGATTTTGAAAGGGGAAAGATCTATACTTTAGAAGTAAGTTATCTGTCTCTTAAATGAGCCACATGTATAAAAAAGACAATTGCAGAGACTGTTACAGAGATGGTCTAGACCGTTATACATTCTCAGATTGCTCCATGTGCAACGTTTGCCAAATACATGACAATGATGCCATCATAATCATTCAACGGCGTGGTAACCTAATCGATGTGGGAGACAAAACCTTCCAAAGAGGATTTATAGCTCTTCTGATCCTCACCCGGCCCTGCCAATTACAGATGGGTAAAATATTTCCATGATCTCATTCTCCGTTTTACCATGAAAATGTGCAGACCGAATCTGTATTTTGAAATCAAGAAGGTCTGAAAAGGGCTACTTATCTCCAAACGTAGTCGCACATAGATTTAAAACAAATGCAATGGCTTTAGGGAGGAAAAAGACAGAATTCTTTGAACACAAAAGCTCTGTGTGCCTTTTTTAATGAGTTCAGAAAATGATAGAAACATTATTGTCCTGCAAATGCTCCCTGAGTCATGGCAGCAGCATGAAGCCTTTATCAGCCATTTCTTCACGTCTCTTTCTACATTCAAATCACTTAGCATCATTATTAGCAAGGATTACAATTTACATGATTGTACTCATCTGTGCAAGAAAACATGAAGGGAAGTTTCTCAATATTTTGAATCAGGTTTTATATATCTGACATGTACCTTTTTTTTTTTTTTTTTTTTTTTTTTTTTGAGATGGAGTCTCACTCTGCCATCCAGGCTGGAGTGCAGTGGCGCGATATCGGCTCACCGCAACCTCCGCCTCCCAGGTTCAAGAGATTCTCCTGCCTCAGCTTCCCGAGTAGCTGGGATTATAGGCACCCACCACCACGCCTGGCTAACTTTTGTATATTTAAATGGTTAAAATATATTTGTATATTAAATGGTTTCACCATTTTGGCCAGGCTGGTCTTGAACTCCTGACCTTGTGATCCACCCGCCTCAGCCTCCCAAAGTGCTGGGATTAGAGGCGTGAACCACTGTGCCCGGCTGACATGCACCATTTCTATCAAATGTCTGTGTACTTTTTGTTAAATGTGGAGAAATAGGGTCTCTATTCCTTTTTAGTATGGAGGCTGAGAGAAACCAAAACCCAATTTCTTTATTCTAAAAGATGAGAGGGACCAGGCATGGTGGCTCAAGCCTATAATCCTAGCACTTCGGGAGGCTTGAGGCAAGAGGATGGCTTGAGGCCAGAAGTTTGAGACTAGACTGAGCATCATAGGAGGACCCCATCTCTACAAAAATGAAATAAATAATTAGCTAAGCGTGGTGACACGTGCCTTTAGCCCTAGCTGCTCAGGAGGCTGAGGCAGAAGGATGGCTTGAGCCCAGGAGTTCAAGGCTGCAGTCAGCCATGACCACATCACTGCGCTCCAGTCTGGGTGACAAAGTGAGACCTTGTCTCTAAAAAATATTTTAAAATGAAAGATGAGAGGACTGAGGCCCAGGAAGGAGCATGAACTGTGATGCAAGGAACAGGGACAAGATTGCCTGGATGGGACGCTGAGACCTCACTCTGGATTTCCTGGGCACTGAGCTTCCCAAGCCCAACTTCTCATGGAACCGGTGGGTTTCCTCCCCGGCCTTCACCTACCCCTCGGCAGAGGAGCTGAAACTTCTCATGGAACCAGTGGGTTTCCTCCCCGACCTTCACCCTAACCCTCTGCAGAGGAGCTGAAACTTCTCACAGCCCCAGGTCTCCAGGCGCTGAGCAGCTGGTATTCCCAGACAACTCTCTTTATAGCTGGCACTGAAAACCAGATGGCTCAGCACCCAGGCAGTGAGGTTTCCCTCCCCTGCCATCAGTCGGCCCCACCCTTGCCACACAGAAACCAGACCCCAGGGGGTAAAGTCCTCCCAGTGTGATGCAAAGCCACTTTGCGCACCCAGGCAGGCCTCTTTGGGGATAACGAATGGGGAAAGAGGGGTCTGCTGACTCAGCTTTGTAAGTTCTCCTTACCCATGCCCCCATCCCTAAAAGAACTTTATTCCTTAACATACCATGTGAGATTGTGGAATGTGTACCGAGCCCTGATGCACCAGTGGGCAGCAGAAGGGACCTCTCTGTGTGACTGTGGTGATCATCACAGGACCACGTTGTGCCATACAGAGCCAGTTAGCAACAATAGTTGGGAAGAAAACCCAGGCCCCAGACTCCCAAACTGCTACATTGTTAGAACTTACCTCAAAACACTTCAGTATAGATGGTAATACATATAAACATGTATCACAGTTATACATGTACAGTCTAGGGGAAGTTATTTAACATTTGAAGTTCGTTAATGGGGAATACATACTCCCGGGGCAAACAGCATCTGAAATACTTTCATGAAAACCCCATACCCAAGAAGTAGCTGCTTAAAGCATTCCAACCAACTAGATTTCTGATTGACATGACAGCTTTTGTTAATTAGTATAACGGATGTTAGAAAGCATTTCATTGCTGAAATGAGTGCAGTTCAAGACGCATGGGTGGATAAATGCATTTCATAGGCGTTCTCACCCGTGTGTGTGGGGTGGGGAATGGGTGTAAGAATCCACTGAACCCAGTTGCTTATGGCCTTTGGAATAGCAACCCAGGTCTTCTCCATTTGGCGGTTATGGAGGGTTGTCAGCTGATCCCAGCTAGAAAGTTAACTGAACCTTCTGCTCAAGCATTTCTTCATCTACCAGGTATGCAAAGTGCTCCTAAGGGAACCCAAGAGTCAGGGACCTGGGACATCATGGAGCCTACATGAGTGGGTTTCCTGACCTTTTTTGTGCCTGTTTGCTACTAAATTTTGTGCATGTAACAGAATTCATTCTAAGATTTACTTCCACTGGAACATACCATGAGATACAAACTGTAGTAGGAAAAAAAAAAAAACTAAAACAAATCTATATTCCTCACCCATCTCTAAATAATATAAAGGACTGATACCAAACAAAAAGAACCTAAAATAGTGAATGACCTAATTGGCTTCGGCAAGTCTGCAACACCATTCACTGCTTTTTCTGCTAAACTATCCAGTCCACCATATCTTATGATGCATCACCCTCTTTAATGAGCAGAATCAAGATCCAAAATCACTTTAGCAAGCTGAAATGTGGACTTGAATCATCAAGATGAAATTTCACAGAGGTAAATGTGAAATCCCAGAATCAGTGTGCAAACTGTCGATTGCAAAATTATAGGATGGGATGAGAGACTGGGTTTGCAGCAGACTTGTATCATAATCTCTGAATTATGGGTTTAATGGAAGTTTACAGAGTGAACAGGAAAAACTACTAAGTGTTCAGATGGCATCTAAAGTTCAAGGGAAAGAGCAATTTCACAGTGCTCTGCCCTCATCAAACCACATCTGGAATATGGTAATAAATTCTGGGTTCCATATTTTAAATCATTTTGACAAATGAGAATATATCCAAAGGAGAGTGACCAGGAAGATAAGGAGTCTTCAAATAATAAATCTCACTTAAATAAATAACTCATGAGATCTATCCTGGAAGAAAACACAAAAGAAAATACATTTAAACATCAGACAGTTGAGAGCTTGTGATGAAGAGAGTGTTTTGTAGACTAAGAGGTAAAAGATTTCATCTAAGTAGAACAGATAGCTAGAAGTGTCAAGTAATGTAAGGTGCTGACTATAGGATAATTTCTGTCTTATGCAGTAAGTATAGTCATCACCATCATCGCCATTATCATCACCATCACCACCATCATCACCATCACCATCATCACCATCATCACCACCATCATCACCATCACCATCATCACCATCACCACCATCATCACCATCACCACCATCATCACCATCACCATCACCACCATCACCACCATCACCATCATCACCATCATCACCACCATCATCACATCATCACCATCACCATCATCACCATCATCACCATCACCACCATCACCATCACCACCATCACCATCATCACCATCATCACCATCACCATCACCATCATCATCACCATCATCTTCAGCATCATCAGCATCATCTTCATCATCATCACCATCATCACCATCCTCATTTTATAGATATGGTATTAAGACTAAGACAAGTTAAATGACTCATCCCATATCACATTGCTCATAAGAAAGCCACTTCCAACACTGCCATTCTATAATTTTTAATTCTCTAAGAAGCTATCTCTTTTCTCGTCTCTTCTTGACAAGAGTGAAGGGAATGTGAGTCAGGGGTCTACCTTGAGTCCTTCCTTTGCTGCTTCTCCCATGTAGCAATTGGTAAGATTATAGGTATTTATTTGTTCATTCATTCATTCATTCATTCATTTGAGACGGAGTCACTCTGCCACCCAGGCTGGTGCAGTGGCGTGATCTCAGCTCACTGCAGCCTCTGCCTCCCAGGTTCAAGTGATTCTCCTGCCTCAGCCTCCTGAGCAGCTGGAATTACAGGTGCCTGCCACCATACCTAGCTAATTTTTATAGTTTTAGTAGAGACGTGGTTTCTCCGTGTTGGCCAGGCTTGTCTCAAACCCATGACCTCAAGTGATTCTCCCACCTCAGCCTCCCAAAGTGCTGAGATTATAGGTGTGAGCCACCATGCCCAGCTATGAGCTTTTATATTAGACTAATTCTTTAGGATCCAATCCCCAGTTCCGCTATTTATCACTCATGCAACCTAGGGCAAGTTACTTAGCCCCTTCCATCCTTAGCTTCTCACTCATAAGGTAGTGTTCATGAGAAGAAATTTCTCATGGAGTTTATTTGTGAACTGAGCTAAAGCACATACACCACTGTGAAGGTGCCAAGGCACAGTAAACACACAATAAAAATTTGCTAATTGGCCAGGCACGGTGGCTCACGCCTGTAATCCCAGCACTTTGGGAGGCCAAGGAAGGAGGATCACAAGGTCAAGAGATCGAGACCATCCTGGCTAACACGGTGAAACCTTGTCTCTACTAAAAATACAAAAATTAGCCGGGTGTGGTGGCGGGTGCCTGTAGTCCCAGCTACTGGGGAGGCTGAGGCAGGAGAATGGCGTGAACCCAGGAGGCGGAGTTTGCAGTGAGCTGAGATCACGCCACTGCACTCCAGCCTGGGCAACAGAGCAAGACTCTGTCTTTAAAGAAAAAAAAAAAATTGCTAGTTATTGCCCACCTTTTCCATGCTGAGCACGTAAAGACACTGCAAGATCCACAGAGCCGATAATCTAGCTGCAAAGCCTTCTTCTTCCAGGAAGCCCGCCTCAAACAAATAACAGAGGGTCTGAAAACTTTGCAGGGGGTCTGTAGTACTGTCAGTCTCAAGGCTAATGAATTTCCATTCCAGATACTCAACTTCCAAAGGTACCACTCCCTAAATTGATCTTCCTGAAAATGTCTCCAGCAGAGGACTCTGCTCTCAAAATATCCCTTCTCCCACTTTATGAAAGAAAATCACACTTTTTCTCACCCACTCGGAACCTCACTGTATTTTTCACATCTTTATCCTCAGATGTGAAAACATCTGGGCATCAAACAAAAGAGCGATTTTGAGGCATTGGTTTACAGGGTGAGAAAATGAGTGACTCCATTTACTTTCTTCACGTCACATGATTTTTCAGTTCTTTGCCTTCTGTGAAATTGAAGGAGAACTAATCAAATGGCTAACAGATAGATTGCTAAAAATCATTTTTGATGGTAGATCATGGTACAATTTTGGGCTTAAAAAGTTTAGAAGTTGGCTGGGTACGGTGGCTCAATCCTGTAATCCCAGCACTTTGAGAGGCCGAGACGGGTGGATCACGAGGTCAGGAGATCGAGACCATCCTGGTTAACACAGTGAAACCCCATCTCTACTAAAAAATACAAAAAACTAGCCGGGCGAGGTGGCGGGCGCCTATAGTCCCAGCTACTCGGGAGGCTGAGGCAGGAGAATGGCATGAACCTGGGAGGCGGAGCTTGCAGTGAGCTGAGATCCGGCCACTGCACTCCAGCCTGGGCGACAGAGCGAGACTCCGTCTCAAAAAAAAAAAAAAAGTTTAGAAGTTAAAAAATTGAATAACAGATCGGACAAAACTTCTTCCTTCTCCCTCTCATTTATGTGAATGAAGCTGTTAGGTGCTCACATCTATTAAAATAGAAGAGCAAAATGTATACTGAATCCTGTCTCATTCAAGCAATAAGCAATATTTGCTCATACATACTTAACCTAATGCCTCAGTCCCATTCATCTCAGGACAGGATACATTTCTATTTTCAAAATATTTAAGTATTTCTTTATCAAAATGTATTTGGTATTTTGATCAATAGCATAGCTGCAAAAATGATCCAGAAGAAGTGTGTCCAACATTGAAGTATTTATGATCACAGAAAATAAAATTTAATTTTATAAAATTGGTGTATTGCTGAGAAGCATGAAACAATGATCAGTAAAACACATTTAAAGGCAAAATCAGAGTAAAATTATTCACCAGGAAGTGGTACAGAAAAAATGGGTTCCAAGAGGAAAATGATATAAAGTTTCCAACTTTTTTTTTTTTTTTTTTTTTTTTTGAGCCAGAATTTTACTCTTGTTGCCCAGGTCGGAGTACAATGGCCCAGTCTCAGCTCACTGCAACCTCCACCTCCCGGGTTCAAGTGATTCTCCTGCCTCAACCTCCCAAGTAGCTGGGATTACAGGCACCCTCCACCATGCCCGGATAATTTTTGTATTTTTAGTAGAGACAAGGTTCCACCACATCGGTCAGGCTGGTCTCGAACTCCTGACCTCAGACAATCTGCCCGCCTCAGCCTCCCAAAGTGCTGGGATTACAGGCGTGAGCCACTGTGCACAGCCAAGTTTCCAACTTTTTAAGAAGTTGTATTTGCATTTGTAATAAATGATGGTAGGTATCAAATCACTAACATATTTAGATTACTTTGAACACATTTTTAATGATGTAATAGTTTTATTTTTAAGTGAAAATATTTAATGTATGTTGGAAGTTATCTTTTGCAACTATTATTTATTTTGAAAATGTTTATAAAACTTTTTAAATGTGCTACAAGACTCATTGGTTTTCAGAACTATTTTAAGCAAAAGAAGGTAAAGACTACTGAGGTGGCTGCTATTCATCTCTCCTAAAGAGACTGTCTGCAGATTAACACAACCAATTCTGCTACTCTCTCCCCTTCTTCCCCATCCACACAGTAAGCATAGTTCTTATTCAGTAACGAGGAGGAGCTGGGAAACTTTAGATTCCAGAAAGATGAGGACAAAAATAACCCTCAAATTTCTAAAATTTTGGAAAAATATAACCAAAAAAAAATTTTTTTTTTTTTGAGACGGAGCCTCACTCTGTCACCCAGGCTGGAGTGCAGTGGCGCGATCTTGGGTCACTGCAACCTCTGCCTCCTGGGTTCACACCATTCTCCTGCCTCAGCCTCCCAAGTAGCTGGGACTACAGGCAACTGCCACCTCGCCCAGCTAATTTTTTGTATTTTTAGTAGAAAAATACTTATGTTAACCAGGATGGTCTCGATCTGACCTTGTGATCCGCCCGCCTCGGCCTCCCAAAGTGCTGGGATTACAGGCATGAGACGCTGCGCCCGGCCGAAAAAAAATTTTTAATGTATAGCTAGCTGAGCTCTTGAGAAGAGGTAAGTCAGGAGATTCTCAGGTGCCAGAAACCAGGTGGGAACTGAAATCTGGGGCAGTAGGTTTAAGCTGACGCTATGGCTGATCTAGTTCATCTGAGGTCGTTCATCTGCCCTAGTTAAGTCTGAGCTGTTAATCTCAGTAACCAGCAGCTTCCTATACCCAAGTGTAGGAAATGAGATTTTGTATAGTACAAGGTGGGAAGTTAGCACTAAGATCCCTTAGCAGAACCAGAACTCTCAAAGAAATGTGACCTCAGCAGAAGGATGGATTCGAAAAATTCATTCACCAGGACAGGCGGACTCCAAGGAAATTTATCACTTCCTTCCTGGTTTATCTGAGAATTTTAGACAACAGGTCTACAACTTACAAGAGTTTGGGGTTTGGAATAATACCACCCTATGGGTCTGGAAACCCCCAAGTAGGAAAATTAACATAAAATTGGTTCCATGGAAAGAGATAATCCAGGAAGCCCAGCGAGGCAAATGCTCTGAGGGCACCTGCACACACACCACCCACCGGCAAAGCACCACTGAAAATGAGAGATAACCATCCAAACGTATAAGGAAATATCCACTATCAGCGAGAGTCTGCAGACAAAAGCAACAAGAGTATCAAGACTCAAAAATTTCAGATAAAGAAAAAATTGACAGAGACTATAAAACAAGAATATTTAAGTAGACACAAAAGAAATAATTAAAAGTGGCTGTGCAGAAGCTCTTTAGTTTAATCAGATCCCATCTGTCTATTTTGGCTTTTGTTGTCATAGGTTTTGGTGTGTGAATAGGCAACATACATAATGGGAGAAAACTTTTGCAATCTATCCATCTGACAAAGGGCTAATATCTGGAATCTACAAAGAACTTAAATAAATTTACAAGAAAAAAAACAAACAACCCCATCAAAAAGTGGGCAAAGGATATGAACAGACACTTCTCAAAAGAAGACATTTATGCAGCCAACAGACATATGAAAAAAAAGCTCATCATCATTGGTCATTAGAGAAATGTAAATCAAAACCACAATGAGATACCGTCTCACGCCAGTTAGAATGGCAAATCATTAAAAAGTCAGGAAACAACAGATGCTGGAGAGGATGTGGAGAAATAGGAATGCTTTTACACTCTTGGTGAGAGTGTTAATTAGGTCAACCATTGTGGAAGACAATGTGGCAATTCCTCAAGGATCTAGAACTAGAAATACCATTTGACCCAGCAATCCCATTACTGGGTAGATACCCAAAGGATTATAAATCACTCTACTATAAAGACACATGCACAAGTATGTTTATTGTGGCACTGTTCACAATAGCAAAGACTTGGAACCAACCCAAATGCCCATCAACGATAGACTGGATAAAGAAAATGTGGCACATATACACCATGGAATACTGTGCAGCCACAAAAAAGGATGAGTTCATGTCCTTTGTAGGGAAAGGACATGGATGACGCTGGAAACCATCATTCTCAGCAAACTAACACAAGAACAGAAAACCAAACACTGCATGTTCTCACTCATAAGTGGGAGTTGAACAATGAGAACAAATGGACACAGGGAGGGGAACATCACACACCGGGGCCTGTTGTGGGGTGGGAAGAGGCGGGAGGGATAGCATTAGGAGATATACCTAATTTAATTGACAAGTTAATGGGTGCAGCACACCAACATGGCACATGTATACATATGTAACAAACCTGCACATCCTGCACATGTATCCCAGAACTTAAAGTACAATAAAAAAAAAAAAAAAAAAAAGTGGCTGTGCCTGGTGACTCATGCCTGTAATCCCAGCACTTTGGGAGGTTGAAGCAGGCGGATCACCTGAGGTCAGGAGTTCGAGACCAGCCTGGCCAACATAGTGAAACCCTGTCTCTACTAAAAAATACAAAACTTGGCTGGGTGTGGTGGCTCACGCTTATAATCCCAGCACTTTGGGAGGCTGAGGCAGGCAGATTATGAGGTCAGGAGATCAAGACCATCCTGGCTAACACGGTGAAACCCCGTCTCTTCTAAAAACACAAATAATTAGCTGGGCGTAGTGGCACACGCCTGTAGTTCCAGTTACTTGGGAGGCTGAGGCAGGAGAATCACTTGAACCCGGGAGGCGGAGGTTGCAGTGAGCCGAGATCGCACCACTGCACTCCAGCCTGGGTGACAAGAGTGAGACGCTTGTCTCAAAAAAAAAAAGAAATAATTAAAAGTGTAAAGAGAACACACATCATGAAAGAAGAATGAACTATTTGGGGAATGATCCCAAAGAAAACTCAGGCCCAAATGATGGGAAGTGCCTTTATACTGCCTTCTGTCTGGCAACTGTCAGGATCTTTAGTGAGATAAGACCCCCAAAGGTCTAGAGAATGTCCAGCCAGGCAAGTGGTAAGTGGCAAGCCAGACTGCTGCAAGCCTATCTGTGCTGTGCATACACCAAGCTGCATCAAAGTTATGCTTCCAGGAGGGCTGAATCACCCTGCACTTTGGAGCAAAGCCCAGTTTGGCCAAATGACCTTTCAGCAGACCCTTCCTAGAGTTACCTGTTGTTTGCAGAGTTAATAAGAAAATCAGTTGGTGTTGTATTGCCTTGCTTTTAAGCTCAACTGTGGGCTGGGCACAATGGCTCACGTCTGTAATCCCAACACTTTGGGAAGCTGAGGCAGGCAGATCACGTGAGGTCAGGAGTTCGAGACCAGCCTGGCCAACATGGTGAAACACTGTCTCTACTAAAAATACAAAAATTAACTGCCTGTGCTAGCATGTGCCTGTAATCCCAGCTACTCGGGAGGCTGAGGCAGGAGAATCGCTTGAACTCAGGAGGCGGAGGATCGTGCCACTGCACTCCAGCCTGGGCAATAGAGCAAGACTCCATCTCCAAAAACAAAAGGATCAACCTTGGGGTGGGGCACAGATCAGTTTTCTGCAGAGAGAGTCATGATGCTAAGCCAGAAAGATACACCAAGACTCAGGAAACTGTTATATAGTGTGGAGTCTACAGAGAACAATTATAGACTCACTGGATGGTCAGACAGGAAGGGATCTTGGGCATCATCTTCTTAAACCTTTGTTTTCCATAAAAGGAAACAAGCTCAGAAAGGAGAATTAATTTTCACGAGGCTGTACCCCAAGTTTGTGAAACAGATGAGGCTCAGACTTGGTGTCTCCAGCCCTGAACCTGCAGCAGAGCTGGCTGAAAGCAAGCCTGCGTGAGTGACCTGGCCTGCCCGGCCTGCCCTTTCTGTTTCCTCCCTTGGATGGAGCCCCTCCTCCTCCACCCACAGACTTCTAAGAGGGGAGCACAATCGGGGATGTGTAAGATGGGCAGGAGGCAGGATGGGTTTCCCTCATTAGTTGACGTAATTACCCTGCAGGGGGGTAGAATTATATGAGAATTTTATTTTTGTGTCAATAGGGTTTGGTTGTGTCCTCACCCAAATCTCACCTTGAATTGTAATAATCCCCATGTGTCAAGGGTGGAGCCAAGTGGAGATAATTGAATCGTGGGGTGGGGTGGTTTCCCTGATACTGTTCTTGTGGTAGTGAATAAGTCTCACGAGTTCTGATGGCTATATAAAGGGCAGTTCCCCTGCACATGCTCTCTTGCCTGCCACCATGTAAGACGTCATGTTGCTTTTCCTTCGTCTTCCGCCACGATTGTGAGGCCTCCCCAGCCGTGTGTAACTGTGAGTCCATTAAATCTCTTTTTCTTTATAAATTACCCAGTCTCAGGTATTTCTTCAGAGCAGTATGAAAATAGTCTAATGCAAATATACTGTCTTCAGGGGAAAATCAAATTCTCCTGATAAGACTTTACTTCGGGTTGCATTGTAATAAAATAATCTCTAATGGTAAAACTTTAAGCAGGTACAACCTAAGAACAAGAAGAGGCAAGGAAGAGATACAAGCACCCCTCTCCATGCCTCAGCCCAAACTTAGGCCACCCCATCTAGCCTCTCAGTGATCTAGCTCTAGTATAAGAACCCAAAAGGGAAGACTGGGAAGGGAAGAAAAGGACTAATCCATGCCTAGGAGGAGAAGCACCAGCCAGCCAGCCTGCAGCAAGCCCACAGAAGATCTGGAAAAGAGCAAGGCTAATTTAGTCTTGGAACGTGACTCAGAGCCACCAGAAGCAGCTGTCACCCTGCTTATCCCCTTCCTGCCCTGCCTATCATTCACTCCCCCGGCTCCCCGCAAAAACCTCCTGCCTGTATGACCTGTTGGCTCCTAAGTGAGGGAGCAGCTCCTCTTCCCTTGGTGACGCCTCTGTGTGGGCTCTCTAACCAACCATATGTTTGAGCATGCCACACAACCCTGCAAAAAAAGACAGTAAGGCTCGTTCCTTGGGGACCCTAGTGTCGGCGAGGGTGAACCTTCCCATCTGAGGAAGGAGGTGAATGTGAACTGCCTCATCCTACACGAATGATCTGGGGACAGCAGAGGGGACTCCACTGAACCCTTGGGTCAATTAGCCCGAAATTAAATTTAAAGGGCAATGACATGGAAATGAAAGATGGTCATTCCACTAAGAAGAGCAGATGCAGCACTGTGGTTAGGAGCACGGCCTCTGGTGTGCGACAGACCTGGGTCCTGGCGCTGCCGCTTTCTGCTCATGTGACTTCATGTAAATTACTCAGCTCTCCAAATTCCAGGTTCCTTATCTATAAAACAGGATAATAACAGCTAGCCCAAGGAGTTACTGGGAGGATTAAACGAGACAGTGCATTAAAAGTACCCAGTTCTGTGTCTGCACGTTGTAGGTGCCTGATAAATGTTACTTCCTTTCTTCACCCTGGGCCAGATACCACTGAAGATATGAAGAATAAAAAATGCTGATTGCAGAGAAAAGTTACGTACAAAGGGAAAACCCTGAAGACCCACATGAGGATGAGACCAGACAGGTCAAAAAGAAGGAACAGCAACAGGACTGAACAAAATCTTACCTCATTTCATTCTAGGACTCCAGAGTCTTGGAGTTTCAGGGATCCCTTGGCTTCTCTTCCCCTCAAATCCTCTTTTCCACCCAGGTGTGTCTGTCTGTGTCTTTCACAAACTGATCTACCCAGGTGCCAAGACATATGCCAGCCAAGCAAGAAGCTCCTGGCCCAGAAGGTGGTTGACTTAGCCTCTGCTCCATCCCTGCTGGGGATCCCCTTACCTTGTACCAAAACCCTTGCCTGAATCCTGACACCTGGTTGCCCAAGCCCTTGGCCTGGGCCCCTGATGCGTCTTTTGTTCTCCAGGCTCCAAGTGTGCATTCCAGGCAGCTCTCAGCTGACCTGGCCTGGGCCCTCTTTGAACAGACCTTGGACACTCATTTCTCCCTGTCTCAGCTGACCTCTCTGATTTCAGACCGGCCAGGTTTTCAGTCTTCATCCAATCTGCCTAGATTCTCACTCTTCTTCCCTCCTTAACAGGTCTATCCCACTTTTGCCTGAGACCCAGGATGACAAGTAGCAACTCAAAGACCAACTGGAATCCAACGATGACCGTTGCAGGGTAGGAGTTTAAGAAAAGAAAAGCTCCGAGTTATCTCTCCTGTAAGGAATAGCACTGCCTGAAGCAATTACTCTGGAAGGCAATTTGGCAATATCTAGGAAGGCCAAGGATGTGCATACCCCATCACTCAGAAGATTCATTCGTATTGGTCAGGATAGACTAGGACAGTGATACTGCTGTTAAAAACAACTCACAGGCCGGGCACGGTGGCTCACGCCTGTAATCCCAGCACTTTGGGAGGCCGAGGCGGGCAGATTATGAGGTCAGGAGATTGAGACCATCCTGGCTAACATGGTGAAACCCTGTCTCTACTAAAAATAGAAAAAAAAAAAAAAAAACACAAAACAAATTAGCCAAGTGTGGTGGCACGTGCCTGTAATCCCAGCTACTAGGGAGGCTGAGGCAGGAGAATCTCTTGAACCCAGGGGGCGGAGCTTGCAGTGAGCTGAGATTGCACCACTGCACTCCAGCCTAGGTGACAGAGCAAGACTCCATCTCAAAACAACAAACAAACAAACAAACTCACAAATAATCAACAGTATAAGACAACGAAGGTTTATTTCTGCCTCATGCTGCTCGTCTCTCCCAGCTCAGCTGGAGTGTCTGTTTCAAACTGTCCTCATGCGGGGACACAGGCTGATGGAGGCTCATTTTCTGCAACTTCAACAGTGACCATAGTAGGGAGAAGAAAAAGGTAAGTTGCATACAGGTTCAGGGAGGCTTCAAATGCTCACATTCATTGGCCAAAGCAAGTCATATGGATGCTTCTATCTTCAATGGCATGGAGAAATGCAACCCAAGGCACTCACCGCAGGTTTTCCAGACAGCAAGCTGGTTAGTACTGGATAGATTTTCCCTTTTCCCAGCTAGAGGGGCAGTGCCCAGCTCATCTTCCTGCACTGGTATCTTCTTCCTCCCCGATCAGAGATGACTGTAACATCCCACAAGGCTCAAGGTCCTTAGACAAATCTGATAAGCCCAGCACCCCAAATCCAGACTGCCTAGCACTAAGCATCTTGTGTCTCCCCTCTAATAAAGCTACACTCTTATACTTTCCCTACAGAAAGAGACACTGCAGTGTGGAAGAAGCTTTCCACTGGAATGAACCCCCAGCCCTGAGGGCAGGTGGTCTGGCCCTGGCATCACCGAGAGAGACTGTACGCATGAAGCCTTGCTAACCCTGGTCTTGTGAGTTTGTCCTTTTATAAAATAGCTCCTATTTCTTTATGCATGTCTTGTGACATTGTAGAATTCATTCAACGCTTTGCATGACCAATGTCAGACCTGAGCAACCCATCTGGAACAATAGCTAAGAAGAGAATCAGAAATACTGGTGAACAGCAATAATGACTCACACAGTCTAACCTCATTCAAAAGCCAATATTTGGTCTACTCTTATTCCTGGATGGAAATATACTCTTCCTTTCTCAAGGGAGATAACTCAAAGGCCCCATCCCAACAAGGCATCAAGCTTAAAGCCCAAGATATCAATTTTTCACAGTAATTTTTACATCAAAGTGATGAGTAGTTATCTCTAGATCTTGAGTCAATGTCTCTTTATTAGAAGACTAAAAAGATAAGCTGTCTTTGCCAATGTACCAATATTTAATGTTGAACCATGGGACAAGAAAATGGCAGTAAACACTCCCATTCAGAAAAGAGAATAATGGGTCACAGCAATTCTGAAATCTCAGAGTATTCTTCCCCAGGGATAAAGTGTATTCTTGATTAGGTCTTGACTTCATCTCCTGGAACATTCTCTGTAGGCCTGAGCTTACCCTTCAAGAGATAGCCCTTTTCCACCATCTTTGGCCACAATTGCAGGGGAACCCGGAAGATAGGCTCTCCTTATGGGCAGAGCATCCTCCTAAGCACATTGTCTGGAGGATCCAAAGTTTGTTTTGAGATTCAAATGAAGTCTAGATGAGGTCAGCGGTTCTTTGGCAGCATGTATAATTTTCTCAAAACCCTTAGTCTCTTATCATTTGATTCCAGGTAATGCTAGGGGTCAAACTTCCTTTATAAATAAATCTCCTGTTAGCTATATTTCTTTACTTTCTTTCTACCATGCCACTCTAGATTTAATTGAAGATATTTTGGTCCACACCCTTAATCTTTTTCCCTGGTACATTTTGTCTAATTGCTAGAACAGGGACCATTACTAAAAGATGCCTTAATACATCCAGAGATTTTTTAAATGGGCGTAACATCTATGGCTGTGATTTCATCCTTGCTTACAAAACTAAATTTTCATCATTCTTTGTCCAAGCCTTTCTCAATTTTATCTTTGACTGTTTGGAGATAAGAAACATTTGCTTTTTCCAGACCTAAAAGGGGTGTACATTGGCCAACTCTTTCCTGAACTCATCTCTTTCTTTTAATACCTTGCCAAGCATTGTCAAGAGTAAGTAACACACAATATTCTGCTGACCAAATGCAGTGGCTCATGCCTGTAGTCCCAGCACTTTGGAAGGCTGAGGCAGGAGGATCGCTTGAGCCCAGGAATTCTAGACCAGCCTAAGCAACAGGGTAAAACCCTGTCTTTACAAAAAAAAAAAAAAAAAAAAAAATTAGCCTGGTGTGGTATCATGCACCTGTGGTCCCAGCTACTTGGGAGGCTAAGGTGGGAGGATAACTTGAGCCTGGGAGGTCAAGGCTGCAGTGAACTGTGATTGTACCACTGCACTCCAGCCTGGATGACAGCATGAGACCTTGTCTCAAAACAACGACAACAACAAAATTCTGCTTTCCAGACTTTTTCCCTAAATCTGTAAGTTCATTAGGTAAATTATCTACCTCTCAAATTCCTACAAGTGCTGCTGTACATAACGTTTCTCCGCTGCGTAATGTGGGTGACTATTTCTCCAGCCTTCTGTGTTTTCTCACTGCACATCACACAGCACCTAAGCCAGCACCATGAACAAGTGTTTTGCTGAAGGAGTGCTGCTCTGCAGTTACTGATTTATGTTTCAGACAGAATGGAAGGTTATGCTGACTGAACAAGATAAACTAAATCTCAGGAGCTAAAATCAAGATAGATTTCTTCCTCATGCTACGTATCCATCATGGGTTAGCTAGGAGCAGAGCTCCATGCTGTTCTACTCACCAGAAGGAGGAGCATGCAGCCTCACCACCCAGATGAGTCAATCCCAGCACTTTGGGAGGGCAAGGCAGGAGGATTGCTTGAGCCTAGGAGTTCGAGACCAGCCTTGGCAACATAGGGAGACCCTGGGTCTACAAAAAATAAAAAATAAAAAATGAGTTGGGCATGTGGCTGCACAACTGTGGTCCCAGCTACTTGGGAGCCTGGGGTGGGAGGACTGCTTGAGTCTGGGATTGTGGCAGTAGGAAGGAAAGGGAGAATCCCATACTAGATTCTAAGAGCTTCCACCTGTGAGTGACATTTACCACCCCCACTTATATCTCATTGGCCAAAGATGTCACTTAGCTAGGTCTAACATCAAGGGGACAGGGAGTACAATTGTGTCTTGGGTCCAGCAAGAGGAAAAATGGAAAATTGGTACATGGTAAACAGCATCAATGATTGCCATTCAGCTTTAGATATATATCCTTGAGAGACTCACATATATATGACCAGGAAAACTCAATACAAGCATGGTTCTTGACACATATTTTGTAATAGCAAAACATGGAGTGGGGACAACTCAAGTGTCCATCACTGCGACAGTGGATTTTTTTAAATGTGGTATATTTGCATAATGATTTTTTTTTGAGAGAGAGAGTCTCACTCTGTTGCCCAGGCTGGAGTGTAGTGTCGTGATCTCAGCTAACTGCAACCTCCGCTGCCTCCCAGGTTCAAGCGATTCTCCTGCCTCAGCCTCCCGAGTAGCTGGGATTATAGGCATGTGCCACCACACCCAGAAAGTTTTCGTATTTTAGTAGAGATGGGGTTTTACCATGTTGTCCAGGCTGGTCTCAAACTCCCAGCCTCAAGAGATCCGCCCGCCTTGGCCTCCCAAAGTGCTGGGAGTACAGGTGTGAGCCACCATACCTGGCCCATAATAAAATATTTTTAACAATTTAAATGAAAAACTAGAATTACAAGCATCAACCTGGATAAATCTCAAAAATATAACATTGAGTGGAAAGGGCAATTTGTAGAATACAGCATGATGCTATTCGTGTAAATTTGTAAATATATGCAGCATTATAACATAGTGCTCATAGAAGTACCTGTAACTGTTGAATTGAACAAGCAGGGCTCATGGATATAATCATAAAGCAACTTTATTGTTCTCCATTAATGTTCCTTTAAATTTATTTAGTTAGGCATGTTCTTCCTTCACCCCAGAGAAATTTAGGCAGTTCTATCCAGTAAACAATGTCCTCCAGTTAATAAATAATGTTTTAATGTAATCATCATAACTTTTTACTGTATTTGGTTACTCCTTTTATCAGTCAATTATTGCCATAACTATGCTACATAATAAACCAGCCCAAAGCTCAATGACCCACAGAAATAAGCTTCCATTTCTAGCTGGCAAGTCTGAGGGTCAGTGGAGTGGCTGCGCTGATACGGGCTGGCTCAGCACTAAGCATGAGCTCCATTGGAAGAAGCTCCAGGTGTTGGCCAGGCACAGTGGCTCACACCTATAATCCCAGCACTTTGGGAGGCTGAGGCAGGTGGATCACCTGAGGTCGAGAGTTTGAGACCAGCCTGAACAACATGGAGAAACTCCGTCTCCACTAAAAATACAAAATTAGCTGGGTGTGGTGGCAGATGCCTGTCATCCCAGCTACTCGGGAAGCTGAGGCAGGAGAATTGCTTGAACCCAGGAGGTGAAGATTGCAGTGAGCCAAGATCACACCATTGCACTCCAACCTGGGCAACAAGAGTGAAACTCCATCTCAAAAAAAAAAAAGAAGATGCTCCAGGTGTCTTATTCTTTAGGAATACTGGTCTACCTGGGAAATGTTCTCTTGATGATGGCAGAGGCACAAGAGGAAAGTCTCCAGTGCAAGGGCACTGCAAGCCTCTATTCATGTGACACCAGCCCACAGCCCTCTGGCAAGTCACATGGCCAAGCCCAATACCAATGGGGTGGGGAAGTACACTCTACACTCTGCCCCGGGAGGGGAGGGAATGCTTACAAACTATGCAGCTCAGGCCAGCTACAGAAGAGCCAATCCAGTGGAGAAAGAGACTGACTCCTCTCCCACCTTGCCAACCCTAGTTTCTGACCCCTCCAGATCAGAGAAGGGAGAGGAAGGGAAAGGGGCAGGAAGTTCTTACTTGACCAATACTGGCATCATCCTCTGTAGCCTAGGAAATGGTTAAAGGTGACTCTCATGGATGCTGCCATGAGTTTTCAGGGTCTTCAGGGATCTTTAGAGCTCCCAGTCTCCTGATAATGACCAGTGCATGTCTTATCTAGCTGGTCACTGACTCCTTCCACAGCCCTGAGAATCAGGAATGTCCCCAGCTTCTATCTGCAGAAGTCTCTTTATTCTTCTCCCCCAGGCCATCTTCTCCATGGGCTCTAGAAGATCCTCTGCAGCGCTCTTGCACTCCTGGCACAACTGGTCTCATGTTCTTCACTCTGGCAAACTATGGGAGTGCAGGGACCCCCAGTGAAGCCATCTACCTTGGTTCTACCTTTAAAGTAGCTGGTCAACCAGTGACCACCTTTGTTAGTCCATAAAGATACTACCTGAGACTGGGTAATTTACAAACAAAAGAGGTTTAATTGCAGGGCAAGGTGTTCATGCCTGTAATCCCAGCACTTTGGGAGGTAGAGGTGGGTGGATCACCTGAAGTCGGGAGTTCACGACCAGCCTGACCAACATGGAGAAACCCTGTCTCTACTAAAAATACAAAATTAGCCAGGTGTGGTGGCGGGTGCCTGTAATCCCAGCTACTCAGGAGGCTGAGGCAGGAAAATCGCTTGATCTCGGGAGGCAGAGGTTGCAGTGAGCTGAGATCGCACCATTGCACTCCAGCCTGGGCAACAAGAGTGAAACTCCATCTCAAAAAAAAAAAAAAAAAAAGAAGTTTAACTGACTCATGGTTCTGCATGGCTGGAGAGGCCTCGGGAAACTTACAATCATGGCAGAAGATGAAGCGGAAGCAAGGTATGTCTTACATGGTGGTCAGAGAGAGAGAGAGAGAGAGAGAAGGGGAAAGCACCAGACATTTATCAAACAACCAGATCTCATGAGAACACACTCACTATCACAAGAACAGTATGGGGAAAACAGCTCCCATGATCCAACCACCTCCCATCAGGTCCCTCGCTCAGTACATGGGGATTACAATTTGAATTACAATTCAAGATGAGATTTGGGTGGGGACACAGCCAAATCATATCATCACCCTTTAGATTTCTCAAGTGAGAGTCTGGCACTTGTCCCCTGAACACCCAAAAGTGCAGAGGATGCTCATCCAGGCTTGAGGTGGGAGGTAGGCCCTTCTGACCTCTCCCCTTCAGAGAGCATGCACCATGGAGCTCACGAACAGGAGATGATGCCATAAATCCTCCTCAAATCTCAAATCTCTGACTCATTTATACTCTCATTGTGGATGAGGGTTAGGGGTTGTTCAGCTGGTCTTCCTTCATAAATCCTCCAACAGGACCTCACTTCTCATCTATTGTCTGGGTGCCTCAGCTGGAACTTCCACTTTACCTGCCTTATTGATATACAAACCTTTGTAGTAATCATATAGAAACATAAGCAAGAAGGAAATACTCCAACTTCAGGATGGTTGCTACATCCCTGGGGAGGAGGAGATGACTAGAAGGGCATCAGAGAGGGACAAAGAAGGTGGCCGGGATGGTGAATTTTATGTGTCAACTTGGCTGGGCCATGGAACCCAGATATTTCATGAAACATTATTCTAGATGTTTCTGTGGAGATATTTTTTAGATGAGACAAACGTTTAAATCAGTAGGCATTGAGTACAGCGGGTTACCCTCTGCAACGTGGGCAGGCCTCAGCCAATCAGTTTGAAGGCCTGAGTAGAGCAAAGACTGACCCACCCCAACCAAGAGGGAATTCTGCCAGAAGACTGGCGTTGTTTTTTGGTTTTGTTTGGTTTTTAGTTTACACAAAGGCAATTTATTCACAGCAAACAATTTGAGGAGTCCTGTTCACAAACAGTGAACACAGCAACCCTCCTTCTGGAAGATAATGTCAGAGCGGCTGGGGGTGATGTTCTCAATCTACCAGATCTTCGTACGTGAGCGGGCAAGGGTTCGGGGGACCAAACACACCCCAGGTCCAGGGGTCTTGGGTCTTGGTCCTATTTCCTCCTGTGGCCAGGAGCTTGATGTGTAAGGCAGTGATGCCCAGCTCCTTGCCCCTCTGGACCACAGCCTGAGCAGTCAACATGGCAGTACATGAGGAGGATTCATCTTGGTCAGCCTTCTCCTTCATCCCACCGGCCACATGGCAGGTGGTTCCTTGCCAGAAAGATCAGTGACATGGACAAAGGTGTCATTCAGGCTGCCTTAGGATTCAAACTGCAGCTCCTCCCTGGGTCAGCAGCCTGCTGGCCTATCCCAAAGATTTTGAATTTACTAGTTTCCACAATTGCCCGAGTCAAATCCTTGAGCGAGAGAGAGACCCTCTGATATGGTTTGGCTCTGTGTCCCCAACCAAATCTCTTCTCGAATTGTAATCCCCACATGTCAGAGGAGGGACCTGGTGGGAGGTGACTGGATCATTGGGGCGGATTTTCCCCATGATCTTCTCATGATAGTGAGTTCTCATGAGATCTGATGGCTTAAAATGTAGCACTTCCCCCACTTCTCTCTCTCCTGCTCCACTATAGTAAAGATGTGCTTGCTTCCGCCATAATTGTAAGTTTCCTGAGGTCTCCTAGCCATGCTTCCTGTTAAGCCTTTGGTACTGTAAATCAATTAAACCTCTTTTTAAATAAATTATCCAGTCTCAGGTAATTCTTTATAGCAGCGTAAGAATGGACTAATACACCCTCTTTTTTTCTGTTTCTCTGGAGAACCCTAACTAGTATAAGGACTTAACTACAGATGGACAAGGTGAGGCAAGACTGAGTATTATAGCTTGTAAAAGTTTTCTTTTTCTTTCTCTTTTGTTGTTAAAACCTGCACGGGCAGTTCCTGCCTTTTGCCACAGTGCATTTTATCCCTAGGTCAGGTTATGTTGCTCTTGGCCAAAGACTGCTTTGAGACAAATGCATTCCTGGAAACTACGTTGTAAATCCAATTGTCATAAAGCAGATTGAGCTTTCCCATGGAAACAATGTTACCAGCAGGACTAGTACCCTGCCCTTGCACAGAGCTTCGTAGATCAAAAAGGACTTTCACATACACTGTTGCATTTACTCCTGGAAGGTAGCAATATGTTCTCTGCTTTTACAGAAGCAATTGAGGCGCAAAGAAACAATTTGCTAGGGTCAGATGGTTAATAAAGGACCCAGCTGGGACTCAGTCCTCATTTGGTGGTCTTTCCAACTTCTTAACCATGCAAGGTCTCAGCTTCACACATAACAAAAAGTGTAACCATTGCAAAAATTCCAGAACTCCAGGCCCCCACAACTACAATTTTGCTCTTAAGTCACACACACACACACACACACACACACACACACACACACACACACACACCAGGTAAATGGGCATACTGATTCCTCAAGAGACCCCTGAACTATAAAGCAGACATTTAATATGTAAATAACCACCACAAAGTTCCAGTGTGGTGGTTCACGCCTGTAATCCCAGCACTTTGGGAGGCCGAGGCGGGTGGATCACAAGGTCAGGAGATCGAGGCCACCCTGCCTAACACAGTGAAACCGCATCTCTACTAGAAATACAAAAAACCAGCTGGGCGTGGTGGTGGGCGCTTGTAGTCCCAGCTGCTGGGGAGGCTGAGGTAGGAGAATGGTGTGAACCCGGGAGGCAGAGCTTGCAGTGAGCTGAGATCGTGCCACTGCACTCCAGCCTGGGTGACAAAGAAGAAAAAAAAAAAAAAAAAAAAACCTTGGACTTGGCTTCTCCAGACCCCTTACTGGGAGGCACAGCCTTTGGCTGTGATGACACTCCTACTTTGATATTGCAGCTATACTATATTCTGCTCCACTAATAAATGCATATTTGGAAGCACTGCCCTTGTGAACCTCTGAACTTTCTTTAGAAATTGAGCCCTGTTTAGTGGCAGCTGTAGTGCATCGCCACCGTTACAGGTGGAGTTATTTTCCCCCAAAATTTTTGTGCGGAAGTTCTAACCCCCAGTACTTCAGCATGTAGCCTTATTTGGAAAGCAGGTCATTGCAAATGGAACTAGACTAGATGAGTCATACTAGAGTAGAGTGGGCCCCTAACCCAATACAACTTATAAAAAGGAGAAATTTAAACAGAGGGAGAACATGCAACATTTCACAAACCAAGAACTAGCAGATGCTAGGAGGAAGATCTGGAACAGATCTCTCCCTGGTGCCTTCAGAGGAAGTGTGGCTCTGCCTACACCTTGATCTCAGACCTAGAAAGCCTCCAAATAAGTTTCTTTTTGTTAAGCCACCCAGTTTGTGGCACTGTATTACGGCAGCCTTAGCAGACTAATACGTGTGCAGCAAGCCCCCATTCTCTCCCTCTCCCACCTGCAACAAATGCTGCTGTCAGCTCAACTCTGGAATCCCTAGGTTCTCCCCCTCATCATTCTCCATGTGGGACCCTATGACTTTACCTCTCTTCTCCCCAAGCGAATGTGTTCTCTTCTTAGCCAAAGCATTTGCAGAAAAAGAAGATGAGGACAAGGAAAGGGGGATCATTTTCCAAGGATCGCATGCATAGCTCATTAATATTAGGGGTGTGATGATGACCCAGGAGTTCTGACTCTCAACTCAGTGCCTTTTTATCTGTCAATACTAGGTTTGCCTCCAGGGGTGACTCTCGTTACCAGCTGTCCTGATGTGCACCTCTCTTGCTCCTTAAAAGTGAATTGTTGGACATGCATGGTGGCTCATGCCTGTATTCTTAGCACTTTGGAAGGCTGAGGCAAGAGGATTGTTTGAGGCCAAGAGTTCGAGACCAACCTGGCCAACATAGCAAGACCCCCCCATCTCTGTTTTAAAAAAAATAATTTTTAAAACAAATAAAGAGAATTGAATTTAGAATAGCAAACTTGGGCCAGGAGCAGTGGCTCATGCCTGTAATCTCAGCACTTTGGGAGGCCGGGTGGGGAGGATCACTTGAGGTCAGCAATTCAAGATCAGCCTGGGCAACATAGTGAGATCCCATGTCCACAAAACATTTAAAAAAAAAATTAACAGGGCATAGTGTCACAAACCTATGGTCCCGGCTACTTGGTAGGCTGAGGTAGGAGAATGGTTTGAACCTGGAAGATCAAGGCTGCAGTGAGCCATGATCACTGCACTTCACCATGGACAACAGAGCCAGATCCTGTCTCAAAAAAAAAAGAATAGCAACCTTGATTGAGTCATCTTTGTAACCCCCTTCAGCAGTCCTTCACTGTGTGAGTATTTTTTGTTGTTGTTGTTTGTTTGTTTGTTTGGAGAGACGCGGTCTGGCTATCACCCAGGCTGGTTTCATTTAAACTATTAGGCTCAAGTGATCCTCCCCCATCAGCCTCCCAAGTAGTTGAGACAAGTACACAACACCACACCTGGCTGATTTTTTAAAAAATTATAGAGACAGAGTCTTGCTATGTTTCTCTAGCTGGTCACCAACTCCTCACCTCAAGTGTTCCTCCCACCTCTGCCTTCCAAAACCCTGGGGTTACCATCATGAACCACCATGCCTGGCCTAATAAATGTTTTAATTGGATTGATCAAAACATCCCTTTCTGTTCAAATCTAGAAGATCTATAGGGAATAAAACTCTAGGTCAGTGTTTCTCAAAGTATGCCCAGGGGAACCCTTGCAAAACTTTTTTTTTTTTTTGGAGAAGGAATCTTGCTCTGTCACTCTGGCTGGAGTGCAGTGGCGCAATCTCGGCTCAGTGGTCTGCAGTGGAGGCTGGGGACACAACTTAAAAATAAATTTTGCAGGCCGGGTGTGCTGGCTCACACCTGTAATCCCAGAACTTTGGGAGGCTCAGGTGGGTGGATCACCTGAGGTCAGGAGTTCGAGACCAGCCTGGCCAACATGACGAAACTCCATCTCTGCTAAAAATACAAAAATTAGCCAGGCATGGTGGCAGGAGCCTGTAATCCCAGCTACTTGGGAGGCTGAGGCAGGAGAATCGCTTGAACCTGAGAGGCAGAGGTTGCAGTGAGCAGTGAGCTGGGATGGTGCCATTGCACTCCAGCCTTGGGCAACAAGAGTGAAACTCCGTCTCAAAAAAAAAAAAAAAAAAAGAAAAGAAAGAAAAGAAAAGAAACACAGACACCTGGGTACCACCCCAGAGACTAATTCAACTGGTCTGGAGTGCAGCCTGGGACTGGGGGATTTTTAACAACCACCCAGGTGACTTTCTGGGCAGGCAAGATTGAACCCACTGCACTAATGCTTTAAGACACTTGAGCATTCTGTGTAAAGAGAGTAAACAACTTGTCAGTTTGCTAGTACTCACACCACTTTTAAAACTCAAAGTTGCCAGGCACAGTGGCTCATGCCTGTAATCACAGCACTTTCAGATGCTGAGGCAGGTGGATCACCTGAGGTCAGGAGTTCAAGATTAGCCTGGCCAACATAGCGAAAACCCATCTCTACTAAAAATACAAAAATTAGCCATGGGGGTGCCTGCCTGCCTGTAGTCCCAGCTACTCAGGAGGCTGAGATGGGAGAATCACTTGAACCTGGGAGGTGAAGGTTGCAGTGAGCCAAGATTGAACCACTGCACTTCAGCCTGGGCAACAGAGTGAGACTCAGTCTCAAAAAAAAAAAAGTTCCATGTCCCAGGAACCTACTCAGTGCTGGACAAACCAGGACTCTTGGTCAACCCAATAAGGAATGACATCTACATGCAATTAAAGATCAACAGGGGCCAGGTGCGGTGGTTCACTCCTGTAATCCCAGCACTTTGAGGTCAGGAGTTCGATACCAGCCTGGCCAACATGGTAAAACCCCATCTCTACTAAAACTACAAAAAATTAGCCGGGCATGGTGGCATGCGCTGAAATCCCAGTTACTCGGGAGGCTGAGGCAGGAGAATCACTTGAACCCTGGAGACGGAGGTTGCAGTGAGTCAAAATCACACCACTACCCTCCAGCCTGGGTGACAGAGCAAGACTCCGTCTCAAAAAATATGGCCGGGCGCAATGGCTCATACCTGTATTCCCAGTACTTTGGGAGGCTGAGGTGGGTGAATCATGAGGTCAAGAGATGGAGACCATCCTGGCTAATGCGGTGAAATACCGTCTCTACTAAAAATACAAAAAAAATTAGCCAGGCATGGTGGCGGGCGCCTGTAGTCCCAGGTACTCGGGAGCCTGAGGCAGGAGAATGGCGTGAACCTGGGGGGCGGAGCTTGCGGTGAGCCGAGATGGCGCCACTGCACTCCAGCCTGGGCGACAAAGCGAGACTCCGTCTCATAAATAAATAAATAAGATCAACAGGGCACAAAAGTGCTGTGTTAGGAACTACGCAAAGGTGAGCCTGGTGTTTCTCAGTTGGAACGCCCCTCCCCAGCCCACCCAACTCTGGCTCTCTCCAGTTCTTTCCAGAGAGTTCACAGGGAGTTGCAGTGTTCCTGCAGGGTGGTTGCTGCCCCTGCATCTCTAGTCCTGATTTCCTGACAATTCAGAAAGCATTTCCATGTTGGCCCAAAGTTTCTGTTTCCTGTTCCCTCCCAACACTATTTTTAGATCCAGCAGACATTTCCTGCCTTGGCCTGTCCCGCCCGCCTCAGTGTCTATCCCAGCCTCTGATATCAGGGTACATGCAGGGTGGGCCTCAAAGATGAAGTATCTGATTCCAGGTCTGGGACCCTGGTGGCCAGGAGCAGCTTAGCACCCAGCAGTGATCCCCCCAGGCTGTTGCTTTCCTGGTTTACTTTGTAAGCTTCAAAATAGTAGTTTCTCAGGTCCTTTTCCTTCAGCCTGTCTATACCAAGCTCCCTGTGCCTTTATCCATCCGTCTACAGCCTTAAAGGTGGACGAGCCCAACATGGTGGTATGTTGGCTGACTGTGCTACAACTTAACTGCGAGCAGACAGCAAAGTTTCAGGATTAAAGGTCTATCTGCAGCCTCCGTTTTCCAAACACCTCCTGTTTGTCAGGCACTATTCTCGTCTCGTTAAAGCTCACCGCAATCTTATGAGGTGGCAAAAGTCTTCATTTCCCAGATTAGAAACCTGAAGCTCAAAAAGGTAGACAACTCACCCCAAGGTGCACAGTGGCAGAGCCTCACCAAACTCCATTTCACCAACTGAAATGCCTCTATGTCAGCATTTTTCAGTCTTTTCTTTTCTTTTTGTAATCGCCCTCCTATGGAGCCTTTGTAGACATTTTTTCCCCTAATACTCCCTCCTTTATGCAACGTTAATACTACAGACAGACCACATATCAGCTTATGGACTGAATGTGTATCTATGCTTTATACATTTAAAAAATAAGAATTGGGCCGGGCACAGTGGCTCACACCTGTAATCCCAACACTTTGGGAGGTTGAGGCAGGAAGATTGCTTGAAGCCAGGAGTTTGAAACCAGCCTGGGCAACATAGCAAGACCCCGTCTCTACAAAAAGTTTTTAAAATTAGCTAGGCATGTTGGCATGCACCTGTAGTCTCAGCTACTTGGGAGGTTAAGATGGGAGGATCACTTGAGCCCAGGAATTTGAGGTTGCAGTGAGATCACTGTACTCCAGACTGGGCAACAGAGCAAGACCCTGTCTCTAAGGGAAAAAAAAAAAAAAAAAGAAAAAATAGATTTTTTTACTCTTCAGGAGCCAATTTCGTCCCCTTCGGGTGGTAACACCCTTGTGGAGAATGCCAGCAGGGCTTGAAGTCTTACTGTTTTTTTTTTTTTCTTGAGACAAATCTCGCTCTGTTGCCCAGGCTGGAGTGCCGTGGCACAATCTCTGCTTAGTACAAGCTCCGCCTCCCGGGTTCACGCCGTTCTCCTGCCTCAGCCTCCTGAGTAGCTGGGAATACAGTTGCCCACCACCACGCCCGGCTAATTTTTTTGTATTTTTAGTAGAGACGGAGTTTCAACGTGTTAGCCAGGATGGTCTCGATCTCCCCACCTCATGATCCACCCGCCTCAGCCTACCAAAGTGCTGGGATTACAGGCGTGATCCACCACACCCAGCCAAAGTCTTACTGATTTATTCTTTTTGCAGCAGATGCTGGTGGAGAAGAAGAAGGTAAAACCATAGAGAAGAGTTTCCCAAACTGACATTCCCCAAACTGTAGTGTGGAGAGGTGGTTCCCAGGAAGGACTCCATGACCAAATGCACCTGGGAAATGCTGAATGCAACCCCCACCTTTGATTTTATCAAAACATCTGGGTAGCTACTTCAAAAACACTGTTTAACTATTTCTACAACTTAAATTATGTTTTACCAATATATCCTAATTTAACTTGACCATCAATCTCTCATTTTTCTCATCTTCTCATTTTTTCTCTCTCTGCATTTGAAATTTTCATAAATATTATAAAAATTAACTATATTATAATATGGCATAAATATTAATTGTATTATAGTATAAATATTAATTGTATTATAACATTATATTAATTTTATATTGTGTTATGATTATATTGATTATATATTATATATAATATTGTTATATTAATTATATTGTATTATTAATATTATAAATTACCTTGAGTTAATGTTTATAGAACATCCTTTTGGAAATGAGCCATAGATACAGGGTCGCTTTGTTTCCCATGTCAGTCTTGCTGGTGACATTGGCCTGTTTAGGTGAATAAGCAGCTTTTTCTGTGATCCAGTCAAGTCAGGCCAGTCAGACCAAGGAGCTATGACCGTCGACACCAAGAGAACACAGCAGCGTCAGCCCATCTCGCTGTATTTCAGCCAGGTGCAGGCAGCAGGAACCCAAGAAAAGAAATACATCATGGCAACGTCATTAAACTCTCACTTACTTTGTGCCAGACAGCAAAGCTGCCACTGGCAGGGCCCCACTGTCTCTGTGGGGGCCACTGCTGCCTTATGGGAGCCCACAGCACGGAGCGTGGAGCCCTGGCCTCCTAGGTCCAGAGCAATCAGCAAAGGCGCCCAGATGCTCTGAGAGCTCCTCTTCCCCAAGCAGCACAAGCCTGTTGCCTTGAAATCCCCTGCCCTGTCTCCACTCTCCTATCCCAGTCACGTTCTAAAAAAGGGGCCACACACCTGGCTTCCAGGAGCTTCATAGACTGATTGTATCAGAATCTCAGAGCATCAGAATGTGAGTTTCACACAGATGAGTCTGAAAAGACCCGTGTGTGAATTCCTGAAACACTAACTCTTAAAGGCCCCCATGTCAGACGCTTTGGGACCACAGCCTTTGTTCAGGTGAAACCCCTGATGCAGGCTTCTTGGAGAATTTATCTTGATGTGGCCTCTTAGCTGTAGTCAGGACCCTGGAGGGCAGGATGTGTTTGTTCATCTTTTTTGTCCCCAGTATCTAGCACAGTGCCAGGCATGTACTGCGTATTTAATGAATACTTGTTGCGTCAGTAACCAAATGTACAAATGAATGAAGGAATCGTCCCGCGCTTAGGGCAGAGTTATCAGCCCAGGGAGCTCTGTCTAAAGAACCTGGGCCTGCTCTTTAGGGAGAAGGGATCAGTAGTTAAAACCAGAACAACACCTGGACAGCACATGTGCAATTACTCACAGCATTTGCTTTAATTGCTTAGTAAATCCACACGATGTAACTTTATGCATCTCCAATAATTCCCTTGTTTGTTTTGAAAATCCTTGATAGAAAATAGACAGCGGGCTGAGCGTGGTGGCTCACGCCTGTAATCCCAGCACTTTGGGAGGCCGAGGCGGGTGGATCACAAGGTTAGGAGATCGAGACCATCCTGGCTAACACGGTGAAACCCCGTCTCTACCGAAAATACAAAAAATTAGCCGGGCATGGTGGTGGGCGCCTGTAGTCCCAGCTACTCGGGAGGCTGAGGCAGAAGAATGGCATGAACCTGGGAGGTGGAGCTTGCAGTGAGCTGAGATCGCGCCACTGCACTCCAGCCTGGGCAACAGAATGAGACTCCATCTCAAAAAAAAAAGAAAGAAAGAAAGAAAGAAAAAAAAAAAAAAAGAAAATAGACAGCAGGTGGGTGTTGCATGGAGTAGAAATGCCTGACTGCTGACACCTGGCCACCTTTCCCATGAACTGACAGGGACGGAACCCGTGCTGGGATCCTGAAGGGGCGGCTCCACAATAGCCACCTGATACTGAGGGGTTGCAAGCTGGTCCTGTACCTATCCTGTCATGCATGAGGGGCCTCCGACCTGCCACACCCTGTCACAGCCCCCTCCTCATCCGTGTCATCCTCACGACCATCCTGGGAGGCAGGCAGCCTTGGAGACTTCGCTCCCATTTACGTTGAGACGTTTGGGGAAACCCAGGAAGAAATCCGACCCCCTTGGTACAGAGGTGAGAGAAGGAGGTAGAGACAAGACGCTGAAGAGGAGAGACACAAGCAGAGAGGGGGACAGGACCTATTCTTAAAAGAGGATGCGCCCAAGCCATGGCCGTGGTGAGACGCCCGGTCGCCCTTCCACTCTCGGCCACCAGGTGGCGGGCACAGGCCAACTAAGCCAGGCAGGGCTCAGGAGAAGCTGCCCAAAGGGCGGCCCAGGCAGAGGCAGCACTGCCAAGGTGGGACCATGCCCAGGAGGACACCGTGCAACACACATCCCACAACACACACAGTGCATCCCAACACACACACTACACAACATACATACCCCCAACACAACCCAACACACACCACACATATACACCCCAACACACTACACACACCCCTACAACACACACCCCACAACACACACAATGCATCCCAACACACACTACACAACATACCCCCAACACAACCCAACACACACCACACATATACACCCCAACACACACTACACACAACCCTACAACACACACCCCACAACACACACAATGCATCCCAACACACACTACACAACATACATACCCCCAACACAACCCAACACACACCACACATATACGCCCCAACACACACTACATACACCCCTACAACACATACCCCACAACACGATGTACCACATACCACACAACGCATGCCACACACACCCCTATAATTCACACCCACAACACACAATGCATCCCAACATCCGCTACACAACACACATGCCCACAACACAACCCAATACACACCACAAACACCCTTACAACACACATCCCACAACAGAATGGACCATATACCACGCAACACACACCACACATACACACCACACACACCCCTACAACACACACCCCACAGCACAATGTACCACACAACTCATCACACATCCATACAACACACCCCACAACACACACACAACATACCACACAACACACATCACACACCCCACAACACAACACACAATGGACGACTCACCACACATACCCACAACACAACATAACACACAACACACACATCCCTACAACACACACCCGACAACACACCCACAATACAATGTACCAGACAACACACAACACACGCAGCATACACACAACACATAATGCAACACATAAACCTTACACACACATCACACAACACAAAAACAACAGCACACACCACACACACCACAAATACACACCCCCACAACACATACCACTACAACAGATAAACACATCACACAACACTAAAACACCACAGCACACACCACACACACCACAAATACACACCCCCACAACACATACCACTACAACAGATAAACATATCACACCACACACACAACACACAGCATACACAGCCTACATATACAATATAGCTCCCATACACCACAGCACACACAACATATACCACAACAACACATATGACACACACAAAACATCACACACACACACCCCACACCTGCAGCGACTGCTCACTATCCCTCCACTTTGGGACACGTTAGATTCTTCTGCCCCACTCCACACCCTGCTTATTCAGCCTCCAACCCCAAACCGCCCCCAACAGCACTCCTCCCCTTTTTCTCCTGGTATCTACAAATTCCAAAGTGCTCTTCATCAGCTTTTCCCAAACACGCCTGCCCAGGCCTTTCCCTCCCACTGTCCCCGCACCTCCACTGTCCACTCCTCATGAGGGAAAAATAAAACCTCCGCCAGCGGAACACTTTCTGCTTCACCAGGAGTTTTCCCACCTGCTTTCCTTTTGACCGTCTCAACCATCCTATGAGGAAATAATGAGGACTGCCATTAGATGAGTTGGAAAACAGAGTCCAGGAGGCTGAGCTCCTTGCCCGTCCAGATGGGAGGACAGGGCCAGCTCTTCAGATCCCAGGGTGCACCTCTGCGACCCCCACATCCCGCAGCCACACCCTGCGTTCCACTCTCCAGACACACACCTGTCACTGCAAAGAAGCCCAGGTGTGTTGGGAGGGACAGGTGAGGGGAATCGAGGGTCACTGCCCAGAAGAGGCAGAGAGCCCCATTCCACAAGGCTCCATCTGCTTTTCCAGAAGTTTCTACCCTGGGAAAGAGGCACTCACAACCAGAGCTGAATTCTCAGTCTTCTTTGCACAAAAGCGAAGAAGACTGAGAAAGTCACTTGCAACTTAGTGAATGGCCATTTCTGCTGGAATTTGTCGCATGTGTTAATGACTCAGCACAGGGACTCCAGGGACAAAGGTTCTCAACACCCTGGCCACAAGAAATGGGAGCTGGGTCTCTGTGGGACTGAGACCCTCTCCCCCCATCCACAATTCCCAGCTTCAAGTTGTTTTAAATACAACAGAGGGACCCAAACCTCCTTTTGGAGGCAAGAGGTATCTGCATAAGCCCTGCCTGGATGCCATTTCTTCACCCGCATCCATAGCACCTTCAGGTGGCTCCTGTAGGGATGTTAAGAGGCAGTAATTAAGGCTGGGCACCATGGCTTACACCTGTAATCCCAGCGCTTTGGGAGGCCGAGGCAGGTGGATCACGAGGTCAGAAGTTGGAGACCAGCCTGGCCAACACCCTGTCTCTACTAAAGATACAAAAAATTAGCTGGGTGTGGTGGCACGCACCTGTAATCCCAGGTACTCGGGAGGTTGGGGCAGGAGAATCGCTTGAACCTGGGAGGCAGAGATTGCAGTGAGCTGAGATCGTGCCTCTGCACTCCAGCCTGGGCCACAGGGCGAGACTCCGCCTCAAAAAAAAAAAAAAGCAGTGATTAGGACTGAACACCTAAGACAAGGGACAGGAAGAGAGTGGGGACGATTAACTCAGACACAGTGCAGGTCCTGGGGCTCAGGCCTCTTTCAGGTCAAACACTGTTTTCAGCCCCCAGGGTCCTTCCTGACTTCTAACATGGAGACCCTTGCAGCCCAAACCCACTTTAGGGTGGCTCTCAGACTTTGGGGTGTGGACAGCTGCTCCTGGCCTTGGGGAGGCCTCTCTCAGACTCAGCCTCCTGCCCAGAGCTAGGACTTAGGTGAGTCAAGTGAGCACCCAGGGCACAGATATGCAGGGCACTTCCTCTCAGGGCAGGTACTGCACCCTGAGCACCTCGCTGCCTCCTGCTAGCCCTGCTCCAAGCTACCCTTTCCCCTCCCATCCCTTCTTCCACCTCACACGTCCATTTCTTCATCCAAAATATGGAGGCCACAAATCTCACACAGTGGATGCAATGCCCAAATGACATGTCACCATTTCAAAAATGCATTGTTTGTTCATTTTTCTTATTTCTATTTTTTGAAATGCTTCTGAAAGCAGTAGAAGTTCCCAACTGAATCCTTTGTTCAGAACATGTAAACACGGCCAAGGAATGAGGGCTTGTTCTGGTGGAACCGTGTTCTTGGGGGTCAGGGAGGCGGGAGGAACAAAGACCTTTTCCACCTGCAATGGAGTTTCCCAAAAGTGTGAGAACTTCCTAAAGACCGTTACCTAAGACGTTAAAACAGTCCCCAGTGTTCAGTGGGTGTGCAATAATGGCCAGTAACAGCATAGTCCGAATCCAGGCTGGATACATCACACAATAGATGCGAGGTACCCCATGCTAAGATAACGTGGGATAAGAAACTGTGGTCTCAGCTGGGCACAGTGGCTCACGCCTGTAATCCCAGCACTTTGGGAGGCCGAGGTGGATGGATCACGTGAGGTCAGGGGTTCGAGACCAGCTTGGCCAGCATGGTGAAACCCTCTCTCTAATAAAAATACAAAAATTGGCCGGGCACAGTGGCTCACACCTGTAATTCCAGCACTTTGGGAGGCCAAGGTGGGTGGATTGCCTGAGGTCAGCAGTTTGAGACCAGCCTGGCCAACATGGTGAAACCCCATCTCTACTAAAAATATAAAGATTAGCTGGGCGTGGTGGTGGGCGCCTGTAATCCCAGCTATTTGGGAGGCTGAGGCAGGAGAATTGCTTGAATCTGGGAGGCGAAGGTTGCAGTAAGCCAAGATCATGCCATTGCACTCCAGCTTGGGTGACAGAGCAAGACTCCGTCTCCAAACAAACAAAACAAAAATACAAAAATTAGCCGGGCATGGTGGCAGGCACCTGTAATCCCAGCTACTCAGGAAGCTGAGGCAGGAGAATCGCTTGAACCTAAGAGGTGGAGGTTGCAGTGAGCCAAGATCGCACCCCCCAAAAAAGAAAGAAAATGTTGTCTCTGCACACAACAGAACTTGATGCAGCTATGGAAAGAAAGGAAACTTGCTACCTGCTACAACACAGAAGAACCTTGAGGTGAAGTGAATGATTACACCTATGTCCATGAAAAGAGTCCCCTCACATAAGGGATATAAAGAACTCAAACTCACAGCAACAGAAAGTAGGATGGTGGTTGCCAGGGGCTGTGAGGAAGGGAAACGGGGAGTCGTTCTTTAAAGGGTACCATTTTAGCTTTGCAAGATGAAAAGTTCTGGAGATTTGTTGTATAACGATGTAGATATATGTAACACTACTGAACTGCACATGTGAAAATGGTTAGGAGGGTAAATTTTATGTTATGTGGTTTTTACTACAATTAAAAACAAATGAGGGCCGGGTGTGGTGGTTCACACCTATAATCCCAGCACTTTGGGAGGCTGAAGCGGGTGGATCACATGGTCAAGAGTTTGAGACCAGCATGGCCAATATGGTGAAACCCCATCTGTACTAAAAATACAAAAATTAGCCAGGCATGATGGCGGGAGCCTGTAGTCCCAGCTACTCGGGAAGCTGAGGCAGGAGAATTGCTTGAACCCAGGAGGCGGAGGTTGCAGTGAGCCGAGATCGCGCCATTTGCACTTCAGCCTGGGGGTCACAGAGAGACTCCATCTCAACAACAAAAAAAAAGGCCAGGTGTAGTGGCTCATGCCTATAATCCTAGTACGCTGAGAGGCTCAGGTAGGTAGATGGCTTGAGCCCAGGAGTTCAAGACCAAACTGGGCTACATAGGGAGACCCCCACCCCTATCTCTACAAAATAAATTAGCCAGGTATGGTAGCAGGTGCCTGTAGTTCCAGCTACTCAGGAAGCCAAGGCGGAGGATCACTTGAGCCCAGGGAGCCAAGGCTGCAGGGAGCCATGATGACGCCCCTGCACTTTAGCCTGGGTGACAGGAGACCGCCTCTAAAATAAATAATATAAACTAAGAATGAATGATGAATGAATGAACCTGAGTGAATGGTGACCCAAGCACAGAGTTCGAAATCTGAGACGGTGCAGCTGAGAGTATCCCTCCCTCCTCGGCCCCACAGTTTTGCCCAGCTGAGACCAAGTTTCCACAAACAACCAAGCCAGTTTCAAAGGGGAGAGGAAATCACAGGAACCAAGCGGAGGAGGTGGGAGGAGTTTGTTTACATGATCGTTGTAAGAATTTCTGAGTTCAAGGTTTGTCATGTGCGCTGCGTTGAAGGCCGTTTTAGGCATCAACTCAGTGAATCCCTCCTTCCCAGGCACCTCCAACACAGTCCCCAGACTGCAGGCACCTGCTCAGTGCTGGACACACGCTTGTGGAATGATTTTGTCTGAGACTTGGCCCCCACCACCCCGCACAGGCCTAAAGCACACACAGCCAGGGATCCCCGCAGGATTCCAGTTCCAGAGTCCTCGGTAGCATCTACCCAGGGAGCAGCCAAGACACCTAGCATCCCCGGTGACTGCACGCTTTCTGCCTACACCCTCCTGAAGCTACTGTACTCAACCGTGGCCTCGTCACCTGGATGTTAAGAGAGCAAGAACCCTGGCAAGGTGGGAACAGAATGGATCTATCAGGAAGACAAGTGATGACGGCATTTCTGAGCCCGTGGGCAAAGGGCCTGTGTGAGAGCTTGCAGAGGCACGTGCGTCAAGGCAGCCAGGGCTAGAGAGGGAGGCCAAGCACCATCGCCCATGGCCTGGTTCTACCACTTTAAAAGGAAATGCCTCCCCAGCTCATGATACATGGCAGGCACTTTGCACAACTTATCTGATTTTGTCCGGGTAACCACCCTGAAAAGTGGCTGCTAATGTTCCATCCCAGGAGGCTCCGAGTTGTTGACTGGCTTGCCAGAGGTCAGGCAACCAAGGAGGGGTGGTGGCGGGATGGGAAGTTAAGCCTGCCTCTGAGGAGGTAACTTCTGAGGAAGTTAAGCTAGCCTCTGAGGATGTCCAGCACGTCAGCAGTCAGCCACGGGGTCCAGGGCCTCTGCGTAGGGACATCACCAACTCAGCTTCCCAGACCAGCTCAGGCTCAGCTCCTAAGAGCCTCCTCCTTACCCAGCCTTCGGCATAGAAAGTGTTAACGTGAGAGTCACAGCCAGGCTCCTAACGCCTGTTCCCCAACTCTCTGCATTTCCCGAACCCCACTGGTTTCCAAACCAGTCCGGGACCTGAGTTCGTCACGCGCTTTTTTAAACTTGTAATTGTAAATGAACTTTTCCTTCCTGCCTTTCTAGCCTCAGATCACCCCAGTCTTTTGGAAAAAGCGACATCACACTTTGCATCTTGCCTGTTGGTCAATTTCTTCTGTTCCAGCTCTGAGTTTTTGGCAATTCTTTCTCTTTTCTTCCCTTCCTTGGACTCTCCTTGTCAACCCTTCAATTGTTTTGTAATCCTCCTCAGAGCATTCCTGCTAGGAACGTATTTACACTCCTCAATCTCTTGTTTTCACAGAAGAATAACACAAAAGCAAACACCACAACCACCACAATCAAAGCAGCTAATTCCCGAGCTCTGGGAGCAAGGCCTTTAAAGAATGGAGTCAGGTTTGATTTGGGGTGGGGGTGGGTCGGTGGAGGGTTAGGGCAGGGGAGGAGACATTCCTGGCTTAGGAGCAGGGAGTTTAGGGTTATCTCGAAATAATTGCACTTAAAAGTGGTTGCTTCACTTCAAAGGAGCTTTTAGGGCCGATGTGGGCTCTGGCCATCAGAGCCTGTCCGCTGAGCATGCAGTAAAAATGTGAGAAAGAACAGAAGCAGGGCCCCGCCCTCCACGCCACCCTGGGTCCCACACAGACAGCCAGGCTGTCAGGGCAGATTCCAGAGCTCGTTACAGGCGTTACTGTGAATCTCACCTCCTCGCAAGATAGCCTCTTTTGTGGCAAAGGGAGAAACTGAAGCAGAGGGCAGGTGGCACCCAGTCCTCATGGAGCAACGAGGACTCTGAGCCACCCTGGGCCTATCTCCGTACACCCTCCTCCCCCAAGAACCCCTCACCAGGCTTCCTGCCTCACTTGGTGGCTTTCACACATGTCCCAGGCTGTGGGGACAGTGGTGGTAGAAGAGGCTTCTGGAGAGACCCAGTGTGCAGCAGGGACACCAGCATCACATGTGCAACCCCCATGCCTCCGAAGGGCCAGGCCTCTAGGCTGATTCTCAAGAAGCAATTAGAAAAAGTAACGGTGGACAACCTTTAGTGAGCACTCATGCTACGGTTTTGGCTTTACACCAAGGGCGTTCTTCTCCTTTAAGCCTGCTCACCACCCAGTGAGGGAGCTGATCTAACCATTTCCAAAATTCAGACAGTGGTTCAACATCACCAAACATTAGGGAAAAATGAAAATCAAAACCACAATAAGGGCTGGGCACCACGGCTCATGCCTGTAGTCCCAGTGCTTTGGGAGGCTGAGGTGGGCAGATCACTTGAGTCCAGGAATTCGAGACCAGCCTGGGGAACATGGTGAAACCCCATCTCTACTAAAAATACAAAAATTACCGAGGCATGATGACGCGTACCTGTAATCTCAGCTACTTAGGAGGCTGAGGCAGGAGGATCATTTGAGCTCAGGATGCAGAGGTTGCAGTGAGCTGAGATTGCACTGCTGTACTCCAGCTTGAGCAACAGAATGAGACCCTGTTTCACAGAGAAAAAAAGAAAAACATCACAAGGAGATATCACTTTACACCCCGCAGGAGGCCATTATAAAAAAAAAAAGGCCAGGTGTGGTGGCTCACACCTGTAATCCCAGCAATTTGGGAGGCCGAAGCAGGCAGATCACAAGGTCAGGAGATTGAGACCATCCTGGCTAACATGGTGAAACCCCGTCTCTACTAAAAACACAAAAAGATTAGCCAGGCTTGGTGGCGGGCGCCTGTAGTCCCAGCTACTCAGGAGGCTGAGGCAGGAGAATGGCGTGAACCCAGGAGGCGGAGCTTGCAGTGAGCCGAGATCGTGCCACTGCACTCCAGCCTGGGTGACAGAGCGAGGCTCCATCTCAAAAAAAAAAAAAAAAAAAAAAAAGTAAGAACTGTTGGCAAGGATGTGGAGAAGCTGGAACCCCGTGCACGGTTGTGGGACAGTAACATGACGCAGGTGCTATGGAAACCAGCATGGTGGTTCTTCTAAACAGGTGAGTCATTCTCAGAAGAACACAAGGATTCATGAGAAGGTGCGTGGCTTCAGATGTCTGTGCCCCAGATTATGCATTTTGATCAATCAATGGAGTGAATTCTTTTAAATAAAAATAGAATGGCAATATGATCCAGCAATTCCACTTCTGGATAATACCCCAAATAATCGAAAGCTGGGACTCAAACCCCCATGTTCATAGGAGTGTATTCATAATGGGCACGAGGTGGAAGCCACCCAAGTGTCCATCGATGGATAAATGGAAAACAATGTGGCATATTCATCCAATAGAATATTATTCAGCCTTCAAAAGGAAGGGAATTCTTTCGGTGAGGCACGGTGGCTCACACCTTTAATCCCAGCACTTTGGGAGGCCAAGGTGGGTGGATCACAAGGTCATGAGTTCAAGACCAGTCTGGCCAACAGAGTGAAACCCCGTCTCTACTAAAAATACAAAAAAAAAAAAAAAAAAAAAAAATTAGCCAGGTGTGGTGGCGTGCACCTCTAATCCCAGCTACTCGGGAAGCCGAGGCAGGAGAATCACATGAACCTGGGAGGTGGAGGTTCCCGTCGGCGTGGTGGTTCACTCCTGTAATTCTAGCACTTTGCAAGGCCAAGGCGGGTGGATCATGAGGTCAGCTGTTCAAGACCAGCCTGGCCAAGATGGTGAAACCGCTTCTCTTCTAAAAATACAGAAATGAGCTGGACATGGTGGCAGGCACATGTAATCCCAGCTACTTGGGAGGCTGAGACAGAGATTTGCTTGAACCCTGGAGGCGGAGGTTGCAGTGAGCCGAGATCACACCACTGCACTCTAGCCTGGGTGACAAGAGTGAGATTCCATCTCAAAAAAAAAGAAAAAAAAAGAAAAAAAGGAAGGGAATTCTGGGCGGGGCACAGTGGCTCACACCTGTAATCCCAACACTTTGGGAAGCCAAAGCAGGAGGATCTCCAGAGGCCAGGAGTTCAAGAACAAGGTGGCAACATAGCAAAACTCAGTCTCTGTGAAAAGGTTTTTTTTTTTTTAATTAGCTAGGCATAGTGGCACATGCCTATAGTCCCAGCTACTCAGGAGGTTGAGGTAGGCGGATCAATTGCTTGAGCCTAGTTGTTCAAGGCTACAGTGAACTAGGATGGCACCACTGCACTCCAGCCTGGGCAGCATACCAAGACCCTGTCTCAAAAAAAAAAAAAAAAAAGGAAATTCTGACACAGACTACACACCATGGATGAAACTCAAGGACATTATGCTAAGTGATATAAGCCAGTCACAAAAGACAAATACAAATACTGTATAATTCCATTTACATGAGGTTCCTAGAGTAGTTAAATTCACAGAGACAGAAAGTAGAATGGTGTTTCAAGGGCCTTGGCTGGAAGCTTGGGGGAGGATAGGGAGTTATTGTTTGGAGGATACAGAGTTTCAGTTTTGCAAGATGAAAAGTCCTGGGGATAAATGATGGCACAACATTATGAATATACTTAATGCCACAGAACTCCCTTAAAAATGGTTAAGATGGTAAATTTTATTTTATGTGCATCTTATCACAATTTAAAAGTTTTTTTATTTTTTATTTATTTATTTATTTTTGAGGTGGAGTCTCATCACTCTATCTGTCACCCAGGCTGGAGTGCAGTGAGTGGTGCAATCTCAGCTCATAGCTCACTGCAACCTCTGCTGCTCGGGTTCAAGTGATTCTTCTGCCTCAGCCTCCCCAGTAGCTGGGATTACGGGTGTGCACCACCATGCCTGGCTAATTTTTATATTTTCTTTTTTTTTTTTTTTGAGGCGGAGTCTCGCTCTGTCGCCCAGGCTGGAGTGCAGTGGCGCGATCTCGGCTCACTGCAAGCTCCGCCTCCCGGGTTCCCGCCATTCTCCTGCCTCAGCCTCCCGAGTAGCTGGGACTACAGGCGCCGCCACCACGCCCGGCTAATTTTTTTGTATTTTTAGTGGAGACTGGGTTTCATTGTGTTAGCCAGGATGGTCTCGATCTCCTGACCTCGTGATCCGCCCGTCTCGGCCTCCCAAAGTGCTGGGATTACAGGCTTGAGCCACCGCGCCCGGCCTAATTTTTATATTTTCAATAGAGACAGGGTTTCACCATTTTGACCAGGCTAGTCTCAAACTCCTGACCTCAAGTGATTCGTCCACCTCGGCCTCCCAAAGTGCTGGGATTACAGGCGTGAGCCATCATGCCTGGCCTTTAAACTATTTTTTAATGAGGAAATTAAATTGTCCAGGATTAAGAAACTCTCCCAAGGACAGGGCTGAGATTTGAATTCAAGATCTACCTAGGTGCCGGGCGAGGTGGTTCACGCCTGTAATCCCAGCACTTTGGGGGGCCGAGGCGGGCAGATCACGAAGTCAGGAGATCGAGACCATCTTGGCTAACATGGTGAAACCCTATCTCTACCAAAAATACAAAAAATTAGCTGGGCGTGGTGGTGGGCGCCTGTAGTCCCAGCTTCTCGGGAGGCTGAGGCAGGAGAATGGTGTGAACCTGGCAGGTGGAGGTTGCAGTGAACAGAGATGATGCCACTCCAGCCTGGGCAACAGAGCGAGACTCTGTCTCCAAAAAAAAAAAAGAAAAAAGGCCAGGCGTGGTGGCTCACACCTGTAATCCCAGCACTTTGGGAGGCAGAGGTGGGCGGATCACTTGAGGTCAGGAGAAACCCCGTCTCTACTAAAAATACAAAAATTAACCGGGTGTGGTGGCGGGCTCCTGTAGTCCCAGCTACTCGGGAGGCTGAGGCAGGAGAATTGCTTGAACCCAGGAAGCGGAGCTTGCAGTGAGCCGAGATCGTGCCACTGCACTCCAGCCTGGGTGACAGAGGGAGACTCTGTCTCACAAAAAAAAAAAAAGATCTACCTGGGGTCAAAGCACCCGACTTCCAAAGGCTTCTGTAGAGTCAGCCACATTCCCTTGCTTGTGCCCTGGTAACCACAGCACACTTTTCCCAGCCGACACTCCAGGCTCCTGTGCACTTGGTGGTTGGGGCATATGCACCTATTAATCCACGCCTATTTTTGGGGCACCTATACACCAGGTTCTGTACCAGGCACAGAGTATGAAGATGAATAAGACAGAACAGGTTCCTGTCCTCATGGTACTTATATTCTATGAGGAGAGACAGACAATAAATACATAAACAAATATCCGAGAAAATGACAGATCATAATGAGAATTGTTAAGGAAATAAACCATTAATAAGAAGGGAAATAAGGGAGGGTGGGAGGAGAGAGCAGGTGGCTTTAGCTGGGATTGTCAGGGAATGACCTTGTGAGGAGGAGACGTCTCAAATGGGGCCCACAGGTATTGCCAACAGAGGATACAGTTTATCAAAGACGGAGCCAGGAACAAGCTCACCATGGTGAGAGAGAGGGGGCCAGAGTGGCTAACCCAGAGAGAAAGAGGTGAGAAGGGGTAGGAGATGGAGATGGAGAAGCAGCAGGGCCAGGTTCTAAGGGGCCTTGGAGGGCTTGCTGAACAGTCTGAATTTTCTAAGGGCAATAGGAATAATTGAAGGGTTTCAAACAGGGAGGCATGGTGTTTGATTTTTGCTTTAGAAATAGCTCATAGATGCGGCTTTTTTCTATGTGAAGTGAACTTGTCCCTGGGATGTCATCAAACCTCTGCTCTATCAGGGGGACTCAGGGCTCAAACCAGGACCTCTTGGAGCCTCCTGGATGGAGGCGTCCTGGCCCATGATACAAATGCACTCTATTCTCGGCCATGCGTGGTGGCTCATGCCTGTAATCCCAGCACTTTGGGAGGCAGAGGCGGGTGGATCACGAGGTCAGGAGTTCAAGACCAGCCTGGCCAACTTTGTGAAACCCCCGTCTCTGCTAAAAATACAAAAAAATTATCTGGGAGTGGCGGCAGGCGCCTGTAATCCCAGCTACTCGGGAGGCTGAAGCAGAGAATTGCTTGAATCCGAGAGGTGGAAGTTGCAGTAAGCCGAGATCACCCCACTGCACTCCAGCTGGGGTGACAGAGTGAGACACTGTCTCAAAAAAAAAAAATGCACTCTACCCAGATCTTCTGCATCTTTGTCCCCTGGGGCACACTGACCTTTCCACAAGGGCTCTCTCAGAAAGAAGAGGGCCTTGGAGACAGCACCATATCCGGGAGTAGCTGAGAAACACTCTGAACTGGCACGAAAGGGCTAGGGGCTAGACCTGCCTTTCCCCAGCCTCCACATCCCCCATCTGTAATAGGGAACCAGTAGGGAGAGGGAGGAGGAAATCCCTGCTCATCTTTGCTGAATTATGACTTAAGGAGTCAGTGTAGGAAGGACGTGGGAATTAATTCCCTAAGTTACAAGGTGTCCTTTCTCTAAAAGGTGGAGTATTTTTAGCTTCCTAAGCAGCTCAAGAGAGTCAGGAGCTGTTTACACACGAGACAGCTGAGACGCAGAGATGAAGGTTCTGAAGGCCCTAATCACTGACAGAACCACAAAGAGAACCTGGGTGTTCCCTTCCCGAGTGTGGCAGCCCCGGGGCCCCTGCGCCTGTCTATAAGCAGGAGCCTGTGCTCCCAGGATTGGCCAGCCTCATTATTACACCTGCTGTCACCCAAGGCCCACCCTGGACCTTCTGAACTCTCTATCAGCGGCTAGCCCTGATATAATCCATCTCCATCTGCTCAAATTGTCAGAACTACGTGGCAGGTGGAGTGATGCTTTGCTTGACCACCACGATGGTTTACATTAAAATAACCCAGCTCCAGTTAGGCGGAGCCCCCTGGATGGGGCTCCCTGTGTCCTCACACTGAGCTCATCATTTTCTCTTCTCTGAGCTTCAGTGTCCCTGTCTCTGGGATATCCTTGCTCTCTCCTCTGCGCCTCCTGCCATCCCTGTTTTCTGGTACCTACAATGGCCATCCCTTCAAAGTTGGGATAGCCAAGGCTTCATCTTCAGCCATCTGGTCCTCTCACCTCACGCTCCCCTGGACTAGAACCATCACCCCCTTCCTGAGGGGACCTGGCACCAGCTCCAGCCCTAATCCAGCTCTGGGCTAAAGAGGCCAACTCGCTACAGAACCCCAACCCCCGTAACTGTCCTACAGACACAAAACTTAGCTTGACTGATGTCAAAATAATTACTTCCTTCCCCAAACTGGCTCCCTCTCCTGGGTTCCATCTCCTTAAATGCCATGGTATTTGGCAGCCAGACATTCATCCTCTCTGACTTCACCCATGCTCATTTCCCAGGGGAAGTGACGACATGGAAGAGTTCTCCTTTCAGCATGCCTCTCCCCACTGTCCTCTCACCATCGCCACCACCATGCCCAGCCCTCACTCAGGCATGTGGCTCTGTTGCCTGGATGACCACAGTGTATCTCAAATGGCCACTAAGCTTCTGAGCCCTACCCGACACCAACCACCAGAGGTATTTCTCCAAATCACAGATCTATCCGCACACGTTACTTCCTGATTCCAAAATCTTCCACGGTCCCCCACGGCCTCCGAACCCTTCCTAATCCACTTTAACCACCTTTCAGAGGCTGCTCTCACATTCTGCAAAGCGCCCTTCTCCTCAGCAAGGCCACGTTCGTCGTTTCCAAACGCACCACACACTTTTTACTCACTTTCTTCGTGCAATTCCTCTGCCTAAAATGAGAATCCCTCCCTCCACTCCTACCACTAGGCAAAACCTAGACTCCATTCAGATGCCATCTCCAGTGAGGGGGCTTTCTCTGACCCTCTGTCCTAAGGGCTGCATCACCCTGGCTCTGTCTTTAGCCACTGGGCTACGGTCCTTTGGGTGATGGTCCGCTTCACCTGCCTGGGAGCTCCTGAATAAGGGCAGGTCCTGCCTTTGTATCCCTGGCTCCTCTCAAGATGCTAAGCACATCAGGTGCTCTGACATTGACAGAATTGAATTCATTCATACATTCATTCATTTATTCAGTCAACAAATAATTATTTACACCCCCTCTCTCTGCAAAGCATAGTTTTAGGCACTGGGGAGAGCAGAGGCAGGTGGTGGTGGTGTGCAAGGATGCTTGACCCAGAATCCACTAGAGAACTAAGATGTGCGGCCGGGCGCGGTGGCTCAGGCTTGTAATCCCAGCACTTTGGGAGGCTGAGGTGGGCGGATCACCCACCTCAGTCGGGGGTTTGAGATCAGCCTGACCAACATGGAGAAATCCTGTCTCTACTAAAAATACAAAATTAGCCGGGCGTGGTGGTGCATGCCTGTAATCCCAGCTACTCGAGAGGCTGAGGCAGGAGAATCGCTTGAACCCAGGAGTCAGAGGTTGCAGTGAGCGGAGATCATGCCATTGCACTCTAGCCCGGGCAACAAGAGGAAAACTCCATCTCAAAAAAAAAAAAAAAGAAATGTGCACACTCACACCTGTGCCACTTGACATGTGACCCATGGCTCATGCTTGACCCAGAATCTGCTAGATACCTAAGATGTGTACACTCATACCTGGTCCATCTGACACATAAGAAGGGCTGCCGGGCGCGGTGGCTCAAGCCTGTAATCCCAGCACTTTGGGAGGCCGAGACGGGCGGATCACGAGGTCAGGAGATCGAGACCATCCTGGCTAACACGGTGAAACCCCGTCTCTACTAAAAAAATACAAAAAACTAGCCGGGCGCGGTGGCGGGCGCCTGTAGTCCCAGCTACTCGGGAGGCTGAGCCAGGAGAATGGCGGGAACCCGGGAGACGGAGCTTGCAGTGAGCTGAGATCCGGCCACTGCACTCCAGCCTGGGCGGCAGAGCGAGACTCCGTCTCAAAAAAAAAAAAAAAAAAAAAAAAAGAAGGGCTGTGTGAACATTGCAAAGGGCAGGGGGATCCATGGAGGGACATATCCCAGCACAATGACTGCCTCTTCCCCAACAGTCCAAGGGGCCTGCTGGGACCCAGGCCTGGGAAGGGGTTGGAAGCTATTGCTGAACACCAGGCAGCATCAAGCATTCCAGTTCAGTTCTGTTAAAAAATGCTTCAGGCACCATGCTAGGAGCCACTCAGACATGTGAGTTCCCACTGTCCTTCACGGTCTCAGATCCCATGACCTTCGGGAAGTCCTCTCTGTCTACCCCAGGCCACGAGAACGTTCACTCCTCCAGACGCCTACAGCACTCACTCCCTGCGGGGCGGAAAACTGTGCTCCACCGGTTCTTTTCTTTTTTGTTTTTTGAGATGCAGTCTCACTCTGTCACCAGGCTGGAGTGCAGTGGTGCGATCTCAGCTCCCTGCAACCTCTGCGTCCCGGGTTCAAGCGATTCTCCTGCCTCAGCCTCCTGAGTAGCTGGGACTATAGGCACACACCACCAGGCCCAGTTTTTTTTTTTTTTTTTTTTTTTGAGTTGGAGTTTTGCTCTTGTTACCCAGGCTGGAGTGCAATGGCACGTTCTCAGCTCACCACAACCTCCACCTCCCAGGTTCAAGTGATTCTCCTGCCTCAGCATCCCAAGTAGCTGGGATTACAGGCATGCACCACCATGTCCAGGTAATTTTGTATTTTTAGTAGAGACAGGATTTCTCCATGTTGTCAGGCTGGTCTCGAACTTATGACCTCAGGTAATACACCCGCCTCGGCCTCCCAAAGTGCTGGGATTACAGGCATAAGCTACCGCGCCTGGCCTAATTTTTGTATTTTTAGCAGGATTTCACCATGTTGGCCAGGACGGTCTTGTTCTCTTGAACTCGTGATCCGCCTGCCTCGGCCTCCCAAAGTGCCGTGATTACAGGCGTGGGCCACCGTGCCCGGCCTCCACTGATAATTTTCTATCTGTAGGTCCTATTCTTTGTATCAGTCAGCGCCCAGCAGAAAACAAATAGCCCACTCTAACTAGGATGATTGTAGGAAAGGGTTTTTTTTGAGATGGAGTCTTACTCTGTTGCCCAGGCTGGAGTGCAGTGACATGATCTTGGCTCGCTGCAACCCCCATCTCTCAGGTTCAAGCGATTCTCCTGCCTCAGCCTCCCAAGTAACTGGGACTATAGGTGTGCACCACCATACCCAACTAATTTTTGTATTTTTAGTAGGGTTTCACCATGCTAACCAGGATGGTCTCAATCTCTTGACCTCGTGATCTGCCTGCCTTGGTGTCCCAAAGTGCAGGGATCACCTGGCTAATTTTTGTATTTTTTAGTGGAGACAGGTTTCACCATGTTTTCCAGGCTGGTCTCGAACTCCCTACCTCAAGTGATCTGCCCACTTTCACCTCCCAGAGTGTGGGATTACAGGCATGATGAGCCACCACGCCTGGCCTATTGTAGGAGAGTTTTAAAAAGAAAAGGGCTGTTTACACAGGGCAGATTGAAGAGGAACCAGAGGAGACAGGGCTATACCCCAGGGCTGGAACAAGGCACCTACTTCCCCCTTTGAACTGAACAGACTAGGAAAAAGTTTACCACTAGTCCTGGAGAGGAGGGCAAATAGGACACTTGGACAGGAGGCGCAGCTGTCCATTCAGGGATCCCCAGAGAGGGAGCGGGAGAAATAAATCCCCAAAGCATCTTCCTCTATCCCACTGTTCTCTTGCCAGAGCTTCCCGCTGGCCAAACAGAGGGCAAGGGAGGCCCTGGTGTAGTCTGCACGAAATGCAGACGGGGTGGGGCTGGGCCCCCAGGGGCAAACAGGTGATATCTGACACATTCTCCAAACTTCAGGAAGCTCCCAGGCGCAAGAGGTGTTTGTTCTGCACCTGGCATCAGCCTCGCTCAGAATGCACCTTGAGAGTGTTCTGGCTGAATTAGCGACTGTCATGTTCCTTCTCAAGGTTGCTCCTAGCCCACCTCGGGGCCAGACTCATTCAAAGCAAAGGAGATCTGCAGACAGAGACCAAAAGCCTGAGCTGGACTTTAGGCCAGGAAGGCAGTGTCTCTGCACCTCAGTGACTTTACCTGTTAAAAATAAAACCAGTGAAAAATCAGAGGATTGTTACAAGGATAAAGAGGTATTTTACAAAGCATGTAGAGGTGTGTCCATCAGATAACAACACTGGATACCCAATACATGTTCATTGTCAGCTGCTGTTTGCTGAACTCCCATTGTCTGCAGAGCAAAAGGCCCTGGCCCCAGCTCTGATAAGACCCCCCTCAGGCAGAGCTGGCTTTCTTCGGAACCCTTTTCCACCATCTTCCCTTCCTCTTCCCACCTGCTAACATCTCTAGGTACAGTGTTCTGTACCTTCTGGGCCTGAGAGGCGATGGGAGGTTCAGTTGCTTCCTGCAAGTGCCCTGCTGACACAGACCCTGATACAGACCCTGAGGCTGACGAGGGGCCTGCCCACCCAATGCCAAGACCCAGGGTTGGCCTCACAGATACATTGGGATTTGCAGTCTTTGTCCGCTAACCTACCTAGATGCTCTGGGTTTGTTTTCCACCCAAGACTGGCCAACACCTGACTGTGGAGTCCTGGGGCCACCGTGTTCCCTTTCTAGGGGAGCCAATGTTTCTCTCCAACACAGAGCCCATCACCTGGCTTGTAAACATCTAGAGAGGGAGGCTGGGGAATGGGGCCACTGGGATTCCAGGGCTCCCCACCAACACCCTTTGACATAATTCCCAAGCTGTACCAGGATCGTGGGAGCCCACAAGTCCTCCTGAAGTTTCTCTAAACATGGGGGTCCCGGGTACAAGGCGGCTCCAGTCACAACCCCCAGCTAGGAGCTGGCAAGGCATGCAGGGCTTTGCCCTTTATCATCATGTCAGCCCAGCCAGGAAGCTCCCCCACCCCACTCACCAGCACCATAAACAGGGCCCAGAGCAGGAGAGGGGGTGGAGGTGGGGGGATGACGAACTGCTCTCTCCGCAGCAGTCAATTAAGAAGGAAGTTTAAGTTAAGAGGGCCATTGCGTTATTCCACTTATGAGAGGAATGTGGCCTGGGGCGGCAGTGGTACCTGCTCTCACGGCTCTGGTGCTCTCCCTGTGATGGTGATAAGGGGGTTCTGGGGGAGTGAGGCTCTGTCTCCTGGAAGTGCTCACCCTGAGCTGCCTGCAGGGCCCACAGCAGGGTATCCCGGTCAGCAGGTTCATCCAGGACCCCAAACCCCACAGCAGGTCCCCCAGGCCTCTCTGGCGCAACCTCTTTTGTCCGCTCTGTGTCTTATGCCCCACCCTCAGAGATGCCCAAGTCCGTCTGCTCCCAGACCTATGCAGATGTGGCTGTGTGAGCCAGGCAGTTTGAATAGAGGGGCTACACTCCATCGGCATCAGGGCCCACTCCAGTGTAAACGCCCAGGACCGGCAGGATACCTGAGGGCACCGGAGAAAGAACACTCTCACCAGCTGGCTGATACTCACAATTTCACCCTTAGACATTCATGTCTTCGACTTAAAACTCTGTATCTTCAGGAGTCCTCATATACTCCTACCACCCCCTTCCCTTTAGGCGCTCACATGTTAATTCCAATGGCAGCTTTCCAGAGACAGTGGCCTTGCTCTGGTTGTCCACCTTGGAGTACACAAGTCCTGGTACCAAGAGGGCATGGCCTGCCAATGAGGAGACGCTGCTGAGGACTGGCCCTTCTGAGACCACATGGCTCAGTAGAAAGGGCAGCAGCCCAAGGGTCAGGAGTCCTAAGCTGTGTGAGCTTCAGCAGGTCATTTACTCTCTCCGGGTGTCAGTTTTCCCAACTCTAAAATGAGGGGATGGGAGCAGATGTCCTCTAGCTTCCTCCCTGCTCCAGAATGCTCTGCTGTGCGTGAACCTGACCCTCAAAGACAAAGAAAAGCCCCAGCCCAGGCATGCCCTGTGGTGACTGAAGGCAGCTGAAGTTTAAAGTTTTCAGCAGATGCTTCCAGGCATCCCTTCTGCCTCTTTTCTGCCATCCTCAGGCTCCTCCACGGGCCCCAAGTCTTGGGTCTCCATCTATCCTTCTGGACCGTGCTGATGTTGCCACACACTCACACCAAGCAGGTCTTCCAGCCTTCTGAGTTTGTATAAAAGCAAGGTCCTGGACCAGGCACAGTGGCTCACACCTGCAATCCCAGCACTTTGGGAGGCCAAGGCAGGTGGAATGCTTGAGTCCAGAAGTTCCAGACAAGCCTGGGCAACATGGAGAAACCCTGTCTCTACAAAAAATACAAAAATTAGCTGGGCATGGTGGCACATGCCTGTAGTCCCAGCTACTCAGGAGACTGAGGCAGGAGGATTGCTTGTGTCCAGAAAGTTGAGAACGAAGTGATCCAAGATTGCACCATTGCACTCCAGACTGGGTGACAGAGTGACACCCTGTCTCAAAAAGTAAAAAATAAAAAGCAAGGTCCTTTGGCACTAGAGTCTGTCCTCTGACTTTAGGCTGAACGTGACTTTTCCAGGAGCCACGTGCAACTCCAATTCTGTAGCATCGTGGAGCAGCCCCTGAGCAAGGCCCAGAGCAGAGATTCCATGCCTATCTGTGGCTGCTCTCCTCAGCTCTGCTCTTGCCTCTCTCCTGCACCCACCCTGGGTCTGCTCCCAGGCCTTCCTCGCAGCCCTTCCTCATGCTTCTGTGTGCAGCTTGGCCTCCTATCCCCGGACCACCTCCTGTGCTGGCCTGGGGAGCACATTTCCCACGCACTCCTTGGCGATCGCCATCTTCCCTTCTGGTAGTTCACGATCACATTAGTCAGGACAGAGGCCAAGACCAACAATTACAGCAGCACTGGATGCCTTAGTGGAAATTGTCATGCTATCCCACATCCGTGTCACACCCTGACTTAAAGGAAAGAAAGAGGCCAACCCAAAGCCTTCATAAGCTTTCTGCATGAAAAGTTTGCATGAGAGGCTGGGTTCAATGGCTCACGCCTGTAATCCCAGCACTTTGGGAGGCCAAGGCAGGCAGATCACCAGGTCAGGAGATGGAGATCATCCTGGCTAACATGGTGAAACCCCGTCTTTGCTAAAAATACAAAAAGTTAACCAGGCGTGGTGGCGGGCGCCTGTAGTCCCAGCTACTTGGGAGGCTGAAGCAGAAGAATCCGCTAAACCTGGTAGGTGGAGGTTGCAGTGAGCCGAGATTGCGTCACTGCACTCCAGCCTGGGCGACAGAGCGAGATTCCATCTCAAAAAAAAAAAGTTTGCATGAGAGTCCTTGGGTAGAAGAACATCAAGGCACTCACGCACCCCGCTTCCAGAGGTAGCTGCCAACACCTCAAACCTCAGGGCATCCCAAGAGTCCCTCCCTGCAGATAAAACACTTAAAGCCAACATTAACCATTTCTCAATCACGTCTGGCCTGTCCCAGGAGAGCTCTTTTATCTATAATCACCTTGGTAAAGGGGAGGTCACAGAGCTCTTTTGCCTCAAAGACTTCCCTGGTCTTGGCCTGTCCTGGGTTGTTGTCTTGTCCCTTCACCCCTAGTCAGGGTGAGGACCAAAGGGATGGTCATTCAGTAGAGGGGGGGTGAGCGAGGCTGATGTCTATTTCTCTACCAAGTTCAAGCATGACAGTGGAGGAGTCAGATGCCTGGACCAGGGACGGTTGGCAGGAGGGAAAAATGAGGATGCCCTCCTCCCCATCTGATCCTCAGGTGGTGGCCCACCATGTTTGCAGGAGTGCCGCCAACAGGAAACAGTTCCAATATTGTGTGTTTGCCAGTGGTTCATAAATCAGTATAATTTAGCTCTCCACAAGAAACCTAAAGAATTATTTCTCCACGTCCTCCTTAATTCATACCTTCTCCCCAGGAAGGCCAACAAAAAATGTTCTCTCTTAAAGCCTATTGATGAGAAGTGGCTTGAACTCCAACTGTAAAACCCTGAATTCAAAGCATAGAGATAATACCTTTCAATTAAATATGTATATATATTTAATCTTTTGAAACAAAAATAGCTATGATCTCCAATGTGGCGAGCCAGTTCTCTAAATTCCAAGGCCCCAGTAGAAAGCTTAGAAAGAGATGCGTTAAGCCGGGTGCGGTGGCTCACACCTGTAATCCCAGCACTTTGGGAGGCCAAGGTGGACAGATCACTTGAGGTCAGGAGTTCGAGACCAGCCTGGCCAACATGGTGAAACCCCGTTTCTACTAAAAATACAAAAATTAGCTGGGCATGGTGGCGCATGCCTGTAGTCCCAGATAGTCAAGAGGCTGAGGCACAAGAATCACTTGAACCTGGGAGGTGGAGGCTGCAGTGGGTGGAGGTGGCAGTGAGCCTGAGAGAGTGCCACTGCACTCCAGCCTGGGTGACAGAGTGGGATCCTGTCAGAAAGAAAGAGAGAGAAAGAGAGAGAGAGAGAGAGAGAAAGAAAGAAAGAGAGAGAGAGAGAGAGAGAGAAAAAGAAAGAAAGAAAGAAAGAAAGAAAGAAAGAAAGAAAGAAAGAAAGAAAGAAAGAAAGAAAGAAAGAAAGAAAGGAAGGAGGGAGGGAGGGAGGGAGGGAGGGAGGGAGGAAGGAAGGAAAAGAAAGAGAAAGAAAGAAAAAGAAAGAAAGAAAGAGAAAGAAAGAAAGAAATAAAAGAAAGAAAGAAAAGAGGGAGGGAGGAAAAGAAAAATAAAGAAAGAGAAAGAAAGAAAGAAGGAAAGAAAGAAAGAAAAAGAAAGAAAGAAAGGAAAAGAAAAGAAAGAAAAGAAAGAAAGAAAGAAAGAAAGAAAGAAAGAAAGAAAGAAAGAAAGAAAGAAAGAAAGGAAGGAAGGAAGGAAGGAAGGAAGGAAGGAAGGAAGGAAGGAAGGAGGGAGGAAGGAAAAGAAAGAAAAAGAAAGAAAGAAAAGAAAAGAAAGAAAGGAAAGAAAGAAAGAAAGAAAAAAGAAAGAAAGGAAGGAAGGAAGGAAGGAGGGAGGGAGGAAAAGAAAGAGAAAGAAAGAAAGAAAGAAAGAAAGAAAGAAAGAAAGAAAGAAAGAAAGAAAGGAAAGAAAGAAAAAGAAAGAAAGAAAGAGAAAGAAAGAGATGGGTTAAGAACAAGGAAAGAAAGCACAACTTGAGTCATAAATACTCTCAAGAGACAGTCCCTGTTAGCTATATAAACTGACACCAAAACTTTTAGATAAAATCAGAAACAGTCTGTCCCTAGTGGAATATTAAGTGCAAGGTGGGATTTGGAGGATAAATCCCTTATCTTTAAAGCTGACATCAGGGAGATTAATCACCCACAAAGCCAGGGCGCTTGCTCCTTCTAAGAGAGGGACCCAGCCCCTCTGCTCAGCGGACCACAGACCTGAGCCAGTGGGACACTTTCTGCACTCTCATGGTCACCCAGAGACCCTGCTGCCTGACGCAGCCAGAAACTCCCTCATCCGAACGGCCTGAATATCTGCCAAATGCCTTTGCCAGGGCCTGACGGTCCAAGTGCAGAGAATAGCATTTTTAATTTAGCTGCTTTTCTGTCTCTTTGTTCTTGCCTGTGCTTCATTATCTTGAGAGGTCTTTAATAACTGAGCAGTCCTGGAACATTCCTCCTTGGCTTCTCCCACATGGCTTTTTCCACCCCAGTGCTTGGAGGAGGATGCTGGAGCCCTGAGCTGGTGCTGGCTGGAGCATCTCCTGCTGGGGCTGCTGGCACGAAGCCCTGGGGCAGGGACTGGGAAGAGAGGGTCCTGGAGCCTCCTTGCAATTTGTCAGCCACAGGAAATGAGAGTTATAGCAGAAAAGAAGAAGGTATGTCGCCAACACTTCCTCCCCACCCTGCACACACACACATACACCCATGAGTCCTCCAGCAGCAATGCCTGAGTCATCGTGTCCCATGAGTTGTTAGGTCAGAGGGGTTTCGGGGTGAAAGGTGTCCTAGGTTTACAACACACCGAATCAGGTGTTTTCCCACAGCTCACTGTGACATTTGGCACACACCCCCATGGACAGGACATTATTACATAAACGGCGAGGCCCCAGCTGCTCAACACCCAGGTGGCAACTATAGAATGTTCCAGATCTCCAAAATGCTTCTCAAACTATCAGGTTTTCTGTCTCTCCAGGTGGGAAGAAGGGAGGTTGCTGTTGTCAAGGCCACAGATGCAGGCACTGGGCTGGGATAGAAGCACCCAGGCTGAAGCCAGCCCCTGGCCCAAGGGGCCCACGGCCACATTCAGCAGGCTATATTCTGCAAGACCACCAGCAAAGGTCAGGGAAGCGTCTCAAAAAAGGTGATGCTAGAGCCAAGCCCTAGACGTCCCATGGTGTCTGAGCCGTCTTCTACAGGAGGGCTCCCGAGTGTGAGCCCAGATACCCCAGGCCTGAGACCACCTGCAGCTCAGAGCAGGCCAGAGCTGCCAGAGCACAAGACATTTGAGAGCTGATAAGCCTAGGGCCAGGCGCGGTGGCTCACGCCTGTAATCCCAACGCTTTGAGAGGCCAAGGCAGGTGGATCATTTGAGGTCAGGAGTTCGAGACCAGCCTGGCCAACATGGTGAAACTTCGTCTCTACTAAAAGTACAAAAATTAGCCGGGCTTGGTGATGCATGCCTGTAATCCCAGCTACTGGCTACTCTGCAGCCTGAGGCAGGAGAATTGCTTGAACCGGGAGGAAGAGTTTATAGTGAGCTGAGATTGCACCACTGCACTCCAGCCTGAGTGACAGAGTGAGACTCTGTCTCAGAAAAAAAAAAAAAGAGCTGATAAGCCTAGAAAGGAAAGCAAAACAAGTCAAAAGGTTTGAATGTTGAGGAAAGAATTTGGATTTCCTTTACTCTAGAAAATGGATTTCTAAGGAGGGCTTTAGAGTAAAGCAACATTCTGGTGATGGTTAGAAGCGCAGCCCTTAGGGACAGATTGCCTGGCTTCCAGTGCCAGTTCTGCCACTTACTGGCTATGTGACCTGGGGAAAGATACTTAATCTCTCCACTCCTCAGTTCTGCTATCTGTAAAATGGGCTAAAGTGCTTCGTCGATTATAAGATGCATGGTGTGTTTTGTTTTGTTTTGTTTTTAACACATCTAAACATCATCTTAGACTCATTGGCTAGGTGACCACAATGACACAGTTCTCATTACTTGTGCAAACATACCAAGAATTACAGAATTAATGTCATTTGGAAGAAAATCCACACTTTTAAGAAATACTGCTTCCCTTAATGGCACAGAAAAAATGATGCAGAAAAATATAACTCTGGGTTATGATGATTCTGAGTTTCAAAACAGTTCAGAAGGATGGGACCCTGAGGATGTGAAAATTTTAAGTGTATCTAAACATTTCTTTCTTTTTTGTTGTTTTTTGTTTTTTGTTTTTTGTTTTTAAGACGGAGTTTCACCGTTGTTGCCCAAGCTGGAGTGCAATGGCGCGATCTCGGCTCACAGCAACCTCCGCCTCCCAGGTTCAAGCCATTCCTCTGCTTCAGGCTCTGGAGTAGCTGGGATTACAGGCATGCACCACCACAGCTGGCTAATTTTGTATTTTTAGCAGAGATGGAGTTTCTCCATGTTGGTCATGGCTGGTCTTGAACTCTGGACCTCAGGTGATCCACCCGCCTCGGCCTCCCAAAGTGCTGGGATTACAGGCGTGAGCCACCGTGTCCGGCCATTTCTTTCATTTGTAAACATCCTAAGTATGCACAGAATAGATCTATGACTTTGAAAACCCACGTTTAAACAAACCTAAAAGGGCACTTTCATTAAATATAAAATTACAACTCTACGTGACAAGAAAGCATTGTGTCATAGTTTTTCTCTTGGTATTACAAAAATCAGGTGCGTCTTACAACTGGTGGCACGTTAAAGTCAAGGAGATATGGTTAGAACCATACAGACCTTTTAAGAGTGTTAGGAGTAAATGGATTAATATTTTGGAAGTACATAGAGTATCCTGGCACACAATGATTCCAATATGCACACTATGAGATAAATGAATAGAATCTATTTTTTTTTTTTTTTTTTTGAGATGGAGTCTTGCTTTGTCACACAGGCTGGAGTGTAATGGCGCGATCTCAGCTCACTGCAACCTCTGCCTCCCAGGTCCAAGCGATTCTCCTGCCTCAGCCTCCCAACTAGCTGGGATTACAACTGTGAACCATCACATCTGGCTAATTTTTGTATTTTTAGTAGAGACGTTTCACCACGTTGGCCAGGCTGGTCTTGAACTCCTGACCTCAAGTATCTGCCCGCCTCAGCCTCCCAAAGTGCTGGGATTACAGGCGTGAGCCCTGTGCCTGGCCAGATAAATGAATAGAATATGATTTGTGTTTTATAAATGTTCTTAGCAGGACTGAGCATTAAAGGAGTAGACTGTGGGGGCACAGGGCAGGAGACCCCCATAGTGGTCCAGGAGAGAGATTATAAAAGCCCAAGGTAATCATGGTCATGAGGACAGGCAGAGGGGATGGGCAGACGAGAGTCTTGGAGGTGGGTCTTCACCCTTCTGTTACTGGCTGTGTGCACATGAGGAAGACGGAGGAGATGAACACAACCCCCGAGATTTATCCTGGGGCCGCAGAGTGGGGCTTTCACCTGCAATGGGAAATCCTGAGAAACAGGTATGGAAAAGAAAACAGTGGGTTAAGGCCGGACCATGCTGCCTGGGGATGTCTGTGGGACATCCAGGTGGAAGTGTCTGGCAAGAAGCTGTCAATTAAGGTTCAGAGGTCAATGGACATATCTGAGACTATGGAAAGAATGAGGGAAGGAAGGAAAGAAAGGAGAGAGAAAGGGAGGGAGAAGAGGAGAAAGGGAGGATGAAGGGGAGGGAGGGAAGAGGGAAGGAAGAGAGCTGAGCTGTTCCTGCAAAGGAACATCATCGCTGGAGCACTCACCCCCTTCTCTTTAATACCTGATTTAATTGTACATGTGTCCGTCTCCCCACTACAGAGTGAGCCGGGGGAGGCCGTGCTTAGCTCAGAGTCTGGCATGTGCCAACTGTCACCTGAGCATCTGTTGGATGGGTGTCTCTCCTCATAGATACCAGCATCTGCCAGGTGGAAGCCTCATCTCCGGGTCCCTCACTCCTCACGGTGCTCCTGCAGTCCATGCTGGTGACTGCAGAACAAAACTGACTGGGAACCAAAGTGGATCAGGAGGGAAGGGCAGGCTCCTTGCCAGCATTAGTGCTCAACAGAGGAGGAGAGAGAAGAGGAGGCAAAGGAGACAGGAGACAAGAGGAGAAGGCAACACAGGACACACCCCACGGGCACACAGGTGAAGGAAGAGAGGAATAAGACCATGCGAGGTGCAGCCGGTAGATCTGGATCTGCCAGGCATCCCAATGGCTGGCCCCTGTTCGACCTCTGTGTCCCTACCTTTGTGTGTCTCACAAATCACCCCGACCCCACTGGGGAAACCCCACCCACTCAGCTTTCCTGGGACAAGTTCTTCAGATCCCAGGCAGCAGCCAAAAGTGTGAGGAAAGAGCCCTGCTCTCAGGAGCTTAAAGCAGGGGCAGCCAGCCCCTCTGTGGCTGGGGGACCTGGAGCCGAGCCCTCACCTTGCCAGATGGGCTTTAGTTTCCTCCTCTTGCCATGAGCAGGTAGACTCAGAACCTCGACTCTGTTCCCTCCGCTGCCCGCCCTCCCCCTCCCACACCCTGCAGGGAGAGTGGCTGCAGGACACAGTGATGGCATCTTCGTGGTGCTTGTGGGCACAGGGCAGGAGACCACCCATCCCTATCGTTCCAGACCCTTCATCTTTCCCCACAACGTCTCTGTTTCTTTTGTACCCACTGCCCTCATTCAGGCCTTAGGAACCAGAGTTCCACTCTGCGACACACAGTAGGTCTCAGCCATCAGAGTCAGCTTTGCTGGTCTCTCCTGCCTGTTCCAGGGCACCCCACCCACACCCCAAGACCTGCAGGTCTGGCTGTCAGCCCCGGGCATGTTCCTGTGATCACGTCATTGTTCCATGTGAGTCACTGTCCTTTTCAAGGAGAAAGGCTGAAGGGGAAGTTTGGGACCACCCTCCTGGTTCACACCCTCCACCAGACAGGCTTTCCGTGAAGCCCCCATGCTGAGGGGACAGTCCAGCCCTGCCCTGTCCGCTCCAGGGCCCAAATTGAGAAAATGGACAGAGAAAGAGGGAGACCACTGCCCAGCCCGATCTGCCCTGAGCCCTGACATTTACAAACCACAGCTGGAGGAGGCCCCAGATCCAGGGGAAGCAAAGGAAACAGGGGCTGGATGATGTCAGGGGACCTGTGCCCCACCTGCTCCACCCCACCATACTCCCCATGGATGCCTCAGAACGAATCCAAGCTGGGTTTTTGGTCACTGTGCACCCACCCTCCACCCCAGGCCGATCTGAGCCCTGCAGGGTTTACTCCCCAGCCAGCCGCCCCTCCTGCCAGGCCCTTAGATGGGTCACAGGGGCATCCCACCCAACACTGGCATGGGGAGACTTTCCAAAACCCTGTGACATGTTCCACTGCCTGTGCTCTTCCCTCGACCCAGCCAGCTGGGAGGGGACAAGGCCACCTTATGTCACCAGAGCTGAAAAGGGAGAGCTGAGCCTGAATGAGGAAGAGGGGACCAGGAGGTCGCAGAGAGCCCACAGGAGACCAGGGCCTAAGAAGCGTGGGGTCGTACCTAGAAAATGATGGCCTTGGTGGCTGTGAGAGTCCCCAGAGACCAAGAGGCTTTCAAGGAGACTCTGAGGCAGAATTAGAGTTGGGACAGGCAGGGGGAGGAACGGGGACACTCAGAGGAGGGAGGAGGAGGCTGGAAGTGGCAAAGAGAGACACAGCAGCCAAATGTTGTAGCCAGAAGTTTCGTAGGGAGGTGGGGAGGGGCGTGTCAATGGGGAATCTGGAGAATGATAACCCCAAGGAGGCCCTGAACTGGAGGCCAGAATGGGGTCCTTAGAGGGCATGGTTGGCAAGCTCCAGTGGCTCAGAATGCAAACCTTGGGGAAAATGAAAAGGAAAAAAAAAAAAGCAGCACAGATTTTGGCAGTGAATTTTCCTGGGTCGGTAGACACACAGGAGGTAGGCGGCATGTGGGTTTAGGCAGGGAGGTAAGTGTTGAGAAAAGTTGATTTTTTGGAGATACTTTATGTCTTGGTGCTTGGTTTATCCAATTGTCAAAGCTCCGACTTCATCTGTCCAACTTCATGTTGGACAGTTTCGCAGATATTTTTACAAGGTGCCTGCTCCTTGAGGATGGAGACATTCTTTTATTCATCTTTTATTTCTAGCAGTGTGATAATTTAAAATATGCAGTAATTGGGGCATGGGTTCCCGCCCATGAGAACAGCCATCAGCCAACACACCTTCCCCGTGACCATCAGCTGGGCTTGCACCCTCTGCAGTGCTGCGTCCCAAGAAATATTTGTTGCATTGAAATGATGAATGAGCATCCATTTAATGAGGGGAAATATCAATCAGTTTAGTCAAGCAACTGGCTTGACTTGGAGATGGAGGTACCTTTCTTTTCCCTGAATTCTGGTCTTAATGAGGGCCCTAGGCTGGCACACAGAGCTTGGAGCAGTATCACATGGAGGGCACTGCCCCGACACCTGCTGTTTCCTTTACATGGGCGAGCTGGTCCTAAATGAGGGGCCAGCCCAAGGAGAGCAGCTGGGCCCCGCTGTGTTTTCAGAACCCAAGACTGCCTCTGGCATCAGCAAATAGCACCAGAAATTTTAATCAGAACGCAGGGACAAAGTAAATAAATAAAAAGAAACCAGTGACAGCTGCTGGCCATCACCCTAATTAAAAACAAATATGCAATCCACCATGGTCAGCTTTTTGCAGTTCCCTGGCTCCCCCTCCACACACACACACACACACACACACACACACACACACGTTCACACGCAAGCAATAGGCCACCTGTGTAGGGACAGAGGTCACCGCCATGGGGGCAGAGCTCTGGGCCCAGACAGAGAGAGACTCCTTAGTGTGTGTGAGTAGGTTACCGAAATAGACGTGGCCACAGTGCTGAGCCCCTGCAGCCTTGAGTCCTCACCCCAGCCTCGAGCTTGTGCCTGGGAGCTGGACCTCCAACCCCAGGCTTCCCAAGGTGCTGTCCCTTAGGACTGGGAAACTCCTGGCACAGGTTTCCAGGCCCACTCCTTCCCTTCATGCCAATATTGCTCAGATTTCACCTCTTCAGAGAGGCCTTCTCTGCACATCCTATCAAAAATAGCACACATGCAACCAGGCACAGTGGCTCACGCCTGTAATCCCAGCACTTTGGGAGGCCGAGGTGGGCGGATCACGAGGTCAGGAGATTGAGACCATCCTGGCTAACACGGTGAAACCCCATCTCTACTAAAAAATCAAAAAATTAGCCGGGCGTCGTGGTGGGCCCCTGTAGTCCCAGCTACTCGGGAGGCTGAGGCAGGAGAATGGCATGAACCCGGGAGGTGTAGCTTGCAGTGAGCCAAGATCGCGCCACTGCACTCCAGCCTGGGTGACAGAGCAAGACCCTGTCTCAAAAAAAAAAGAAAAAGAAAAAAGCACACATGCAACCTGTTGCCTTCTTTTTATCTTTGTATTTATTTATTTTTTGAGACAGGGTCTTGCTCTGCTGCCCAAGCTGGAGTGCAGTGGTGCAATCTCAGCTCACTGCAGCCTCAAACTCCTGGACTCCAGTGATCCTCAGCTTCTGAGTAGCTGGGACTACAGGCTAATTCTTTTATTTTTTGTTGAGGCGGGATCTTGTTATGTTGCCCAGGTTGGTCTCCAACTCCTCTGTTCAAGGGACCTCACAGCTGAGACTACAGGTGCTAGCTACCATGCCTGGCCTCCTGTCACCTTCTAACCCCTTGTGTCATTTTATTTGTCTTCCAAGCCCCCCTCTCTATGTGAGGTTATATTATTTTTACTTGTTTTCACTAGTTTATCTGTTACCTTCCCAGCCCCCTGTGCTAGCCCTGCACATTCACACCAACCTGTGGACTGGGACGACTGGGCTCACTGGGTCTCGCAAGCTACTCAAATGATGCGTGGCACAGGGTAACCTGCCAATAAATATTTATCAAATGAACAAAGGGTTTTTCCTTCCATGTCAAGATGACCTCTCTAAGTTGCCATGGCAAGTGGAGCTGCTCTTTCCAGTAAAGGGTGAGGTGTAGAGTGTCCCCCTTCACTCTCATCACAAGGCCACCCACCCGAGGCCCACACAGAGGTGGCGCTAGGAGAAATGACCATCACGATAGCCTCCCTGTGCCAGGCCCTCTGCTAGGTTCTCTGCATGTATTTATTTATTTATTCATCATTTATTTATTTCCTATGATGACCTTAAGCGGTGGCTGTTTGTACCCCCATTTAGCAGATGAGAAAGCCAGGGCTTGGAGGAGAAACTTAAGTTTCCCAAGATCATTGAGCTCATCCGTGATAGAGCCAGAACTTAAACTCACATCTGTTTGACTCCAGAGCTTGGCTACAAAGAAGCTTTTTCCTAGGACAAAACTACAGCCTTTGAACCATCCCTACTAAAACCTCCCCTCAACCACCCAGAAAGCACCTGGCCCTCGCCCTGCTTCCTGGAGGTCACCAGACTGCCCAGGGAGGGGCGCATTTGCCACCAGCACACTCACAGCACTGACGGTGCTGAAGGAGTTAATGAGACTCAGCCTTGCACCCAAGTTTCCCAAAGACTCATCAAAACCTTTGGGGGGGATGAGGGAGAGGTGGGTTTAGTGGGGACAGGGGGAAGGTGCAGAGGACAGGCTGTGGGATGGAAGGCTCTCCTTTCTAAGCATTGTCTGCCGTTATCACAGGGCAGGGAGGGGCTTGCTCAGAGGCTCCCCTTTCCCTGAACCTGATAGACATCTCTTGGAGTTATCTCAGCCAGAGGAGAAAGCTGTCACCCCAGGGCAGCCAGATTCCCGAGGCCTAAGACAATGGGGCGGAGTTTCCGGCCAGAGTCAGCGGCAAGATGGGAGGCAGGGCCCCAGGCTGACCAGCAGCAGGCAGAAACTCAGGGCACTGGCAGAGAGAGCCACTGGGGCAGGGAGACCCAGGCTCCAGGACGCCCCAGCTGTTGACTCACCGCTGTCTCAGGAACAAGTCATTTCTGTGTGTCTTTGTCTCCTCCTCAAAAGGACAAACTCATCCCACACCTGCCCCTCCAGGGCTCAGAGGAGATCGGCCAGGGAAAGGGAAATGGAAGGCCAGCTACAAACAGAGAGAGCCTTTAAGTAATAACACAGTTTTCACTGGGTGCAATAGCTCGCGCCTGTAATCCCAGCACTTTGGGAGGCCAAAGAGGGCAGATCACCTGAGACCAGGAGTTCAAGACCAGCCTGGCCAACATGGTGGAACCCCGTCTCTATTAAACATACAAAAATCAGCTGGCATGGTGGCACATGCCTGTAATCCCAGCTATTCAGGATGCTGAGTGAGGAGAATCACTTGAATCTGGGAGGCGGAGGTTGCAGTGAGCCGAGATCGTGCCATTGCACTCCAGCCTCGGTGACAGAGTGAGACTCCATTTCAAAAAAAAAAAAGGAAAGAAAGAACGCAGTTTTCTCAGCCTCCTGAAGTTTCCTGTGCGCAGGCGCCCCATGGGCACTTTCCATAAGTATCATCTCACCCCCCCGCAACACCCCGAGAAGTAGGTACTTTCATTGTTCCTCCGTTACAGATGAGGAAACTAAAGCTCCAAAGGGTTAAGTCACTTGCCCTAGGAACTTCTGTGCTGCATTTTTAGATCCAGCCATCCTCTAGCCTTTCCAGTTACCATCAGCTCAATTATGGGTCCAGAACCCCCCAGGAAACTTTCCATGGGGAATGAAGATGGTTCTATTGTCTACTACGATACCTCTGACCCATTTAAGCCACAGACAATACGGGCTCGTTGACCAACATATGGAACTGTGGAGCTGTGTGATTCTTTTCAGCTCTGATGATACATTTCCTGCTTCGTGTCATCGCTGGCTTTTGGAGACCCTTTGATGGGTGGGGTCCCCTTACGGCACACGGCTCACTAGGTGGGTGAGGACCCTGGGAATCAGGAGATTGAATTTCAGGCTCAGTTCTGCTGCGAACGGCAGTGTGACCTCCGCCTATCGCATGGTGGGAAACCTGTCCTCTGCACTTTAGAGGGCCCTCCCAGGGCCCACGTGACCCCTCCCCGCTGTTGGTGCTGTGCAATGTGCTAGTGCTGAATTGGTGAAAGGGCAGTAAAAAGGAGAATGCTCTCCAGGAGGTAAGGAAGGACTCATGTGAGATCAGCACTGTTCAGCACAGAATGTTGAGGCAGAACAAGTTCCCCATGGGAGGCCCCGAGGCCCCATTCTGCAGCAGGAGCTCATACAGGATCTGGACACCTGAGATGGGACCCAAAGCTGAATCCAGGGATAACAGATCCAGGGGCCAATCTAGCCAAGCATGAGTTACCTGTCCAGTCTCTATTAAACATACAAAAGTTAGATTCTTTGATCATGCAGTCCAGTTTTTTTGATTATTCAGATAATTTATAGACCCCAGAACCTTGTAGTAAGCTTATTGCTCAAAGATCCTCAGTGAACACACAGAAACTCTAGGACTGTTGACGGCAGAAGAAACAAAATGACATTCTTAAAAGAAAGTATCATATTTGGCCAGGCGCAGTGGCTCACGCCTATAATGCCAGCACTTTGGGAGGCCGAGGCAGGCGGATCATGAGGTCAGGAGTTCAAGACCAGCCTGGCCAACATGGTGAAACCCCATCTCTACTAAAGATACAAAAAATTAGCCAGGCGTGGTGGTGCGTACCTGTAATCCCAGCTAATTGGGAGGCTGAGGCAGGAGAATCGCTTGAACCCAGGAGGCGGAGGTTGCAGTGAGCCGAGATCACGCCATTGCACTCCAGCATGACAGGGTAAGATCCCGTCTCAAAAAAAAAAAAAAAAAAAAAAAAAGCACAATCTTTTAGAGCACCATCTCCAAGCACTTCCATGGGGCAGATTTGAGGGTAGATGCCAAGAGTTTAAGTTTAAACAGGGCATTTGAACAGGGTGCCCAGACCAAAGAGCCAACTGATTTTTCTAGGTGTGACCCCAGTACCCCAGCAGAACCTTTGAGGTTCCTGTCAACTCTATTTTTGTCCCTGTGTCTGGGAAAAATGACTAAATTTCCTTTTATTTGGAACCAAGCCCAACTCTGAAGTTGGGTGGATGTAGCCACACTTCCGCACCCAAGTTTCCGCAGGTTTGAAAACAAGGCTGGGTGTTGCAGAGAACAGCTGTGCTAACAAGCACGGGTCTTATCTACAGGAGTCTCGTCCTCCGGGGTGTCCTGTAGAGCCAGGGCAGTGACTGAAGAGTGGCCAGCCACACCCCACAGACCCAGGGGTTGGGCAGGGAGCCTGAGCCAGAGTCACAAAGGGGCTGGCTCATCAGATAAGGAACCCCTGGGAAAACCCATAGCAAGGACCTGAAGAGTCCGTTCACTGGGGTGGGGGACTTGCCACCCAAAACTTTTTCCAGAACCTTCTCCAGAAAGCCTGGCCTGATTAACCTCAGCCTACCTGAGCTGCCTCCTTTCTGTGCGTTCCAGTACCCAAGTCACGTTGAGTCTACCCATCTCTGTGCACAGGGTCTAGCTCTTTTTCTAATCAACTATAAGCCCTCGGAGTCATCATGTGTCCTCTTCCATGCTGGACCCTTTATCAAGGCCCACCTTGGAGGGGGCTTTTTCCATCTGCCTGGATGCCTCCGTGGTTCTCAACTGTGACTGCACAGTAGAGCCATCTCAGGAAAGTTAGAAAATACCCCTGCCCTGGGCTTATCCCAGAGTTTCCAGTTTAACTGGTGTGGGGTGCAACTCCAGCATTAGTACTGATTGACTGATTGATTGATTGATTGATTGGAGACAGCGTCTTGCTCTGTGGTCAGGCTGGAGTGCAGTGATGCAATCATACCTCACTGCAGCCTCAACCTCCCAGGCTCAAGTGATCCTCAGCCTCCTGATTAGCTAGGACCACAGGTGCACCCCACCACACCCAGCTAATGTTTTTGGTTTTTTGGCTTTTTGTTTTGTTTTTTCATTTTCTTTGTGGAGACGGGGTCTTGCTGTGTTGCCCAGGCTGGTCTCAACTTCCTGGCCTCAACCCATCCTCCCACCTCAGCCTCCAAAAGTGCTGGGATTACAGGCGTGAACCACTGTGTGCAGCCCTTGGTATTTTCTTAAATATGCAGCCAGGGCTGAGGTCTTCTGCTTTGGAGTGTGGACACCAACCTGGAGCTGCGATTCCTAACTCTGAAGGCTGGGAGTTTGAAACAAGGAGCCCAGGAGGGAGCTGGTAGAGTTCCCCCACGCAGCCTCTTTAAAGAGCACAGAGATCGGCCGGGCGCTGTGGCTCACGCCTGTAATCCCAGCACTTTGGGAGGCCAAGGCTGGTGGGCGGATCACGAGGTCAGGAGATCGAGACCATCCTGGCTAACACAGTGAAACCCCGTCTCTACTAAAAATACAAAAAATTAGCCGGGTGTGGTGGCGGGCACCTGTAGTCCCAGCTACTTGGGAGGCTGAGGCAGGAGAATTGCTTGAATCCAGGAGGCAGAGGTTGCAGTGAGCCGAGATTGCGCCACTGCACTCCAGCCTGGGTGACACAGCGAGACTCTGTCTCAAAAAAAAAAAAAAAAAAACAGAGATCAACATAGTGAGTCCCTCATTGGACTGGGCTGCTGGCTGGGGGAAGGTAGTGAGTCCCTCACTGGACTGGGGCTGCTGTCTGGGGGAAGGGAAGTGGTCACTGGGTAGAATCTTTCTCCCTTCCAAAGCAGAGAGCATGACTTCCAGCCAGGAAAGATATCAAAATGCTTATCAATGGGCATGATCAGTCAGAACAGGTCCCTGACTGTCAGGACCGATGCCAGCCACACTGCTACATACCCACTGGATGCCAGCCCAGCTCTGGGCTTCTGTGCTCACCCTTTAAAACTCACTCAACAATGCTCAGTAAACATCTGTTTCAATTTCTAACTCTCTGTCTCTTTTTTTTTTTTTTTAAGACATGGTCTTGCTCTGTCACCCAGGCTCGAGTGCAGTGGCTCACTGCAGCCTTGACTTCCTGGGTTCAAGTGATCCTCGCACCTTAACCTCCTTAGCAGTTAATTCCCCTATTGAGAGTGTAAAAGTCATAGTTGTTCATGGTAGCAAATCCAGGAAAGCATGAAAAGGAAATCCAACTCATACACACACTCATTCGCACACACACACTCACCCACCCACACACACACTCACACTCACACACTCCCACATACACACTCACACACACATTCACACACATACACACACTCATGCACACACACTAACACTCTCACACACTCACATACATACACTCACATACTCACATACACACACATATAAACATATACACTCTCTCACACACACACACACAGTGCCTCTCAACTCCTGGGATTCAATGAGTTAATAACTATAATGTTTAAAATAGTACCTGGAACATAGTAAGTGCTCTGTGAGTATTTCCTGATAATCTTCTTTTTATTACCCAAGACATTTTGGCATGTAAGGGCCAAGAGAGTAAGAAAAATCAAAAGGCCTCTTTGTTTGGAGGCAGGAAAGATTGCTGGGTTTTGGGTGGTCAGGCATCATTTACCGGATCCTAAGAATGGACAAAGGCCCAAGCCCTGAGCTTTGGAAATGCCCCAGGAACAAAGGCCAGCATGGGCAGAAGCTTGGGCAGGCCACCCAGCTGGGCCCCATGCACCCACCGTCAGACATCCTGCGGCTCTCCTTTTCTTTAGGTGTGATGGGATGAAGCGAAGGGGATTCCCCGGGCAGGTGTAAGAACCTGCAGGCCATCACAGTGCAGCTGTTTGCTGAGTTCTGCTGTGGTTTTGTCTGCTGAGTGAAAACTGCAATCCGCAAGCTGAGGGAAATTCCGAGCAGGCCTGGGAGGAAGATCTGGGAATGGCCACATTGCATATGGGAGAGCAGAGGGGTTTTTAAGTCTGAAAAAAGAGCAGGAAAGGAAGAGGAGGCCTGGCAGCCCAGTGCCAATGAACAGGGATTCCGGAGAGGGTAGCGACGTCTACTGGGCAGGGGAGTCTGATGTCGAGTATTGCTGGGTGATTAACGTGTGATGTGACCCTCTCTTCTGTACCTCCACAAGACCTCCAGGAAAAGCTACTCTTCTCCCCAGGGCTTAGGGGTCTGATTTTTATTTACAGGCCGTGGAAAGTTGGTTGACCCAAAACCTGGCACGGGACAGGCACAGAGGCCCCCCATAGGGAGCAGGTCCACAAAGGCTGCTCCTGATCTTCATTTCAGGCCAATCTGGACTCCACAGGATAAACACAGGCAGAGGAGGAAGGGCTGGAAGGAATCCTACAAGCAGGATGCAAGACCCAACACCACCACTGGGGTGGTGAGCTGTGCAGGGGAGGCACACGGCCGGCTCACACACAAGGGAATGTTTGTGCGGGAGGCTCCAAAATCCCCTCCGTGCATATGTATCCTCTGCCTTATCTCTCCAGCCACTGGGCAGTGGATCCTGGGAAGAGCATGTGTGAGGGAGGGGCCCGAGCAGTTTCCTTTGATCCAACCTTATCTACTCTAGAGGGTGTGAGGCCCAAGGCTCCCCCAGGCCAGGCCTATAATTCACACGTTCTGGCCTCCAGGCTTCAGGGGGGTTATGTTGGTGAAAGTGCAGTCCTAGTCTGTACCAGCCGTACCCTCCCACCAGGCCCTGGGGATTAGGGCCGGGGGGCTCGTGCATTCCTTTGGACCACCTCACCTCCAGTCTCCTGTGTGTAGCAGCCTCTCAGACTTCTACGGGGCAGGCCCAGAGCCTCTCCTGGCACCTAAGGAAGGCTGTGTGGCATTTCAGCTGGAGAAAAGAGGAAGTGAGATCTTTTCTCCCCAGGAACCTCAGGCCTTCCTCTCAGACAAGCCCTTTCACCTGGCATCTGCCTCCCCCAGTGCCTGTGGCTAGGAAGCACCTCCTCAGTGCCTGACAGACCTGCCTCCGCAGTGCCAGGGGAGGAAGTGCCAGCAGGAGTGGCACAGAGTCACCCACCTGCCCCCTGTCCTGTCTCCCAACAAGCCTCCATCTTTACTGTCCCAGAGAGGGGCAGCCATTCCGCCCCTTGCTCTTGGAGGGCTGAGCCGTGCTTTTAATCCTTTTATCCCAGAGCTCAGCCTGGGCCTTAGCTGAGTCTTCCAGGAAGAGACACTTCTGGAAGGCTCCTCTCTCCTCAGGACCAACCTCTTTCATTTGTCCTTGCCAGAAGGAGAGCCTGTGTGGTACCGGAGAAGATCAGGGAGTCAGAACTCCTGGGTCTTGTGCATTTCACTCTCCACATCAGCTGCCCGTGTGGGAACTTGAGTACCCACCGAGGTGGGTGAGGGAGGATGGGCTGGGCTCCCCCCATTGCTGGAGGGTGAGACATGGGCCAACTCCACAGCCAAAGAGCTGTCTCCCTTGAAGACCTTCCAGTTAACATTTCCTCTCCAGAGAAGATAAACAACTGGGCTGGTGATATCAGGGGCCACCCAGTGCTTAAAACCAGGGAGGATTGCTCCTCTGAATTCGGGTTTGTATTTTGGTGCTATTTTACCAGTAACTCTCACCTTGGCAACAACCTTAGGAGGTGGGCAGGTTTTACTGTCTCCGTTTCAGAGACATGACAAGATGGAAACTGAGAATGTGATGCGGCTTGCCCAGACCTCCTAGCCACTACATGATAGCCAGATTAAAGCTCAAGCTCCTGGCTCTTCTCTGAACTGTACACAAGGGAAGGAAGGGTGCCCAGCTCGGTTCTCTTCTCTGGCACCCTGGGATTATGGAAGCAGCAGAGAGGGGAGAGTTGCTCAAGGTAAGCCTTGAGGTACACCCCAAAGTTCCACAACAATCAGTCATTAGTCGCTCATCAGATAAGCAGTAAGTACCCACCTCATCCCAAGTACTGCTCCAGGACATTTCTAGTGGGAAGAGAGGGACATTAAACAAGCAGTGACAAGAAAGCCAGAGCTATGGGAATCTAGTCTAGGAGCCAGGGACAGATTCCTGGAAGAAGTCCATTTAAGATAAGACCAGAAGAGTGAATAAGAGTTACCCAAGCCATGAGGAAGAGCATGGACACCCTGTCGTCCGCGTGGAGATCTTTAGCAGAAATAGGTGAATGTGAGAGGAGTCTAGACTACAGATAGAGACTTCAAAATTAGTAGCCTAAGGATAGATGGCTTCAGCCTTTCCATGCCCAATAACCAAAAAATTTCCCCAAGTAAACAGACCCTAAGTGAGGGAAGTATGCAAACAATTTTTTTTTCCTTTTTTTGAGACAGAGTTTCGCTCTTGTTGCCCAGGCTGGAGTGCAATGGCGTGATCTCGGCTCACTGCAACCTCCGCCTCCTAGGTTCAAGCTATTCTCCTGCCTCAGCCTCCTGAGTAGCTGGGATTGCAGGCATGCTCCACCACGCCTGGCTAATTTTGTATTTTTAGTAGAGACGGGGTTTCTCTATGTTGGTCAGGCTGGTCTCAAACTCCCGACCTCAGGTGATCCACCTGCCTCAGCCTCCCAAAGTGCTGGGATTACAAGCGTGAGCCACCACACCTGGCCTTTCTAAACAAGCTTCCTATTATATTTCTAGTTCCAATCAACTAGACCAACAAGCCTTCTCCTTTTTTTTTTTTTTTTTTTTTTTTGAGATGAAGTCTTGTTCTGTCACCAGGCTGGAGTGGGAGTGCAATGGCATGATCTCGGCTCACTGCAACCTCTGCCTCCAGCATTCAAGCGATTCCCCTGACTCAACCTCCCGAGTAGCTGGAACTACAGATGCGCACCACCATGCCCTACTAATTTTTTTGTATTTTAGCAGAGATGGAGTTTCACCATATTGGCCAGGATGGTCTCAATCTCCTGACCTCGTGATCCACCTGCCTTGACCTCCCAAAGTGCTGGGATTACAGGCATGAGCCACTGTGCCCGGCCACCAACAAGCTTTTTCACATGGGAACTCTAGATCTAGTGGCCACTGTCTACAAGGCCAACCATTCTGCCTAGAGTCCACCATCCCCTCCCTTCTGTCCCAGGCCCACCCAAATTGGGTTTACCTCCGTCTTCCTCTATATTGGCTCTCTGCTCCTACTACAGGGCAAGATGCTCGCATCATGAGCATCCTCTTCTTACCCCTGTGGCTCCCTCAAGCCAAGCTGCTGGTTCTCTCCTCCTTTTCTGTGCCAGGTGTGTGCCTGTTGCTCTCAGATCCATTCTTAGCCCTCTCCTGCTCTCCTCTGCTCTGGACTGCTGGGGAACTGACTGCTGCAAGCTCTGTTCCCCAAGTTCTGCTGCAAATGAGCTTCCAAACAGCAGACAGGGTTGTCCCATGAAATGGGGGAACCGGAGACAGCAAGCAAGCAGGGCATTTCTCTCCCTTCTCTCTCTGCCGGTGGGGTCTCCAGCAGGACCTGCATCTCCTTCACATTTCCACCTCCCATCCGGCAGCCCTGTCATGCTTCTGCTTCCCACCAGGTATCCCTGACTCTCAGCTCTCGTCCTGCCACATGTCCCTCCTTTATGATGCCAGGTCCTGAGGTCCGTTCCTGCTCATGATCACTAGACCACCACCTCCTCTTCCTCTGCTCTTCCAGTCGCGAGGGCAGTGGCAGCTTCCCCATGCAGCTACCCACTGACTTCCGCTTCCCCACTGCCCTCTGACCTTTCTGCAGTTCCAAGAACCTTGATCTAGCTATCTGCATTATGTTCCCTGCATTGCAGTGGCCCTTAAACTTCTTGGTGTCAGAGCTCCTTTACATCTTTCTTTCTTTCTTTCTCTCTCTCTCTCTCTTTCTTTCTTTCTTTCTTTTTTTTTTCAGAGACAGGGTCTTGCTCTGTTGCCCAAGCTCTAGGTACAGTGGTACAATCACAGCTCACTGCAGCCTCAAACTCCTGGGCTCAAGAGATCCTCTGGCCTTTGCCTCTCAAGTAGCTGAGACTACAGGTATGTGCCACCATGCTCAGCTAATTATTATTATTATTATTTTTGAGATAGGGTCTTGCTTTGTTGCCCAGGCTTGTCTCAAACTGGTTGCCCCAAGCAATCCTCCCACCTCAGCTCCCAAGTAGCTGGGATTACAGGCATGAGCCACCAGGCCTGGCTTCCTTTGCATTCTTAAATATCAAAGACACTAAATAGCTGGATTTGATATATTGATATTTACCATATTTGATAGTAAAACAAAACAATTAAATATTGACTGGGCACAGTGGTTCACACCTGTAATCCCAACACTTTTGGAGGCCTAGGCAACAGGATTGTTTGAGGCCAGGAGTTTGAAAGAACAGCTTGGGCAATATAGAAAGACCCTATGTCCTCAAAACATTTAAAAATTAGCCAGGTATTGTGGCACACACCTGTGGTCCCAGCTACTCAGGTAGCCCAGGTGTGAGGATCACTTGATCCCAGCAGTCAGAGGTTGTACTGAGTTGTGATCATGCTACTGCACTTCAGCCTGGGTGACAGAGTGACAGTCTATCTCAAAAAAAGAAAACAAATTAAATATGTATGCATTTAAAGTAATAAGCCCATTATTTGTTAACATATTTTATTAAATACTTAAAAAATTATATTAAATCAATAAATATATTTATATTCAAAATCGTTAGATGATAAAGCAAAAAATACATTTATGAGAAAAGTGGCATTGTTTTACATGTCTGCAAATCTCTTTATTGTCTGGATTAATAAAAGACAATTGGTGGGCCAGGCACGGTGGCTCACGCCTGTAATCCTGGCACTTTGGGAGGCCAAGGCGGGTGGATCACCTGAGGTCAGGAGTTCGAGAGCAGCCTGACCAACATGGAGAAACCCCATCTCTACTAAAAATACAAAATTAGCCGGGCATGGTGACGCATGCCTGTAATCTCAGCTACTCGGGAGGCTGAGGCAGGAGAATCACTTGAACCCAAGGGGTGGAGGTTGCAGTGAGCCGAGATCACACCATTGCACTCCAGTCTGGGCAACAGGAGCGAAACTCCATCTCAAAAAAAAAAAAAAAAAAGACAATTGGTTTCTCATATCTGCTTCTATATTCAGTCTGCTGTGATATATTCTTTTTACTGAGGTATCTGAAGAAAATCCAGCTTTGCAGATTTGTACTTGAAAAAGAGGAATATTTTAATAGCTGTTGCAGATAATTCTGGATGTTCTTCTTTGCATACTATAACTTAACAAGTGGTCATTTCTTTTTTCTTTTTTTTTAGAGATGGAGTCTCGCTCTGTCGCCCAGGCTGGAGTGCAGTGGTGCGATCTCGGCTCACTGCAAGCTCCACCTCCCGGGTTCACACCATTCTCCTGCCTCAGCCTCCCGAGTAGCTGGGACTACAGGTGCCTGCCACCACGCCCGGCTAATTTCTTGTATTTTTAGTAGAGACAGGGTCTCACCATGTTGGCCAGGACGGTCTCTATCTCCTGACCTCGTGATCCGCCTGCCTTACCTCCCAAAGTGCTGGGATTATAGGCAAGAGCCACTGCGCCCGGCCAACAAGTGGTCATTTCCTAAAGGTAGCTTGCAATGTGGAATCTGAAACCCCATCAGTGAACATTTTGCACCCTCATACAATAAAACGCATTAGTCTCTCTTGTACTTTAAATGAATCTTTTGTCTATGCATGATTTTTTTAATTTCATGCATTGGTCACTTGAAAAATATTAGTTCATTACATTATAAAAAGCTTCCAAGTGTGGGCCCATTTTGTGTGATATCAAAAAGCTGTATTCATTACCATCAACACCAACCTTATCTGAAAAGGCTTTCAGTATCAGCCAGCCATCACACTCACAGCAGCGGATACAAGTTTTGCAAAATTCTAATTTCTGCTTTAAAGCTGAAACTTTATAATTGGCCACAAATACTATCAGTTGTTTTTTATTGAAGTGACAGGCTCACTTTGTTCATTTTCAACAAAGTATCTGCAAAACATCCAAGTCTGAACAAACACAGTTTGTCACTCTTTCAAGCAGAAAAAATGAGATCCAAAGAAGAAATGGTCTAGTTCAGCTCACAGGTCTCACAGGTCAAAAAAAATACATACTTTTTTCTTTTTTTCTTTTCTTTTTCTTTTTTTTTTTTTTTTTTTTTTTGAGACAGAGTTTCGCTCTCATTGCCCAGGCTGGAATGCAATGATGGTGCGATCTCCGCTCACTGCAACCTCCGCCTCCTGGGTTCAAGCGATTCTCTTGCCTCAGCCTCTTGAGTAGCTGGGATTACAGGCATGCTCCACCACGCCTGGCTAATTTTATATTTTTAGTAGAGATGGGGTTTCACCATGTTGGCCAGGCTGGCCTCAAACTCCTGACCTCAGGTGATCCACCCGCCTCGGCCTCCCAAAGTGATACATACTTTTTTCTTTTTTTTTTTTTTTTTTTGAGACGGAGTCTCGCGCTGTCACCCAGGCTGGAGTGCAATGGCCGGATCTCAGCTCACTGCAAGCTCCGCCTCCCGGGTTCACGCCATTCTCCTGCCTCCGCCTCCCGAGTAGCTGGGACTACAGGCGTCCGCCACCTCGGCCGGCTAGTTTTTTGTACTTTTTAGTAGAGACGGGGTTTCACCGTGTTAACCAGGATGGTCTCGATCTCCTGACCTCGTGATCCGCCCGTCTCGGCCTCCCAAAGTGCTGGGATTACAGGCTTGAGCCACCGCGCCCGGCCCGATACATACTTTTTTCTTAAGACAACCATCGTTCATCACTCGGCACTAGAAGCGTATGCACACTTCCTATTTCATCACATGGAAAAACAGGAAGAATCGTGGGTTAAGACTTTATAAAATTAATACTTCTCACTGCTTCATCAAAAACATTTTTAAGTGAAATGGGCTTCTTATTCTTTTTTCTGCGCGTACCCAATGGTAAATAATACAAGGCAGCTGCTACAGTGTGGGGCCATTGCCTCAATTTATGCTAAGGCACCAACCGGATACAGAATTCAGACATTGAGGAAACTATTTCTCTCCAAAACTTTCTTCTATGGACTGTCAAATGGGGCTTCCCTCTGGCTTTGGACTGGGTTCAGCCAGTGGGAAACACCAGCCAGAGACTGGAAGGCAGGAGGCAAGAGACCAAGACACATGTTCTGCTGGCTCCGCTCTCCAGGTCACTGGGGTTCCCTGCAATCCCGCCAGGCAGCCCCCTCTGGACAGCTGTCTCTCTGGATCCCCTTTCCTCTCCCCTCAAGCCAGGGGACGGTAAGGGCTCCCAGCTGTTGTTATTATTATACTGTGCCATCTCCTGCTGGTTTTCTGTACCCTTACCCACCTACTGTAAATGGTCCTTCTATTAAACTCTTTCCAGTGATCTTTGTGCATGCCATTGTTTCTCTGCATATACCATAACTTACCATCGACTCCCAACCTCATAGTCCAGGCGTCATCCTTCCTCAGTAGCCAGTCCTTTCCTTTCTGTCGATGGCTCTCTTTTCTCACCTCCTACCTCCTATCTGCAGGGCCACCAGGTTTTTTATTTTTATTTATTTATTTATATTTTTGAGACGGAATTTTGCTCTTGTTGCCCAGACTGAAGTGCAATGGTGTGATCTCAGCTCACTGTAACCTCCGCCTTCCGGGTTCAAGTGATCTCCTGCCTCAGCCTCCCGAGTATCTGGACTACAGGCGCCTGCCACCATGCCCGGCTATTTTTTGTATTTTTAGTAGAGATGGGGTTTCATCATGTTGGCCAGGCTGGTCTTGAACTCCTGACCTCAGGTGATCCACTCACCTCGGCCTCCCAAAGTGCTGGGATTACAGGCATGAGCCACCGCGCCCAGCCCAAGGCCGCCAGTTTTACAAGTGTTCCGCTCCTCTTTCCTTTACACTCTCCTTTCCTTAGGCACTCTTCCTCTTCCACCATTTCCCTTGGGTCATATACCCATGAAGAGGATAGGGGTAGGCTATTCTGTTACTTCATCCTCCAGTGCGAGTAGGGCTTAGGAATCATGTTTCTTTTGTTGTCACCTCTGAATGTTATAATGTCTTTCCTAATCCCTACAAAACAATAGGGATCCTTGACTTTATGCTTATACTTTATGTGAAGATACAAATTTGACCTTTAAATAACAGTTGCTCTCCAGATAGAGAACAGAGCTAAAGAAAGGACAGAGAGACAGAATGGTAGGGTAGAAATAGTGCTGGGCTGGGAGCCAAGACCAAAGTGTTCTAACCTAGCAAACCAAGATGTAACCCAGGAGCAGTAAAAGCAGGGTTTGAGGTCAGGGTCTTGTTAGCTGAAATGAGGACTTACTTTGTAGTTCTGTTGTAAAGATAAATGAAACAGTATATATGAGGCACTTAGTACAATACTCATTGCATTGGCCAGGCGCCGTGGCTCATGCCTCAAAATCTCAGCACTTTGTGAGGCGGGTGGATCACCTGAGGTCAGGAGTTCGAGACCAGCCTGACCAACATGGAGAAACCCTGTCTCTACTAAAAACAAAAAATTAGCCAGGCATGGTGGCACATGCCTGTAATCCCAGCTACTTGGGAGCCTGAGGCAGGAGAATCACTTGAACCGGGGAGGCGGAAGTTGCAGTGAGCCAAGATCGTGCCATTGCACTCCAGCCTGGGCCACAAGGGTGAAATTTTGTCTCAAAAGAAAAAAAAAAAAAAAAAAAAAGCCTCATTGCATTATAAAAAATGGTAGTTATTGGCCTGGCGTGGTGGTTCACGCCTGTAATTCCAGCACTTTGGGAGGCAGAGGCAGGCAGATCATGAGGTCAGGAGATCGAGACCATCCTGGCTAACATGGTGAAACCCTGCCTCTACTAAAAAAAGAAAAAAAAAGAAAAAAAAAAGCCGGATGTGATGGTGGGCATCTATAGTCCCAGCTACTCGGGAGACTGAGGCAGGAGAATGGTATGAATCCGGGAGGCAGAGCTCGCAGTGAGCCGAGATTGCACCACTGCACTCCAGCCTGGGCAACAGAGCGAGACTCCGCCTCAGAAAAAAAAAAAAAAAGAAGTTAAAAAAAAAAGGTAGTTATTGTTAATTCTGTTTCATTGTTACACTAATGGTATTGTCACATTGTTTCATACAGTGTTGTGTCACAAGTGCCTTGGAAAGTATCTGGCACACATTAGGGATTCAATAAATATACGTGTCCAATGAATAAATAAATCAATGAGTTCTCAGCTTTGCCAATGACAAACAGTGTGATCTTGAACAAACAACTTCACCGCCCTGGGTCTGTCTGCTCTGCTATAAAGAAGAGTATGGGCACAGGGTTGTCACGGTCCCTCCCAGGGCAGTTCGCCATGCCACAGAACAGGCAGAGCTGGGGGCCAGAGGAAACTCGGTGCTCTGGACAAAAGAAGCATGGGCACTGGTAGAGTGGGCTGGTGAGAAAATGCCAAAAGCAAGGCAGGAGGGTCTGCAGGTCTCCACTTCCCAAAGGAGGCAAGTAATTAGGGCTGCTAATTCCCCTGGACCACAGAACCTCCTCTGTTCTCCCTGGCTCCCTTTGGGTTAAAAGAAGAAGTTGTAGAACTGCAGGGGCGGGCCGGGCATGATGGCTCACACCTGTCATTCTAGCACTTTGGGAGGCTGAGTGAGGCAGGTGGATTGCCTGAGTTCAGGAGATTGAGACCATCCTGGCTAACATGGTGAAACCCTGTCTCTACCAAAAATACAAAAAATTAGCCGGGCATGGTGGCAGGTGCCTGTAGTCCCAGCTACTCAGGAGGCTGAGGCAAGAGAATCGCTTAAACTGGGGAGGCAGAGATTGCAGTGAGCCAAGATTGCGTCCCTGCATCCCAGCCTAGGTGACAGAGGGAGACTCTGTCTCCAAAGGAAAAAAAAAAATGCTGGGGGCTTCCGCCCCAACCCCTCATCCCTGTGTCCTGGGAGCCTTCCAGAGCCTGGGAACTGCCCGGCATTATATCGCCATGGTCTGTGGTATGGGCCTGAAAATTTGGCCTCATTCATTCACTCATGAGGTATCAGACCTAGCTAAGTGCTGGGGCATAGCTGGCAGTTAACCAACTCATCACTGCTCTCATCCCATTCAAGTCAAGGGGCAAGCATGAAACAGGTACTCAAATAATTGATTTCAGGTTGCAATAAGTACCACAAAGAAAAACAAAGCAGGTAACGGGGCAGCTAGGGTGCTTAAAGGAGACTCCCTCGACCCACGGCATCCTCTCCTGGGCTAAGATGCAGGGACTGGCAACTGGGAGACTGTCAAGACCTGGGAGGTTGGAGAGAAAAGAGAGGGAGGGGAAGAGAAAGAACGAACGTGGTTCACAAGGCGGGGCAGGGTGCAGGGAGGCCTGAGTGGCTGCTCCTGGCAATTATATAGGCACCTCCTCCTGCCCCACTTAGCTGAGCCCTGTGAAGGACCAAAAGCTGCCAGTGGCCAAGGCCTTGGCTTTGCCTGGTGCTCACCTGAGTCCTCCCCTCTACTCCCCTCTGGCCTCAATCTTTTCTTTTTCTTTTTTTTTTTGAGATGGAGTCTCGCTTTGTCACCCAGGTTGGAGTGCAGTGGCCTGATCTCAGCCGACTGGCAAGCTCCGCCTCCTGGTTTCACGCCATTCTCCTGCCTCAGCCTCCAGAGTGGCTGGGACTACAAGTGTCTGCCATCATGCCCGGCTAATTTTTTGTATTTTTAGTAGAGACAGGGTTTCACCATGTTAGCCAGGATGGTCTCGATCTCCTGAACTTGTGATCTGCCTGCCTCAGCCTCCCAAAGTGCTGGTATTACAGGCGTGAGCCACCACGACTGGCCTTTTTTTTTTTTTTTTTTTTTTTTTTGAGATGGGATCTCACTCTGTTACCCAGGCTAGAGTGCAGTGGCGTGATTTCAGCTCACTGCAGCCTCCACCTCTTGGGTTCAAATGATTCTCATGCCTCAGCCTCCTGAGTAGCTGGGATTACAGGCACACACCATCATGCCTGGCTAACTTTTTGTACTTTTTACTAGAGACGGGGTTTTACTATATTGCACGGGCTGGTCTTGAACTCCTGACCTCAGGTGATCCGCCTGCCTCGGTCTCTCAAAGTGCTGGGATTACAGGCGTAAACCACCATGTCAGGCCCCAGTCTTTTCTTCAGAAGCCTCCTCAGCACCCCACCCCCAAACCTGAGCTTGTGAGAGTCTATCAGCCAACTCAGAGGCCTGGGCAGGGCCCCAGGGGAGGCCCCAAGATGGCCTGGCCGGGAGTGTTTGTCTGTCTCTGGTAGAGGACTGAAAACACAACAGCATTTTTCCTAAAAATCAAGTGACCCCAAGACAGCTGTCATCTCAGAGGGCTGGGCCTGCAAGACCTCCAGGACTGCTCCCAGATCTCCTGGGCCTGCCTGTCAACGAGCTCCAAGGAGTGAGGACATCACCACCACACTACTGCCACAGTCACCCAGCCTGAATCCAGGGAACAGACCCCAGGAGAGCTGACTCAGGGCTGCCGTGGAGACAGGAGGGGCAGGACAGGGGTTGGGGTGGAGGGCGGACAACCAGGAGAAACTCAGGCCTGACCTCTACTTGATGCCAAACCTCTCCCTCCCACAAGGCCAGTGCTCAAGTTCGCCCTGGTTTATCCAAGCCAACATGTTAGGCCCCCTTGCCCATGAAGTCTTTCTTAATTCTCTCACCTGGATGGAATTAATTGGCTCATTTGTTTCTCAGCAAATATTTATTGCACCTTCCATGTGGCAGCTGATACAGAAAAGTAAAGCAATCCTTCCTTGAAGGAGGCCACATTCTACTGGAGCAGATAAAGAAATGAGTGTGGCCGGGCGCGGTGGCTCAAGCCTGTAATCCCAGCACTTTGGGAGGCCGAGACGGGCGGATCACGAGGTCAGGAGATCGAGACCATCCTGGCGAACACGGTGAAACCCCGTCTCTACTAAAAAAATACAAAAAACTAGCCGGGCGAGGTGGCGGGCGCCTGTAGTCCCAGCTACACAGGAGGCTGAGGCAGGAGAATGGCGTAAACCCGGGAGGCGGAGCTTGCAGTGAGCTGAGATGCGGCCACTGCGCTCCAGCTCCGGCGACAGAGCGAGACTCCGTCTCAAAAAAAAAAAAAAAAAAAAAAAAAAAAGAAATGAGTGTGAAGAATGCTGGACATACGTGTGTGTGTGCATATATGCCTATCCCGTGTCCTGGGAAATCCTTTGGTCTCAAGTTGACTGGGACACTTGGTTACCCTAGAAAAGAACAGGTTCAAAAAAAGAGAGGAAGCCAGGGATCTGGCGAATTCACTGATTAACCACATTGGGTAAATAAGCGTTGGCTGGGCAGGACACAGTGGCTCACACCTGTATCCCAACACTTTGGGAGACTGAGGCGGGAGGATCGCTTGAGCCCAGGAGTTCGAGATCAGCCCTGGCAATATGAGAGATGCCATTTGTACCAACAATTTAAAAATTAGCTGAGTGTGGTGGCACACACCCGTGGTCCCAGTTACTTGGGAGGCTGAGGTGGGAGGATCATTTGAGCCCAGGATGTTGAGGCTGCAGTGAGCCATGATCAGTACCTCTTGAACCACAGAAAGTCAGCTAGCCTGGAATTGCCCAACCAGATTTCTGGCCTTGGATTCAGTCTTTGAAGATTTTTTTTTTTCCTTTTTTCTTTTTCTTTCTTTCTTTTTTTTTTTTTCAAGACAGAGTTTCTGATCGGGCACGGTGGCTCATGCCTGTAATCCCAGCACTTTGCGAGGCTGAGATGGGCAGATCACAAGATAAGGAGTTCGAGACCAGCCTGGCCAACATGGTGAAACCCCGTCTCTACTAAAAATACAAAAATACATGGAAATACAAAATAAATGTAAATACAAAAATACATGGAAGGTGTGGTGGCGTGCACCTGTAATCCCAGCTTACTCAGAAGACTGAGGCAGGAGAATCACTTTAACATGGAAGGCAGAAGCTGCACCATTGCACTCCAGCCTAGGTGACAAAGCGAGATCTCATCACAAAAAAAAAAAAAAAAAAGACAGTTTCCTTCTGTCACCCAGACTGGAGTGCAATGGCATGATCTCGGCTCACTGCAACCCCCACCTCCCAGGCTCAAGTGATTCTGGTGCCTCAGCCTCCAGAGTAGCTGGGATTATAGACATGCGCCACCACGCCCGGCTAATTTTTATATTTTCAGTAGAGATGGGATTTCACCATGTTGGCCAGGCTGGCCTCGAGCTTCTGGCATCAAGTGATCTGTTCGTCTTGGCCTCCCAAAGTGCTGGGATTACAGGCATAAGCCACCAGGCCCAATCAGAGGTGTTTTTTCATGTCACAGATAAGCCACTGCACTCCAGCCTAGGTGACAGAGTGAGACCCTGTCTTCTAAAAAAAAAAAAAAAAAAAAGAAGGTGGCTATAGGTGGACACAGAGAGGGTGTGTCTATATATGGGGAAGTATTAAACCTTTCCTTTCCTTTGGAAGTGTTAGACCCACCACGCCCCTACCCCCATGGTCTTCTGATCCTGACTGCCCTTGGGCAGTTGCCCTCCATCCCTGGCTCATAGCCCCTGCACAGCCCCTCAGCAAGGCTGCAGCTCTCTGTCACCTTTCAATGACCCCTCAGAGGGGGCACACTGGGATTCCATCCCCCTTCAACAGACAGAGGCATCTGGCACCCTCCCTTTGCTGGTAGCCTAGGCCCCAGTGGAATCATGCTTTGGCGATGTCTCCAAGCAGCTGTCTTTAACCCATTCGTGTCCAGCCCACCAGCTTACTCCACGCGCACGTTGACCCCTGTACTCACATTCTGTGTCCCTGTAGAGCCTCAAACACCCTCGAGGCGGGTCAGGGCAGCCTCGGCTAGAGACAACATGACTCTTAGTGTATTCCCCTCTGAGAAGAGACCCAGGAGCGCCCCCCCACCCCCAGCCGAGACAGGGTCAGGAGGAGCAGCAATGTTGTTCTACCGATGCCACGCGTCCACCAGACCCCACGCCTGCCCTCTAGCCACCGTCACGCTCAATGCCGCCTCTGTTGTAAGGCCCCTTGTGAAAAGCCCCTGTGTTGCGGCTCCTGGCTCCAGCGAGGTCTTTGGCACAAGGTCTCCATTCATACCAGGCTCGCCTTTCTTGGCCACACAGGCAGCCCTTGCTCCGAGAGGAAAGCTGCTGGGTGCAGGGTGGATCTTCCCCCTTGGCTCCCAGAGAGGCCAAGACATGCTGCCTGAATTCCCTCTCTCCACCCAGTGCCGCCTTCTGTCTGCCTCCTGGGAAATCTTGACACCAGCTCAGAGGGACAGGGCTGAGGAATACCCTGACTACCGCTCTGCCGGCCATCATCTGAGCCCCTGGCTCCACGAAATGTCAGCGAGAGGACATGCACAGACAAAGCGTACAGACAAAACTTTCTCCCTCTTCCGATGAGCTAGGGGATAAAAAGAGCCCTCTAAAAGACACCTATCTCTAGGGACTGAATAGAGAGTCAGGGCTGAGGAATGAGGCTGCGGACAGGGATTTTATCAGGCTAGCGAGTTAGCCGCCTGGCTTTCTGAAGCACATGCGGTTTGGTGAGTCGGAGTCCTTCGCTATTCTGCAGACCATTCGTGTCCCAAGCAACAGAACACAGCAGTGGCTCTCAAACTTGAATGTGCCTCAGAGTCACCCAGGGGACTTATTAAAACCCGGAGGCCGGGCGCAGTAGCTCACGCCTGTAATCCCAGCACTTTGGGAGGCCAAGGTGAGCGGATCACCTGAGGTCAGGAGTTCAAGACTAGCCTGATCAACATGAAGAAACTCCATCTCTACCAAAAATACAAAATTAGCCGGGCGTGGTGGCACATGCCTGTAATCCCAGCTACTCAGGAGGCTGAGGCAGGAGAATCGCTTGAATCCGGGAGGCGGAAGTTGCAGTGAGCTGAGATCATGCCATTGCACTCCAGCCTGGGCAACAAGAGCGAAACTCCGTCACACAAAAAAAAAAAAAAAAAAAAAACCCAGGCCGGGCATGGTGGCTCACGCCTGTAATCCCAGCATTTTAGGAGGCTGCAGCAGGAGGATGGCTTGAGCCCAGGAGTTTGAGACCAGTCTGGGCAACATAGTGAGACCCTATCTCTACAAAAAATAAAAAAATAAGCCAGGCACGGTAGCTCATGCCTGTAGTTCCAGCCACTAGGGAGGTTGAGGTGGGAGAATCACTTGAGCCAGGAGTTCAAGACCAGCCTGGGCAACATAGTCAGACCCTATTAGACTTCCCTTGGTCCCTACAACCTATAAGGTGAGTAGTCGTTATTCCCATTTCACAGGAAACAAGAGGCCCTAAGGTCCATCACTGGCCCAAGGGTAAGCAACTAACAGAGTGGCAAGCAGCGCAGGTTCTGAGGCCGGGTCGCCCGACACCAAGAGGGGAGGTGGAGTTTGTCAAAAAGCTTCCAAGAGGAAAAGTGACCCAAGCCACAAGGCGAATGCAGTGAGCAGGATGTGCAGTGAAGAAGGCGTGGGGAGTTTGTGAAATGTCATATTGAAATCGGGGGTGTGGGATAATTGGGAAGTGTGGTGGATGTGGGTGGCCAGGTCAAAAGGCCACATCAAAGGGCCTCGCAGGGTGAGTTGTAGAGGCTGGGAGGAGGACACCCTGGCTGCGGGGGGCCTTCGGGGCCACACCAAGGTCCCTGGGCCAGGCACTGCAGCTATAGCCTGCTACTGCAGAGTCTGAAGTTGGCAATAGCACCACTAAGTCAGTACTTCAGGGAAAGTATTCTGTCTGCCAGAGGGGAGCAAAAAGAGCTGGAGGCAAGTTCACCAACCAGGCGGGTACTGGCAGAGAGGGAGGCGACTCCCCTAATATTGTCATGTGGTAACTGGAACAGCCCTCTACGGGTTGTGTACTCCATTTCTTATCACTCCCAACCTCTCCCCTAAGATTATTTATGAGTTGTCATCTTCTGTGCTTTTTCTCACCGTCTGAGGGATCCTCGTGACCCCCAAAGAACTCGATGTCCTGCAGAGAAGGGAGAAGAGGTCACGGTGAAATAAGCTGGCAGAGTGAGGGCCGGCAGACATTTACCCAGATGGCCAAGGACCCCTGCCACATCAAGCGTCACTCAGTCTCTTCAAGACGTCTTACAGAGAGAATTCTTGGGACTCTTTCCCTGTCTCTTTTTCAATCCTTATGATAGAACAGCAGCTTATTCTTTTTTGTTCAGCCTCCAAAGGAGAAGAACAAAAGAGCCCTGAGCCAAGTGAGTGCTCCTCCTAAAGGGTCCTCGGAAAGTGAACAAGTTTCCACCGCCCCGGCGCAGGTGGGGTGTTTTGTCTGCTCGACCCGCCCGCCCAGGGGCTGCTCCCACTGGGGACAGGAGTCCAAGAGTGTGCACTGCCTGATGGAAACGTCCCTGCCATGTACCGGCAGAACCACGCACAAGGCCCATCAGTCAGCCGGGTCACAGAAGTATCTTCTTACATGAGGACAAGTGCATGGGCTGAGTGGGGCCATGCCTGATTTCATTTCTCCTCATCCAGGCTTTTAGTGAGTGGGCAACAGGCCAAGCCGGGCCTGGAGGAGAAAGTCGCCATTCCCATCCATGGCGCCTGTGGAGCACAGCCAGAGGTGGGGGGAGATGCCGTTTGAAGGAGGCTCTTTGGAAATTCTTCACATTTTTTGGCTTTTGTCTCTGGGCATTGAGATGGAGACCCACATTTTACTCTGCGGAGAGTTCCCAGTCTTCCTTTGCATTCAAAAGGAAGATCCTGGAAGAGAGCTGAAAGAATTCTGCGGCTTTTTCATCTCAATGACCAATGGAGTCATTTAGGGGGTAGGGGGTCCAGCGAGATTTGTTTCACTGCATTTCCCTTTCTGTCTATAGCCCCAGCCCCAGGCCCAGGTCCTAAGTGATGTAAATGTGATGCTCTTTCTGGGAAGAGCAGCTCTCCCAGACTCCCTGGGTTCTCGGGTGAATGTGACAGGGAGCCTGGACACCTGGGTTCTGAGGACTCTGCAGGACCTCAGGCAAACCACCGTGAACTTGGAAGCCACATTTCCACCACCTCCCGGCATGGAGGAGAGTTTGGCCACATCCTCTGACTTCCCATCCAGAGAGCAGTGAGGGCACCCATGGTGATAGTCATGGTGTGTTCAGTGTGGGAACATGAATAAGAGGCGGGGACATCACGGATAAGTTCCATCAAGAGCTTAGCCAGAAGCTAACCTCAGCCAGGAATTTCAGATTTCCACATATCTCTCTGTCCAGCAAGCCTTTTGCAGTTGTGAAGGAGGATCTCTGTTACCAATCTGAGATCCCTATCCTTTCATTCCTAGATGAATTGCTCATCCCTCTCCCACCAGATGCCACTTTGCTTCCAAATCAACAAGCAACTAGTGATTCACAAGCAACTGGGGGAGGAGGAAGCTGGGAGGCTGCCCATGAATACCATCCTTTGACTGTCTCTTCTCACTGTCTTCCTGATTCTGGGACTCCAGATCACCTGTACTCTGCAGGGCTTATGTTTTCTATTGTTTTTCTATGACTGAGAAAGGGGTCGCTTGAGCCACCCTATCCTTTTTGTGACCAAAATAAAGTCTTTATCAAGGGCCCAAAGGAGAGATCTTACAGAAAATGGGGCACATATTCCTTTAACTGTTCTCCAGTACCCTCTCATCAGCCTTCTTAGAGATCCTTGTACCTATCGTCAGGTTTTGTCCCCACCCACAGAACTGATCCCCCGCCAAGGGGAAAAACTAGCCTAGGTGGAGAGGCACCAGCCTTTAATACATGAGTCTGCCAGGGCATCATTAACTTACTGCAGGGCCTCAGGGGAATCACTTAGCCTCTCAGCTTCAGCTTTCTCCAGCAAAAAAGGAAAAGGTTGGACTAGAAAACTTCTAAGATTCCTTCCAGACATGGCAGCCCTAAGGCTCAAGTGTGAGCTCTACCTTTTTTTTTTTTTTTTCTTGCTCTGTCACCCAGGCTGGAGTGCAGTGGCACAATCTTGGCTCGCTGCATCCTCGACTTCCCAGGCTCAAGCAATCCTCCCACCTCAGCCTCCCAGAGCTCCACGTCTTACTGCAGGACAACTTATCCATTTCCTTCTTCAGCTGTTCAGGTACTGGCCCTGCCCCTGGGGCCTGGCTATGGCTGCAACACAGTAAGGATCCAATTCCTTTGCGGCTCAACCCTCCTGTGGGTGGCTACACAGTGCAAACCACAGACAGACAATAGCCATCTCTCTGTGCAATGTGGGCCCTGATGAGACTGGCCATTTCTCCAGGCTCTGACCAGTGTCACAGCACTGTAAAGACACCCCTCTCAGGGCCACTGCCCCAGTGTTCCCGGAGGGGGGTCCTTTCTGAGTGCTGGAGCCACAGCCTAAACAGACGCTTAGAACTTGTCTGCATTTTGGCAACTTCTCCAACAGTATTTCTATTGCTTTTTTTTTTTTTTTTTTGGCTTTTGCTTTTCAAATTTAGAAAACACATTTTCCTATGAAAATGGATTATACTGGCTGGGTGCGGTGGCTCACCCCTGTAATCCCAGCACTTTAGGAGGCCAAGGTGGGTGGATCAGCTGAGGTCAGGAGTTCAAGACCAGCCTGGCCAACATAGCAAGACCCTGTCTCTACTAAAAATACAAAATCATCCGGGCATGGTGGCACGCGCCTATAGTCCCAGCTACATGGGAGGCTGAAACAGGAGAGTCGCTTGAAACTGGGAGGCAGAGGTTACAGTGAGCCAAGATCCTGCCACTGCACTCCAGCCTGGGTGACAGAGCAAGACTCCATCTCAAAAAGAAAAGAGAGAGAGAGAGAGAAAGAAAGAAAATGGATTATATTGACTCAAATTTAGAAAACAGTTTCCTCTGAAAATGGATTATATTGACTCCCGTCGGCCCCTCCTTTCTTGAGATAAGCCCAGCAACTCCTTTACAATGAAATCCTGATCATCGGGAAAATGGCCTTTTCCTTTTTGTAGCAGACAGCTCAGCTTCCCACATCAAGGGACAATGCAGTGTTCACTTCCACTAGCCTGGCTCCACTTGAGCTGCAAGCTCCCTAGAGCCCTGTGCTTGCTTCGGTGAATGATTGTGTGCCACTGTGTGTGTTGCTTCATGTGAGTGTTTATCTCTGTGTCTGTGTCTCTATCTCTCTGGCTCTCCCTACATGTGGCTGTCTGTGGCTCTCAGAGGATCTCTCTTTCCCGCACTGTCTGTCAAGGCGTGTGTTGGCGTGTTTGTCTCTCCATCTGCACAGGTCTCTCTGGGCTGTGCACAGATGCTCCTGTTACTCCAGTAGAGTCAGCCCACTTTCCCCTTCCATTCACTGCCAAATTTCAAGTTTTTCTGTAGGTAACCAGTGGTGGCTCGGCGCCCAGGAGCAGCCTCTTTTCTGAACCTGTGCCTTCCCGGAAATCTGAGTCAGCACAGCCAAACTCCCTCCAAAACACAACTCCAATGACAGGAGGATGTGTGGGTGATGAGCCCTTCACCAAGTCTCCACAGGATGACACAGGAGAGATTTTATCCCATATGCCATCACATCAGAAAAATTCAATCACACGTCCCAGGTAGAAGACTCGGCTCTCTCATTAGAATTCTTCTGAAAGTGTCGCTTTTATTGTGTAGTTGACACCAGAAGACCTGGCTCACCTGCAGCCCCCTTTAAAAACACCACCTGCTCCTTGGGACCTGCGGCAGTTGGGCCACAGCTGATTGGACCAAGGGTGGGCACCTGACCTGGATGCTGCTGCTCTATTGGTTGGCCGGTGTCCAAGAGATGGTGATTACCTGAGCCAATCAGGTTCTCCTGCAGCCAATGCCCAGTGGGACCCAAGTGACGGTTGGCAGAGAAGCAGAATGGCTCTGGAAGAAAAGCAGAGAATGGCCCTGGAAGGAAAGCAGGGACGGGAGGGATGGAGCCATGAGGCCGCAAAGGAGAGGAGGCTCAGTGCTCTCTCCCCAGAATGAGAAGCTGCAGGTGCAAGGCTGTACAGCTCCGGGCTCTGTTACAGTGCTTCTCTGCATCCCTACCTAGCAGGTGCCACAGGACACATTGGGTTACTGATACATCCTGTTAAATGGCACCTGGATGGATTGCTGAAACACCTCCTTGCCTTTTGGGGGCTCAGAAACTGATACCCCAAAATATGGCGAGGCGACATGCAGAACTGCGGAAGCCTCAAGGTCTCTCTGACCTTTTCCCCACTCCCATCGTGTCTCCCAAAGAAGCTGAAGTTCCTTTATGTGCCTGAGATCCAGATAATTGTTTTTTTCTTCCCCTTTCTGTAAGACCAAGAATATAACCACACCTGAACAGACCCTTTTGCTGTCAAAGAGAACTATTTCTGGTTAATCTCTGTTTCCTGATCTATTCATTCTCCCCAGTAATCCCCCCAACAGAATTCCTGTTCTCCCCCGTCCATAACTTGTTTTGTCAGGTTGGAATACAAGCTTTTGAATCTCACTGGGCGAGGGGGGTCTTCATGCTGCGGGCTCCCGTGTCTACATGTTAAATAAATGTGTACATCTTTTCTCCTATCAATCTGCTTCATGTCAGTGATTTTCAGGAAAACTTCATAGGGCCAAGGGGAAAGCTCTTCCCTAAACCCTCAAATCACATCCACTCTCCAAAAGGCCAGCACTCAGCTGATTTCTGCTCTTACTGCTTGGGAAGATCCCTGGATCCCTTGGAAGTCAGCCTTCAAGAGCCTTGTTGGCTGTTTTCTTTTGTTTCTTGTTTGTTTGTTTGTTTGTTTGTTTGTGTTGTTGTTGTTGTTTGAGGCGGAGTTTCGCTCTTGTTACCCAGGCTGGAGTGCAATGGTGCGATCTTGGCTCACCACAACCTCCGCCTCCTAGGTTCAAGCGATTCTCCTGCCTCAGTCTCCCAACTAGCTGGGATTACAGTCATGCGCCACCATGCCCGGCTAATTTTGTATTTTTAGTAGAGACGGGGTTGAGAAACACCGTTGGTCAGGCTGGTCTCGAACTCCCGACCTCAGGTGATCCATCTGCCTTGGTCTCCCAAAATGCTGGGATTACAGGCATGAGCTACCATGCCCGGCCTGTTGCCTATTTTCATGTGTTATATGTACAGGTTAGGTGTGCTGCTCAGTGGGGTGTCTGGTACCCTTCCTTGAATGACAGTCTGTGTAACTGAGGCCCTGAGGGAAGTTTGGGTCAATTTCCCATGTACACATTTGAGGTCGGGGTAAACACGGCTGAGAGGCTTTCCTCTCCCTTCATGTCTTTCTCATACCATCACTTGAAGACAGTTCTTCCCCCAGTACCCAATCAAGTGAAATCCTGGATCTCTTTGTCTTTGAATATCAAGGACCATCCACAGAGTACCTACTACCTTGTTGGGTCGCATGAGTTCCCTCCACCCAATGTGCTCCACTCTGGCTGGGCCATACAGTTAAAGGGGAGTGAAGCTGGAGAAGAATGTGTGGACGTTTGAGGCTTTCATCTCTTAAACAAATAGCAAATTCCTCTGGGCTGCCTGTGCTGGAATTAAACAATGATGTGTTCAGGGAGGCTCTAAGGCGTTCCCTTAGCAACGCCCAGGCTGTTTTCAGGCAAGATCTGGTTAAAGAGGAAAGAGAACAAAAATAATAAAGGGACGGGTCTGGATGGAGTCCAGGAAAGGGGGTCTTTTGGCTGAATGTGTGTGTTTTGTGTTCTGATGTGTTTGCAGTCCTCCTTTATGCTAAGTTTCCTCTCGCCTTCCCTGATACGTCTCACTGTTGCGAGGTGGGCTCACTGGAATACTAATGGAGGCTAAGAAGAGCACACGCTACACAGGGGGACCAGTTAGGTAGGGAAAGGTGTCACAGCTGGGACTACCTAAGGGAAAAGTGACACATATGAAACCTGCTAGGCTGGCTCTTGCTATCATAAAGGTCATGGGAGGAAGAGGGTGAGTGGCCAGGCTCCTCAAAGGTGCTTGGGCCTTAGGCAGGGCAGAGGCCTGTATGGTAGAAAACCATCAGACCCTACTCACAGTGTGATCTGTGGACAGCAGCAAAGCCATCCCCTGGGAGCTTGACAGCAATGCAGAATGTCAGGCCACCCCAAGCACGCTGAAGCAGGGTAGGTATTTTGACAAGACACCCAGGCGATGAATGCATGCCTGTAGTTAGAGAAGCAGAGCCCTTTCTCTGTCTCTCCCAGGATTCTGCAAATCAGGTTTGTTTGTTTATTTGTTTGTTTGTTTGTGACAGTCTGGCTCTGTCACCTAGGCAGGAGTGCAGTGGCTCGATCTCTGCTACGTGCAATCTCCACCTCCCAGGTTCAAGTGATTCGTGTGCCTCAACCACCCAGGTAGCTGGGATTACAGGCGTGCACCACCACTCCCCGGTAATTTTTTTTTTTTTTTGAGACGGAGTCTCGCTCTGTCGCCAGGCTGGAATGTAACGGTGTGATCTCGGCTCACTGCGACCTCTGCCTCCCAGGTTCATGCCATTCTCCTGCCTCAGCCTCCCAAGTAGCTGGGACCACAGTCGCCCGCCACCACGCCCAGCTAATTTTTTGTATTTTTAGTAGAGACGGGGTTTCACTGTGTTAGCCAGGATGGTCTCGATCTCCTGACCTCAAGATCCACCCACCTCGGCCTCCCAAAGTGCTGGGATTACAGGCGTGAGCCACAGCCCCTGGCCAATTTTTTGTATTTTTAGTAGAGACAGGGTTTCACCATGTTGACCAGAGTGGTCTTGAACTCCTGGCCTCAAGGGATCTGCCTGCCTCGGCCTCCCAAAGTGCTGAGATTACAGACATGAGCCGCTGCACCTGGTGGGATCCTGCAAATTTATCACCACCTTTCTAGAGTCAAAGTGGACTACTAAGGCAAGGTGGCAATTCCACATAAAACCAAGCAGATTCAGTTTGCTGATTGATAATGCAGTTTTGGGGGGTGTGTGTGTGTGCATGCACACGTGTGTGTGTGTGTTTTGAGACAGGTCTTACTCTATTGCCCAGGCTGGAATGCAGTGGTGCAATCTCAGCTCACTGTAACCTCTGCCTCGTGCATTCAACCAATTATCCCACCTCAGCCTCCAGAGTAGCTGGGATTATAGGCTCACGCCACCATGCCCAACTGATTTTTTTTTTTTTTTTTTGAGACAGAGTTTCACTCTTGTCACCCAGCCTGGAGTGCAATGGCACAATCTTGGCTCACTGCAACCTCCACCTCATGGGTTCCAGCAATTCTCCTGCCTCAGCCTCCCTAAGTAGCTGGGATTACAGGTGCCTGCCACCACACCCAGCTAATTTTTTTATATTTTTGGTTGAGATGGGGTTTCACCATGCTGGCCAGGCTGCTCTTGAACTCCTGACCTCAGGTGATCCACCTGCCTCGGCCTTCCAAAGTGCTGGGATTACAGCATGAGCCACTACGCCTGGTCAATTTTCGTATTTTTAATAGAGACGGGGTTTCACCATGTTGGCCAGGCTAGCCTCGAACTCCTGACCTCAAGTGATCTGCCCACCCCGGCCTCCCAAAGTGCTGGGATTACAGGCCTGAACCACTGCACCCGGCCTTGGTGGGTTTTTTTTTGTTTGTTTTTTTTTTGTTTTTTTTTTTTTTTTGAGACGGATTCTCCTTTCTGTCGCCCAGGCTAGAGTGCACGGATCTCAGCTCACTGCAAGCTCCGCCTCCCGGGTTCATGCCATTCTCCTGCCTCAGCCTCCTGAGTAGCTGGGACTACAGGCGCCCACCACCTCACCCGGCTAGTTTTTTGTATTTTTAGTAGAGACGGGGTTTCACTGTGTTAGCCAGGATGGTCTCGGTCTCCTGACCTGGTGATCCGCCCATCTCAGCCTCCCGAAGTGCTGGAATTACAGGCTTGAGCCACCGCGCCCAGCCTTGGTGGGTTTTTTAACATCGATTTTCTGTGATCATGATGACAAAGATGATGCTGATGGTGAAGATGACATGGGTTGAATTGTGCCCCCTGCAAAAAGATATGTTCAAGCCCGAAGCCCTGGGACCTGCAAATGTGACTGTATTTGGAAACAGGATCTTTGTGGATGTAATCAGATCATTAGAGTGGACCTCATCCAATAACTAATGTCCTTAAAAGAAGCAAGACAGCCGGGTGCGGTGGCTCACACCTGTAATCCCAGCACTTTGGGAGGCTGAGGCAGGCGGATCACGAGGTCAGGAGATTGAGACCATCCTGGCTAACACGGTGAAGCCCCATCTCTACTAAAAATACAAAAAATTAGCCAGACGTGGTGGCACATGGCTGTAATCCCAGCTACTCAGGAGGCTGAGGCAGAAGAATTGCTTGAACCCAGGGGGCGGAGGTTGCAGTGAGCCGAGATTGCGCCACTGCACTCCAGCCTGGGCAACAGAGCAAGACTCCATCTCAAAAAAAAAAAAAGCAAGAGATTTGGACACAGACACACAGGGAGAATGCCATGTGATGATGGGGGCAGAGATGTGTCACCTCTCAGAGTGATGGTGTCACAGCCAAGGAGTGACAGGGATTGATGACAGCTGTCAGAAACTAGGAGACAGGCATGAAACAGATTTTCTCTCAGATTTCCCAAGAAGGAACTAACCGTGCCAACACCTCAGTTTCAGACTTCTGGCCTCCAAATTGTGGGACAATAAATTTATGTTATTTGGAGCCACCCAGCTTACAGTTCTTTGTTCTGGCAATCCTAACAAACTAATAGATAGTTTCCTCTCTTAAAGCACTTTTATATGCATTTTCTTGTGAAAGCAGAGGCAAAGAAGCATTTTAACACTTTACAAACAAGAAAGCCCCTTTAGCTGGGCATGGCAGCTCAGCCTGTAATCCCGGATATTCAGGAGGTTGAGGTGAGGGGATTGCTTGAGCCCAGCAGTTTGAGGCTACAGTGAGCTATGATCACACCAACGCACTCCAGCCTAGGTGACAGAGTAAGACCCCGTCTCAAAAAATAAATAAATTCTTTTTTTTTTTTTTTGATACGGAGTTTTGCTCTTGTTGCTCAGGCTGGAATGCAATGGTGTGATCTTGGCTCACCGCAATCTCCACCTCCCGGTTCAAGCGATTCTCCTGCCTCAGCCTCCCGAGTAGCTGGGATTACAGGCATGTGCCACCATGCCCAGCTAATTTTTTGTATTTTTAGTAGAGATGGGGTTTCATGATGTTGGCCAGGCTGGTCTCAAACTCCCAACCTCAGGTGATCTGCCCTCCTTGGCCTCCCAAAGTGCTGGGATTACAGGCGTGAGCCACCGCACCCAGCCAAAATAAATAAATTCTTAAAGAAAGCTGCTTTATTACTCTGAGAAGTCACAAAGTGATGGTCCTAAGGCCACAGAGTGGGGAAGTCATGAAGATGGGCCTGTGCAAAGAAGTTCACACTCCGGGGATGGGGGCCTGCTGCCTGGCCTGTGCATCTGACCCTCGGTAGCTGCCCCAGACCTGAGACCACCAAGGACTCTGAGTGGGAGGGAAGAACAGTGTCATGGGGCTCATTCTTTCCAAAGTGAAGATCCCACAGCTCCTCTTCCATCTGTATCACATGGGCTCACAGGTGCTGTCTGCAATGTGTGTCCCAGCTCAAAACTGGATGTACCAGCCTGGGCAACATAGCGAGACTCCATCTCTACAGAAGATCCAAAATTAGCCGGGCCTGCTGGCGCTCGCCTGTCGTTCAGCTACTCGACAGGCTGAAGTGAGAGGATTGCTTGAGCCCAGGAGGTCAAGGCTGCAGTGAGCCATGATTGCACTGCACTCAGCCTGGGTGATAGAGCAAGACCCTGGCTTAAAAAACAAACAAACGAAAAAAATTGACATAACCCAAGTATGCATCCTACATGTGGTCCAGAAATTCTAACTGGAGTTATCAAACATCACTTCACCTCCATAGTGACATTGCCCTGAAGCCCCCAGATCCTGTTTTATTTTCCTCCTAACACTTAACCTCACCCACAATGCTCCTGCCTATTAACTTAATTTCTGTATATTTCCTGTCTCCCTTAATAGAATGTAAATTCTGGTCCCCAGAACAGAGCTTTGTCCATGACAGGCCCTCCACAAATAATGGGAAGAGAACCTGTTAAAAATAAAATATAATGGCATTTGCATGTACTGAAATGTTAAGCGGCCACTGAGAAGAAGGAGTTAGATCCACGTAGTCAGTCCACGGGAAGATGGCCATGATATCACTGGGGCGGGGGAGCATGTTGAAGAGTCATATACATTGTATGATCCTGGTTTTGAAATATATATATATATATATATATGCAAATATTCATGGGTTTTTATTATTTTTTATGTGGAGACAGATTCTCTCTACGTTGCCGAGGCTGGTCCCAAACTCCTGGCCTCAAGCAATCCTCCAGCCTTCCAAAGTTCTGGGATTACAGGCATAAGCTACCGTGCCTGGACAGTACTTTTGTGTATATATATGTACACACAAATACATACGTTTAGATATATATTATGTATTTGTATATGTACATGTCTATATATGTGTGTGTGTGTATATACATACATATATAAAGAGAGAGGGGACAGATATACACTAACTATTACAGTGTGTGAAAGGAAAATAAAAACTTGGGATTCCAATTCACTCTGCCAAAAGGAAAAAATTAAGCTGAAAGCTGAGTCATGGAAGAAACTGCCATTCCTTTTGTTCCTAAGCAGACAGTAGCTACAGATAAAAGATCAAACATCTCCACAGGCAGCTACTCTATGTTCACCTTATCTTACGTAAAGTTCTGATTGACTGAGTGCAAGACAAATACAAAATTGACTATTCCCCAATTATTCCTTTTCTCTTGCAACATGTGGATTATGGTACCCACCTTTTCTCCCCTGCAGCCTGCTTTTCCTCTTTAAATATTGAAATCCTCAAAATCATCCTTGGAGAGAAACATAGAACACAGACCTTTTTTGTGACTTTCCGTGTTTTTCTCCTGGGCTGTCTTAACCTTGGCAAAATAAACTTCTAAATTGATTGAGACCTGTCTCAGATTTTTGTTTTTGTTTTTGTTTTTGTTTTTGAGGTGGATTCTCACTCTATTGCCCAGGCTGGAATGCAATGGCATGATCTTGGCTCACTGCAACCTCCGCCTGCCAGGTTCAAGCAATTCTCCTGCCTCAGCTTCCCGAGTAGCTGGGATTACAGGCACCTGCCACCATGCCTGACTAATTTTTGTATTTTTAATAGAGACGGGGTTTCACCATGCTGGCCAGGCTGGTCTTGAACTCCAACCACAGGGATCAGCCTGCCTTGGCCTGCCAAAGTGCTGGGATTACAGGCGTGAGGCACCACGCCAGGCCCTGTCTCAGAATATTTTTTTTTTTTTTGGCTTACAAGTGGCTACCTCCTGGAGGTGGAGAGGAAGGGAGCATGGTGGGAGCCAGAAGCCAGGGACCAGGGCCAGGCTAAAGGAGGCAAAGCATAAGGCCAGTTACTTGCTGAGGGAGAAAATGTGCCAGAGTCAGAAGAGGGACATGAGGGAGGAAGACCAAGGACAAATTCTACCTCTGTGGCTCTTTGGCCAAGCGTTGGCTAACTAGGCCGCTGATCTGGGGATAATCTCTTGTGCATTTTCCTTTTTGTTTGTTTTTGAGACAAAGTCTCACTCTGTTGCCCAGGCTGGAGTGCAATGGCATGATCTCGGCTCACTGCAACCTCCGCCTCCCAGGTTCAAGTGATTCTCTTGCCTCAGCCTCCCGAGTAGCCAGGATTACAGGCATGAACCACCATACCTGGCTAATTTTTGTATTTTCAGTATAGACAGGGTTTCACCATTTTGGCCAGGCTGGTCTCGAACTCCTGGCCTCAAGTGATCCGCCCTCCTCAGCCTTCCAAAGTACTGGGATTACAGGCGTGAGCCACCGTGCCCAGCTTCCCTTTTTCCACTCCTGCTGCTGTTTCATTGTGCATGCCTGGGCAGGGTGACAGTTTGCAGAATCAGCAGGCAGGGCTAGAGCAACCTTTCCTCCCCTACGGGACATAAGGGAGCGGCTTTCCCCCATGGACTTCTAGGCTCTTTGCTGAAAATCAGTAATGGAAGTGTTGACAAGCGGGTATGAGGGAAGGTCTGGTGTGTGCATTAGGGTAGGAGGAAGAGGGTGACCAGAGGGACTTGCTGAGAAGGCCACGCAGGAGTGGGCCCCGCCTCATCAGACCTCAGGCTCACCTTCCCATCCTCCAGGTGACCAAAAGGCTCGCAGGATGTCTCTCTGCCTCTCCCTAACACAAACAAGCACAAGCAGAGATCCCTGCCCCAGACGAGAGTGCAGTGTCACAGGCTCTTTTTTTCCTGAGACAGAGTCTTGCTCTGTGGCCCAGACTGGAGTGCAGTGGTGTGATCTTGGCTCACTGCAACCTCTGCTTTTCGGGTTCAAGCAATTCTCCTGCCTCAGCCTCCCAAGTAATGGGATTACAGGTTTCCATCACCACACCCATCGAGTTTTTGTATTTTTAGTAGACAAGGTTTCACCATGTTGGCCAGGCTGGTCTCCAACCTCTGACTTCAAGTGATCTGCCCACCTCAGCCTCCCAAAGTGCTGGGATTACAGGCGTGAGCCACCGCACCCAGCCATGACAGGGGTTGTTGAAAGTCCAGCACAAACACTGTAAAAGTATTGCTATTTCTCCCCAACCTTGCCAGCATCTGTTGCTTCTTGACTTTTTAATAATCGACATTCTGACTGGTGGGAGATAGTATCTCATTGTGGTTTTGATTTACATCAGTGGTGTTGAGTTTTTTTTTCGTATGTTTTGTTGGCTGCATGTATGTCTTTTTTTGAGAGGTATCTGTTCATATCCTTTGCCTACTTTTTAACGTGGTTGTTTGTAAATTAGTTCAACCATTGTGGAAGACAGTACAGCAATTCCTCAAAGATTTAGAACCGGAAATACCATTTGACCCAGCTATCCCGTTACTGGTTATATATCCAGAGGAATATGAATCATTCTATTATAAAGATACATGTATGCATATGTTCACTGCAGCACTATTCACAATAGCAAAAACATGGAATCAACCCAAATGCCCATCATTGATAGACTGGATAAAGAAAATGTGGGCTGGGCACGGTGGCTCACTCCTGTAATCCCAGCACTTAGGGAGACTGAGGAGGGCAGATCACCTGAGGTCAGGAGTTCGAGACCAGCCTGACGAACATGGAGAAACCCCACCACTACTGAAAATACAAAATTAGCCGGGCATGGTGGTGCATGCCTGTAATCCCAGCTTCTCAGGAGGCTGAGGCAGGAGAGTCGCTTGAACCCAGGAAGCAGGGGTTGCGGTGAGCCGAGATTGCGCCATTGCACTCCAGCCTGGGCAACAAGAGCAAAACTCCATCTCAAAAAAAAAAAAAAAATGTGGTACATCCGCACCATAGAATACTATGTAACAAGATCATGTCCTTTGCAGGAAGATGGATGGACCTGGAAGCCATTATCCTCAGCAAACCAATTCGTGACCAGCAAACACTGTGTTCTCACTTAGAAGTGGGAGCTGAACAATGAGAACCCATGGATACTGGGAGGGGAACAACACTTGGCCACTGGCTAGGGCTCTGAGCCCAAGCAAGGGGCTTCCCTTCTCCCCAGCAGGAGTAGCACCTGTTTGCCTGGTCTAAGGGTTGCTGTGGAGGGCAGTTGGAGCAGGGGTCTAGCAAAGAGGTTGAGAACACAGTCTCTGGAGCCAGATTCCTTGACTTTTCAACCCATTACCTGTGTGACCCTGGAGAAGTTACTTAATCTCCCAGTGCCTCAGTTTTCTCACATGTAACACGGGGATAATAATAATAGTACCTACTTCATAGGGTTATTATGAGGATTAAGTATATTAATACACGTAAAGCGTCTAAAACAGTCTCTGCCTATTAAGATCATGTCTGCAAAGCTCTTTGCAGAATACCTGACTCTGGATAACACTCAATACTGAAAAAATAGAGGGAGATTATGGGCCAGGTGGTGCACAAGCCTGGAGTCCCAGGTACTTGGGAGGCTAAGATGAGAGGTTCACTTGAGCCCAGGAGTTTGAGAAAATGTAGGAGAGGCCAGTCACAGTGGCTCATGCCTGTAATCCCAGCACTTTGGGAAGTCCAAGCAGGTGGATCATTTGAGGTCAGGAGTTCAAAACCAACCTGGCCAACATGGCTAAAAATTCAAAAATTAGCCAGGTGTGGTGGCGTGTGCCTGTAATCCCAGCTACTCGGGAGGCTGAGGCAGTAGAATCGCTTAAACCTGGCGGCAGAGGCTGCAGTGAGCCGAGATCACACCACTGCACTCCAGCCTGGGTGACAGAGCAAGATCCTGAAAAGAAAGCAAGCAAGAAAGATGTAGGAGAATATCTTTGTGAGTTAAAACTGGAAAGGAAATCTTTTTTTTTTTTTTTTTTTGAGACAGAGTTTTGCCCAGGCTGGAGTACAATGGCGTGATCTCGGCTCACCGCAACCTCTGCCTCCCAGGTTCAAGCAATTCTTCTGCTTCACCCTCCCCAGTACCTGGGTTACAGGCATGAGCCACCTTCCCTGGCTAATTTTGCTTTTTTTTTTTTTTTTTTTAAGTTCTCCATGTTGGTCAGGCTGGTCTCGAACTCCTGACCTCAGGTGATCTGCCCGCCTTGGCCTCCTAAAGTGCTGGGATTACAAGCGTGAGCCACCACACCCAGCGGAAAGGACATCTTTTACAAATGTTTATAGATTTTGGGGGTATAAATGGAGATTTCTTACACGCATATATTATGCAGTGTAGCCTGGGCTTCTAGCATACCCATCACCCGAATAGAGCACATAGTACACAGCGGGTAAGTTCTCACCGATCACTCTCCTCCCACCCTCCCACCTTTTGGAGTCTCCAGTGTCCATTATTCCACTCTGTATGTCCATATGTACCCATCGTTTAGCTCCCACTTATAAGTGAGAATACGCAGTATTTGACTTTCTGTTTCTGAGTTATTTCACTTAAGACAATAGCCACTTAAGACAATAGCCTCTAGTTCCATCCATGTTGCTGCGAAAGGTATGATTGCATTTTTTTTTTTTTTTTTTTTTTTTTGAGACTGAGTCTCGCTCGGTTGCCCAGGCTGGAGTGCAGTGGTGTGATCTCGGCTCACTGCAAGCTTCGCCTCCCAGGTTCACGCCATTCTCCTGCCTCAGCCTCCCAAGTAGCTGGGACTACAGGGGCCCACCACCGTGCCCGGCTAATTTTTTGTATTTTTTTAGTAGAGACCGGGTTTCACCGTGTTAGCCAGGATGGTCTCGATCTCCTGACGTCGTGATCTGCCCGCCTCAGCCTCCCAAAGTGCTGGGATTACAGGCGTGAGCCACGGCGCCCGGCTTTTTTTTTTTTTTTTTTTTTTTTTTTTTTTTGAGACAGAGTTTCTGTTGCCAAGACTCGAGTGCAGTGGCGCAATCTGGGCTTACTGAAACCTCCGCCTCCCGGGTTCAAGCGATTCTCCTGCTTCAGCCTCCTGAATAGCTGGAGCTACAGGCATGCACCACCACGCCCAGCTAATTTTTGTATTTTTGGTAGAGACGAGGTTTCACCATACTGGCCAGGATGGTCTCCATCTCTTGACCTCATGATCCATTCGCCTCAGCCTCCCAGAGGGTTGGGATTACAGGCACGAGCCACCACGCCCAGCCTGATGTCATTCTTTCCTGTGACTGAGTAGTATGCCATTTGCTTTATCCAGCCCTCTGTTGATGGACATTTAGGCTGATTCCACAACTTTGTTATTGTGAATAGTGCTGCAATAAACATATGAGTGCAGGCATCTTTTTGATATAATAATCTTTTTCCCTTTGGATAGATACCCAGTAGTGGTATTGCTGGGTTGAATGGTAGTTCTGAGTTCTTTGAGAAATCTCCACACTGTTTTTCACCAAGGTGGTACTAATTTACATTCCCGCCAACAGCGTGCAAGTGTTCCCTTTTCTTCACATCCTCACCAACGTCTGTTGTTTTTTGACATTTTCGTAATAGCCATTCCGACTGATGTAAGATGGCGTCTCATTGTGGCTGTAATCTTCATTTCCCTTATGGTTAGTGATGTTGAGCATTGTTTCATATGTTTGTTGGCCACTTGTAATGTCTTCTTTTGAGAAATATCTGTCCGTGTCCTTTGCGCACTTTTTTTAATGGGGCTACTTGTTTTTTTCTTGTTGAGCTATTTGAGTCCCTTATAGATTCCGGATATTAGTCCTTTTGTCAGATGCATGGTTTGCAAATAATCTTTCCTATTCTGTAGGTTGTCTGTTTACTGTGTTGATTATTTCTTTTGCTATGCAGAAACTTTTTAGTTTAATTAAGTCTCATTTGTCTATTTTCGTTTTGTTGCATTTGCCTCATAAATATTTGCTGTTATTACTGTAGTCTAGTCAGGAGGAATAGAAACCCACACTGGGGTGGGACAGTAAGAAAAGACAGTGACAAGGAAGAAGGAAGAGAACAAATGCAGTCAGTGATTGGACTTAGGGAGTGGAGAACAGGGGAGCCTGGGGAAGGCCTGGTTTCTTAGCCTGGGTGCAGGCAAGATGGCAGGAAAGCTGGGATCAGAGGCACAGGACCATTGTGGCCATGAACCTGTGAGATACTCTTTTAAACTCTTCTGCCTGAGCGGCTGATGAACGTGGAGCAATGGAAAAATACCTGTAGCAGCGCAGAACAGAGGTGAGGCAGGTGCGGGGAGGGGCAGAGCCTACCCAGCTGGCCCAGAGAGGGCTTCCAGAGTGAGAGGTGCTTAGTCTGGACCAGCACAACGGGTCCGGGTCCTTGGAGAGTTCCAACCCATTCACCATGCTAAGCCTGGGATGGATGCGTGTGCATGCAGATGTCCAGGGAGCTCCTAGGAGGGGCTGGGGAAGGCGGCAGGGCAGAGGGTGTGGGCAGGGACATAGCCAGTAAAAGTATGTCCTTTACCCAACCCCTGAGGGATGGATCCCTCAAGGACAGAGGTGCTTTCTAGGGTGGAGAGGATGGGCAGAGCCGTCCCCAGAGAGGAAGCTGTGCAAACGCAGGCCCAGACCCAGGAAAACACCCAGCCTGTGCAGAGGAGACCAGGAGGCCCCTGAGAGGGCGAGGAGGCAAGGCGGTTAGAACGGCTGAGACCGAACTGTGAAGGTTCCCATGACAGACACTGTCAGACCTCTGAGCCCAAGCTAAGCCGTCATATCCCCTGTGACCTGCACGTATACATCCAGATGGCCTGAAGCAAGTGAAGAATCACAAAAAAAGTGAAAATGGTCAGTTCCTGCCTTAACTGATGACATTCCACCATTGTGATTTGTTCCTGCCCCACCTTAACTGAGGGATTAACCTTGTGAAATTCCTTCTCCTGGCTCAGAAGCTCCCCCACTGAGCACCTTGTGACCCCCACCCCTGCCCGCAAGAGAAAAACCCCCTTTGACTGTAATTTTCCTCTGCCCACCCAAATCCTATAAAACGTCCCTACCCCTATCTCCCTTCCCTGACTCTTTTTTCAGACTAGCCCACCTGCACTCAGGTGATTAAAAAGCTTTATTGTTCACACAAAGCCTGTTTGGTGGTCTCTTCACACGGACACGCATGACGGACAACACACACACACTCCACACACTCCACACATACCACACACACCACACCACACACTTACACTACACACACATACCACACGCCACACATACACACACTGCACCACACACTCACGCTACACACTGCAGCACAACACACACAGCACACACACCACACTCTGTACCACACACTCATGCCACCCACTCACACCACACACTCAGACCACACACACATTGCAGCACCACACACACCACACCACACCACATACACCACAATCTGCACCACACACTCACACCACACATATACACGCTGCACCACACCCACTACACATACCACAGACTACACACACACTGCACCACACACACTACGCAAAGAACACACGCCATACACACACACTACACTCACACTACACACACACACCACACACACTCTGCACCACACACTCACACCACACATATACACGCTGCACCACACACACTACACATACCATAGACTACACACACACTGCACCACACACACTACACAAAGAACACACGCCATACACACACACTACACTCACACTACACACACACACCACACACACTCTGCACCACACACTCACACCACACATATACACGCTGCACCACACACACTACACAAAGACCACATGCCACACACACACACTACACTCACACTACACACATACCACACACACTCTGCACCACACACTCACACCACACACTCAGACCACACACACATTGCAGCACCACACACACACACCACACTCTGCACCACACACACCACACATACATATGCCACACCACACACTTACACTACACATACACACCACACACACCATATACACACTGTACCACACAAACACTACACACACACTGCACTCTGCACCACACACTCACACCACACATGTACATGCTGCACAACATACACTACACACACACCACACTCATCACACACACTGCACCACACACTCACACCACACAAACTATACTACACACACTATGCCACACTCAGACCACACACACACACACACACACACAGAACCACACACACCATACACTGGACCACAGACACACGTATAATGCACCACACACATTTCACACACACAACACCCACACATTTCACACACACAACACCCACACATTTCACACACATAGCATTTGCACATACACATACACCACCAACTACACACTACACATGCACATTACATCCTTAACTACCTAAACACGTGACAAATTACACCTGTACACTACTCATGCCCACAAGACCACCTGTCATGCACATACTACCCCTCCCCCCACACACCCCCCCCACACACACACACACACTGCACCACGCTGGAGTTATGCCTCTAATAAATGTGAGCACTGACTTGTAAACAACCTGAATGAATAAAAGGTAAAAGGCTTTCAGCCTCTCATGCCACTGGTGGGCATTCAGACCCCAAATAAGGTTTGCATCTCCTGGATTTGGGGAGACCTCAGGGAACTCCGTCCCCACTTCCTTCCCATCAGCATCACAGGACTTCTCTCTGTCACTTGTGACCAGGCCAAGGTAGAAGCTGCCCCTCCCAGCTGGAGTTCCAGCCCCACAGGCCTGCTCCAGCCCCTCCTATCTCCCTCTGACGCACTTTGGCACCTTCCTGTCTTGGAGGACCCTGCCCCCAGAGGGCCCCCTCCCGCCTCTCCTTGGATAAACTCAGGTTATCTGTCCATCTGCTGGCCACTGGCCTGTTTATCTTCTTAGGGCTTTCTTCCTGAAATAGCTCAGGGTTATCTAAGCTGCGGGTGTGCCCCCGCCTGCCTGACAGCCACCTCCACCCCTCCAGGGAGATTGGTCACTCATCCCCAGCAGTCCTTCTCCTTTAATCCAGACCTGAATTCCACACTTACTAGACTAAGCTGGAGCCCTTCCTGGGGAGGCTCCGCACCTCCACCTCCATCAGGTTTCCCAACTGCCATGCATGTCCAGGACAGTACCTGATGGCTTCTGTTCTCCCTGGGGGAGGTGGTCAGGGCTCGTGAGCTCTCCAGTTACCCCTGAAAGTTGCCAAACTCAAAGCCAAGCTCATCTGAAATCCTCTACCTCTCCTACATTGCCATTCAAACAGTCACGTCAAAGACCTGGTGTCCAATAGCTCACGAGGGTGACTACAACTAACGTCAATTGATTGTCCACTTTTTTTTTTTTTTTTTTGAGACGGAGTCTTTGCTCTGTCACCCAGGCTGGAGTGCAGTGGCGCGATCTCCACTCACTGCAAGCTCCGCCTCCCGGGTTTACGCCGTTCTCCTGCCTCAGCCTCCCGAGTAGCTGGGACTACAGGCGCCCGCTACCACACCCGGCTAATTTTTTTGTATTTTTAGTAGAGACAGGGTTTCACCGTGTTAGCCAGGATGGTCTCGATCTCCTGACCTTGTGATCCGCCCGTCTCGGCCTCCCAAAGTGCTGGGATTACAGGCGTGAGCCACCGCGCCCGGCCGATTGTCCACTTTAACTTAGCAAGTTAGCCAGGCAGGTGACAGGTGCCTGTAGTCCCAGCTACTCAGGAAACTGAGGTAAGAGTATTGCTTGCGCCTGGGAGGTTGAGGCTGCAGTGAGCCATGATTGCATCACTGCATTTCAGCCTGGGCAACAGAGAAAGATCCTTTCTCCAAAAAACTAAAATAGCTAGAAGCTGACAATTCAAATGTTCCTAACATAAAGGAAAAATAAATATTTGACGTGATAGATATCCCAATTACCCTGATTTGATCATCTGAATGATCAAACTATCACACATATCCCCATTATTAGCCACCATGCTCGGCTGATTTTTTTAAATTTTTATTAAAGACTCTGTTGCCCAGGCTGGTTTCAAACTCCTGGCCTCAAGCGACCCTCCTGCCTCAGGCTCCCAAAGTGCTGGGATTACAGGTGTGAACCACTGCATTGGCCCTAAGCATGCTTCTTTATTTATTTGAGATAGGGTTTGGCTCTGTCTCCCAGGCTGGAGTGCAAAGGCATTATCTTGGCTCACCACAGCCTGGAATTCCCAGGCTTAAGTGATCCTCCCACCTCAGACTCCCTAGTAGCTGGGACTACAGGCAGGTACCACCACGACTGGCTAATATTTTTGGATTTTTTGTAGAGGCGGGGTTTCACCATATTGCCTAGCCTGGTCTGGAACTCCTGAGCTCAAGCAATCTGACCACACTGGCCTCCAGAAGTGCTGGGATTACAGGTGTGAGCCACCGCACCTGGCCCAAGCATGCTTCTTTAAAACAACAACAAGGCCGGACGTGGTGGCTCACACCTGTAATTCCAGCACTTTGGGAAGCAGAGGCGGGTGTTTCACTTGAGGTCAGGAGTTCGAGACCGGCCTGGTCAACATGGTGAAGCCCTGTCTCTACTAAAAATACAAAAATTAGCCAGGCATGGTGGTGAGTGCCTGTAATCCCAGCTACTCAGGAGGCTGAGGCAGGAGAATGGCTTGACCCCAGGAGGCAGAGATTGCAGTGAGCCAAGATCACACCACTGCACTCCAGCCTGGGTGACGGAACAAGACTCTATCTCAAAAATAAAATAAAACAAAAATGAAACAACAACACCTTTCCGAGACTCCAGAGTAAAATCTCAGTCACCTTCCTGAGCCCTTGCCACCACAGCAGTGCCCCTCATCAGCACCACTGCCCAAGCCCAGGCCCTCGTTCCTTCCAGGCCACAGTCCTCAGACAGCCTCCCCATGGGCACTGGGATTCCAAGTCTCTCACACTGAGGCATCACAGAAACAGACTTATGCTATCATTTCCTCTTGGCACTTCCCTGCTTGAGACTTTCTATGGCTCCCTGTTTCTGGCTGCATCAAGTCTGAACATGTGTGTCTGGCTCTCAAGGTTCACCTCCACTTGTCTAACATCAAATCCCATGACTCTGTAAGTACTGCCCTCAGCAACCACCACACAAGCGTGCTCTTGGGGCCTCTATGCCTCTGCCTGAGCCGGCAATATTTCCTCTACCTTGTCAAGACTTCCTCCCACTCCAAGTCCTAGTTTTGTTAAGTCCTCTTCCAGACCTCCCATCATTCCTTGATTCAGCTTATTTTATTTTATTTATTTATTTGAGACAAGGTCTTGCTCTGTTGCCCAGGCTGGAGTTCAGTGGCATAACCTTGGCTCACAGCAACCTCTACCTCCCAGGTTCAACTGATCCCCCCACCTTAGCCTCCCTAGTAGCTGGGACTACAGGCACATGCCAGCATGCTCACTCAACTTTTTTATATTTATATTTTTAGAGTCACAGTCTCACTATATTACCCAGGCTGGTCTCCAACTGCTGGGCTCAAAAGATCCTCCCACTTTGGCCCCCCAAAGTGCTGGGATTATAGACATAAGCCACCATGGCCGGCCAATTCAGCCAATTTTAACTGAGCACTTTCTATGGACCGATGTGGAAGGTGCTGCGTCTGACCAGCCTCCCCTCTTAGCTCCAACAGCATGAGTCACTCCTTCCACACACTTGGGCACAGACCCAGGAGGTCTTATAATGTGCCACATTACAGGCCTGGCGTCCCACCAACCATGTCACAAGCTCGAGGGCAACAACCTTGTCTCCTACGTCTTCTGTGTCCCCCATGGCCCTGGCTCCTCCACTTGGGAACTTCACAAACCACAGGCTCTTTTTTCCTTTGGAAGACTAACACAGGGTTGTCAACTTTTTATTTTATCAAAGAAACACCTTTTTTAATTACTGCGTTGTCATAAACAAAGGCACATTTTAACACTAAGAAAGGAGAAAGAACATAATCCTAGAATAAACTTTTGAAATAAAGCTATACTGCTAAGCTTATTCAATTTCAAAAGTTGTTTATTCAACTTTTATTATTCAATAAAGTTGTTATTCAATAAAGTTTATTCAACTTTATTCAACTTTTGAAATTGAATAAAGTTGTGTATTCAGCTTTTGAAATTGAATAGATAAAGTTGTGTATTCAACTTTTGAAACTGAATAAGCTTAGCAGTATAGAAAAAATTCACCACATTTTCTTTTTCTTTGTTTCAGAAAATCTCAGAAAAAAAAGGACAGTCTTTTCCATGGAATACATTTAGCAAGATGGAAAATTCATTACATGCCTTTTCTTTTTCAGTTCCCAGGGGACAGGTGACCATTTTATCAATGTCCATCCCAGCATTTGGGAGCCACTGTCTACAGCCCCTCACCAGGGCTGAGCACACCTCAAGTGAGAGGAGTAGTCATTTGATCTCTTGCTTTGGTTATTGGCAGGAAAAGCTATCCTGAGTGTCCTCTCACCAGATCAGGCCTGGGATCCAGGGATATGACTGGTCCAGGCAGTGGATGACCCCACACCCAGCTGCCCATCCCCTTAGACTCTGTCTCAGACTTTTGTCTTTTTTTTTTTTTTTTTTTTTTTTGAGACAGAGACTTGCTCTGTTGCCCAGGCTGGAGTGCAATGACGTGATCTTGGCTCACAGAAACCTCCACCTCCTGGGTTCACGCGATTCTCCTTCTGCAGCCTCCCAAGTAGCTGGGGTTACAGGCGTCCACCACCACATCCAGCTAATTTTTGTATTTTTAGTAGAGACAGGGTTTCACCATGTTGGCCAGGCTGGTTTTGAACTCCTGACCTCAAGTGATCGCCTGCCTCAGCCTCCCAAAGTGCTGTGATTACAGGTGTGAGCCACCCCACCCAGCCCATTTATCCTGATTTTGTGCTCCTGGAAGCTGGATTCTGTAGGCACGCAGGTATTTGTGACACTCACTGCTTCCTACTCTTGGGCAGTGAAGCCCTTGAGTCTCAGAGGAGCCAGGAGGGAGGGTGCATCTGGAGTGGTGAACAGGAGCCAGAAGCAAATGAGTCCCAGACACAGACACCCCCACACCACGGCGGCACAGCTCCTGGGGTGGGAACCCTGAGTGCTGCTGGGGCTGTGCCCTCTCCCTTCCCTCTCTGAGTGGGGCTTCTTCAGGGGGGAAGTGCAACCTAACTTTCCACTTCTCAGCCCTGCATCCCTGCAGCCGCTTCCAAAAAAAGCCACTGCTGCCTGGATGGGAGAGAGAGACAGAATTTTTCCAAAGGATGTGTGTGTGCATTGTTGGGAGCAGCAAGCATTTCAGTGAACCCCGGGTCACAGCACAGCCTGACAAATGGCAGGAAGTTCAGGACTTGGGCCTGATAGTTTTTGCACAAAGGCCCCATAGCCCAGCCAGGTGAGCTGGGCCCAGGGACGGACACAGGGGCCACCGCCCACCACTTCCTGCCCTTTGTTGGCCCATGTGAGAGCCTTCCCGGCGCTCCAAATGGCCTTTCTTTGGTGCCTGACTCCTGTGCTTTATTTATGGAGAGGAGCTCCTCAATATAGAAACGGGTGGGCCAGGAGCCGGCGGCAGGATGTGGGAATGCAGACTGGCAGGGTGCCCACCACCGGGGGCAGGGTTGCCGAATTAAAAGAATGTGGCCATAGATACCCAATAAGCCTGCCTGATATTTATATATCTGAAAAGATGTTCCGCATGTTCCCCTGGCACATTTCAGGGAATCACAGCCTGCCCTGGCATGAGGCTTCCCTGTGGCCCCACCCTTGGGTTCTCATGGCCTGGCTGGCCTCTGCCTGAGCGTGAGTCAGGTCACGTGGCCTGACCCTCCAAGGCTGGTGGGCTTCTTGAAGGAAGGGGCCATTTCTTTCTACCATAGGAGAACCTTTGTTGCTGGCATCTGAGGGTCAGCTAGATGCCTGGGGTATGTGTCTATGGGCAACAGTGCATGTAGGACCCTTTTATGCTCCCAATCTTTTCTTCGTTAGCATCATTTCTGGTGGAATTCTTCCCAAAGGCAACTACACATACTCCTGCTATCTCAGATAGGATACTTAGAACAGAATTTGCACTTTTCTTGGAAATTTGGGGTCTCAGTTGTGAGTCCTGGGTAGAGAGGTAGAGAGAGCCCTGACCAGGTAGGTTTGAGATCTGGGCTGCCACACTCACACTGCCTAGCTGTCTGTGCAACCTGGAGCAAGTTTCTTTTCTTTTTGAGACAGAGTCTTGCTCTGTCACCCAGGCTAGAGTACAGTGGCATGATCTCAGCTCACTGCAACCTCCGCCTCCCAGGTTCAAGCAATTATCTTGCCTCAGCCTCCCAAGTAGCTGGGATTCCAGGCACACACACACACCTCACAGAGGTTGGCCTGACAACACTGTTCATCTAATTCGCATGTTCTGCAGTTCCATGATTTGTTTTGTACCATGTGGTCATGCAGTGATGTCAACACAAAAGTGACTGAGTTACAAAAGGCCATTTGTCCTCCACACTAACTCACAGCTGACTTTTTGAGTTCCCATGACCATTTTTGGTAGATTTCCTTTTCTCTTATCTTGACTTTAGGCTAATTAAAAAAAAAAAAAAAAAAAAAAAAATCTGCGCCCGGGTGCGGTGGCTCAAGCCTGTAATCCCAGCACTTTGGGAGGCCGAGACGGGCGGATCACGAGGTCAGGAGATCGAGACCATCCTGGCTAACACGGTGAAACCCCGTCTCTACTAAAAATACAAAAAAATAAGCCGGGCGAGGTGGCGGGCGCCTGTAGTCCCAGCTGCTCGGGAGGCTGAGGCAGGAGAATTACGCGAAACCGGGAGGCGGAGCTTGCAGTGAGCGGAGATCTGGCCACTGCACTCCAGCCTGGGCGACAGAGCGAGACTCCGTCTCAAAAAAAAAAAAAAAATCTGATATTGTAGAGATGGGGTCTTGCTATGTTGCCCAGGCTGGTCTCAAACTCCTGGGCTCAAGCAATCTTCCCAACTTGGCCTCCCAGAGTGCTGGGATTATAGGCATGAGCCACTGCGCCTGGCCTAGGCTAATTTTAGACCATTGTTTATGGATCCATCCACAGCAGCAACTCTTTCTCTTTCATGTTTGTGACTTCTTGATCTGCTATAACTATATGCAAATCAAGCATTAACAGATAAGAGTAAACATGTAAATGCACAGATTTATGTGTGTACTTGAGGGATAATTTTGACTAATCAATCACTTTGTGTTTTCTTTCTAATCCTTACTTGTTTTTTCGTTTATTTGTTGGTTCATCGGTTGTTGGTTTTTTGTTTTTGTTTTTGAGACAGAGCCTCACTCTGTCACCCAGGCTGGAGTGCAGTGGTGTAATCTCCGCTCACTGCAAACTCCCCCTCTGGATTCCAGTGATTCTCCTGCCTCAGTCTCCTGAGTTGCTGGGATTACAGGTGCCTACCATGACATGTGGCTAATTTTTGTCTTTTTAGTCAAGACAAGGTTTTACCATGTTGGCCAGGCTGGTCTCAAACTCCTGACTTCAAGTGATCCACCCACCTCGACCTCTTAAAGTGCTGGAATTACAGGTATGAGCCACTTTCCTAATGTTTGACCCTATTGTGGAGAAAGGAATTTGTGAGGAAGCCAAAAGCACCCGGCGTGGTGACTTACGCCTGTACTCCCAGCACTTTAGGAGGCCAGGGCGGGCAGAAATCACCTGAAGTTAGGAGTTCAAGACCAGCCTGGCCAACATAGTGAAACCCCCATCTACTAAAAATACAAAAATTAGCTGGGTGTGGTGGTGCGTGCCTGTAACCCCTGCTACTTGGGAGGCTGAGACAGGAGAATTGCTTGAACCTGGGAGATGGAGGTTGCATTGAGCCAAGATTGCACCACTGCACTCTAGCCTGGGCAACAGAGCAAGACTCCATCTTTTAAAAAAAAAAAAAAAAGTCGAAAGCACAATGAGGTACTACCATACCTTGCTAATATATCTCTATTATACCTTTATAGAACACAGTAGGAACTTAATGAATTATTGTTGAATGGGATATCTTCCCTTTCTACTAAAAAATTCACTGAGGGTATCAGTGTGCCTCATCCAAGTTTATTTCCAAGCGAAGGTGTGAAGTGTGAAGCAGACTAGGCCTGCATGCTTGTTTCACAAAACACTGCTCCTTTGTCCTCCTCCTACAAAACATAATATTCCCTTCCCTTCCTCACAACCTCTATCCCCCTCTTACATGGAGCCCCATTATTCCCATGGAAGGAAAGGGATGAGGTAATTAGATTATCCTTTCTTCTCAGAATGCAATTTGGAAGTCCCAGACTTCTCTAGAGGCCACACAGAGGCATTTCAGGAAGGTGATGCTCAAAAGATGATAATAACTGGGCCAGGTGTGGCGGTTCACACCTGTAATCCCAGCACTTTGGAAGGCCAAGGCGAACGGAACCCTTGAGGTTGGGAGTTCGGGGCCAGCCTGACCAACATGGTGAAACCCCTTTCTACCAAAAAGTACAAAAGTTATCTGGGCATGGTGGCACATGCCTGTAGTCCCAGCTACTTGGGAGGCTGAGGCAGGAGAATCACTTGAACCTGGGAGGCGGAGGTTGCAGTGAGCTGAGATTGCATCACTGCACTCCAGCCTGGGTGACAGAGTGAGACCCTGTCTCAAAAAAAAAGAAAAGACAAAAGAAAAAAAATGATAATAACTAACATTTGCACAGGCTTGGAAATTCACAGAGTATTCCACATGCTAGTTTCACCGAATTAGCTCTCCCATCCTGAGATGGTATTGCCCGCATATGACAGGCCAGGTAGAGTTAAGCTATTTTCCAGGATGAATTTTCCAGCCAGGACTTTTCTCAATGTCTCCACCCATCTTAGCTGGAGGGAAGCCAGGACGATGGGAGATGGTGTTGTAGGGGAGTCAGGGGGTCATCTCCTTCCACAAGGTAAAGACAGAGTTATCCTTAAGTGGAGAGAAAAAGCAAGGAGGAGGCAGGAGGCACCAATCTTGGGGTCTGAAGTAAGACCTTAACTTCCTTATTAGAACAAGGTAATTAGCTGTAGGTTCTGGCTGACTTTGTTTGCCATCAGAGTACACTGGGACAAACCTGGGATTTGGGATCAGAAGACTTGAGCTGGACTGGAGCTCTGGCAGCCTTAACTTTCTCACCCTGGAGAAACTTAAACTCTCTGCGCTCCCTGTCAACCCTTGTCTACAAAAGGAGAATGATAACAACAATACAACGGCAGCAGCAACAATACAGCCACAGCACCAATAATACTTGCTCTCATTCTTGTTCATAAGGTCAGTATGAAGATCAAGTGGGTCCGTGCACATGAAAATGCCCTTACGACATGAACCACAATATTCTAGCAGGTTGTCCTTGGTTTTCACTCATCCCACAGATATTAATTTAGCACTTACTATGCTCTGGACCCTGAGTTAAGCCCTGAGAATTCAATGAAGAAAGAAAAGGAAAGGCATCCCCAGTGTTTGTCCTCATGGGATCATCCACTTCATTCCTCCACAACCCTCTGCTTTGGAACCACTAGGCTATGGAGCACGGTGGGCTGCCTCTTTGGACATCAGTGTCGTTATCTGTTGTAATTGTTGCTGTAAGAATTAAGTGACTTTGGCCGGGCGCAGTGGCTCACACCTGTAATCCCAGCACTTTGAGAGGTCAAGGCAGGTGGATCACCTGAGGTCAGGAGTTCAAGACCAGCCTAGCCAACATGGCAAAACCCCATCTCTACTAAAAAAGCACAAAAATTAGCTGGGCGTGGTGGCAGGTGCCTATAATCCCAGCTACTTGGAAGGCTGAGGCAGGGAAAGTTGCTTGAATCAGGGAGGCAGAGGTTGCAGTGAGCTGAGATCATGCCACTGTACTCCAGCCTGGGTTACAGAGCGAGACTCCATCTCAACAAAACAAAAGTATTAAGTGACTTAATTTATGTGAAACATCTACATGTGACTTAGTGCCTGTCACAGAAGAGACACTCAATGATTGTTAGCTTTTTCTCTAAAGTGTCCTTCAAGATCACACCTCACTCTGAACAAGAAGACTTAGTCACTGACTAAAATACCTTCCTGTGCTCAATGCAGATGGCTAAGACATTTCAAGGCTCTGCTGCTCCCTGGAGCTCTGAGCTTTAAAGCATTCTGTCCACCTTGGTCGTGAGCACGCTCTGTGCTTTGCCCTCCAAATAGACCTAGAGCTCCTGGAAGGTAGGGACTCGCCCAACCAGCTCGGTTCTCCTCCTGTGGTGGGCCCAGGAAGGGACTAGCAACCTGTCCGCTCTCAAGTCGGTGAGAATGCACTCACAGCTCTAGTTCTGTGGACTTCCCTTCTGGCTTGCCACTGAAGTGTGAAGTGCTCTGAGAGCAAGGCCAGGAAGTGTCAGGAAGAGCCTCTGACACTCACAGTTAAGGAAGGATAATTTAATAGTCTTAGGAACAGTCGCGACTCTATTTTCTCTGACAAAACCAGTCCAGGCATGAAAAAGCAGCCACAAAGATTGTGAACTGGACGCTATTTTCTGGCTCCCTGCTCCCAGCTTGTAGGGCCCACCCCAACCCTAGGGAGTGTCCCATGTAAGAACACGGTTCTCCAGTCTGGCCACAACCTCCTGCCTCCTGCCGTGGTTCCAGGCCCAGATGGCTTGTCTGTGCTAGTTAGGAAAAGGCACCGCAAGTTCTGGGCAGGCCAAGCCCACACCAGGGCACAATCAACCTCATCGGTCAAGGTAGCCCTCCAGCTCCTACAGTGATGGCGGCCACTAGGTGCTGTTGATACGGAAGCCTGCAGGGCTACCCTGACCTCGATGGAGCTTCTGGTCATCACAGCCTGGGCCACTAAGGCCACCAAGCCCTCTCACTGCTCAGTAGAGATGTTACTCAAACATATCTTTCTTTTTTTTTGAGACAGAGTCTTGCTCTGTTGCCCAGGCTGGAGTGCAGTGGCACAATCTCAGCTCGCTGCAACCTCTGCCTCCCAGGTTCAAGCAATTCTCCCACCTCAGCCTCCTGAATAGCTGGGATTACAGGCACCCGTCACCATGCCCAGCTAATTTTTGTATTTTTAGTAGAGACAGGGTTTCACTATGTTGGTCAGGCTGGTCTCAAAATCCTGACCCCAGGTGATCTACTCGCCTCGGCCTCCCAAAGTGCTGGGATTTACAGGCGTGAGCCACAGTGCCTGGCCTTTTTTTTAAAGACAGGGTCTCACTGTCATCCAGCCTTGCCCTCCCAGGCTGAAATGATCCTCCAATCTCAGCCTCCCCAGTAGCTGAGACTACAGACATGCACTACCATGCATGGCTAATTCTTTAAAAAATTTTTTTGTAGAGATGGAGTCTCCCTGTGTTGACCAGGCTGGTCTCGAACTCCTGACTCAAGTGATCTGCCCACCTTGGCCTCCCAAAGTGCTGGAATTACAAGCGTGAACCACTGTGCCTGGCATCAAGTTCGTCGTCTTGTTTTTTTTTTTTTGAGATGGAGTCCCACTCTGTCGCCCAGGCTGGAGTGCAGTGGCGCGATCTCGGTTCACTGCAAGCTCCGTCTCCCGGGTCACACCATTCTCCTGCCTCAGCCTTCCGAGTAGCTGGGACTAGAGGCGCCCGCCACCACGCCTGGCTAATTTTTTTGTATTTTTAGTGGAGACGGGCTTTCACCATGTTAGTCAGGATGGTCTGGATCTCCTGACCTCATGATCTGCCCGCCTTGGCCTCCCAAAGTGCTGGGATTACAGGCATGAGCCACCACACCCAGTGTCTTGTTTTTATTTCCTCTGTGATTTTATTTTGAATAAAATCTTGTCTTGTCTTGTTTTTATTTCCTCTGTGATTCAATCCTCTCGCTATGGGAGCTGGACCACAGGATAGCCTGGGAAATAGACACTTTCTGGCCTCAAGAGTTGAATCTTCTCTCTGTCCTTGGCCTAGTGTTCTAGAACCTGAGTGGTGTGTGACTCTCTCATTCCTTAGGACAAATTCTCTGCCCAAAGGCTTTTGAACTCTCCATGCAGCTCCATGCAGGTAAAGGGCTCCATGCAGGTAAAGGAATCCCTCTGATGGACCTGAGCCCTGATGGAAACACAGCCTAGTTTTAAACTGCAGCCCTGCAATACACAGCCATCCTCGGCATCTCAAGATGCTTTCGTCTAATTGCCCTTCCATGCGTGAATGCCCACCTTTGGGGCCTCTGGTGAACCCTTCACTCATAGGTCCTCCTGGTGCATCCATTTCATTGTTTACATTGCTTTCGTTGATGAAAAGTTCATTGCACAGATCCGTTCCCAAGTCCCAGATCCAGCCCTCAATTCTGGGGACAAGCCAGACGTGGTCTCTGCTCACGAGGAGCTGGAGTGGAAGGTGGAGAGATCGCAGGGAGAATATAAATTATGAGAAGGCCGGGTACGGTGGCTCCCCGCTGCAATCCCAGCACTTTGGGAGGCCAAGACAGGAGGATGGCTTGAGCCCAGGAGTTGGGGATCAGCCCAGGCAACATAAGGAGATCTATAAAAAATAAAATCTCTATAAAAAATAAAATCTCTATAAAAAATAAAAATAAATTAGCCAGGCATAGTGACACACACCTAATGGTCCCAGCCCCATGGGAGGCTGAGGTGGGAGGATGGCTTGAGCCCAGGAGGTCAAGGCTGCAGTGAGCTGGGATCACACTACTGCACTCCAGCCTGGGCGACAGAGTGAGGCCCTGTCTCAACAAATAAACAAGCAAACAAAAAAGCACAGCGGACGTTGATTGTCTCACAGTTCTGGAGGCTAGAAGTTTGAGTGCAGGGCGTGGGCAATGTTGATCCTGGCTTGGGGCTCTGGGAAAGAATCTGTTCCAGAGCTCTCTCCTGGTTCCTGGTGATGGCCAGTGATCCTAGGCGCCCCTAGGCTGTAGGTGTGTCACCCCAGTCTCTGCCTCCATCTTCATGTGGCTGTCTTCTCTCTGTGTGCCTCTCTCTGAGTCTCCACGTGGGATTTTCCTCTCTGTATCTTCTCTTCTCTTCTTCTTTTTTTTTTTTTTTTTTTTTTTTTTTTAAGACAGAGTCTCCCTCTGTGGCCCAGGCTGGAGTGCAGTGGCACGATCTCGGCTCACTGCAACCTCCGCCTCCCAGGTTCAAGCAATTCTCCCACCTCAGCCTCTCAAGTAACTGGGATTACAGGCGTGCACCACCATGCCTGGATAATTTTTGTGTTTTAGTAGAGACGGGATTTCACCATGTTGGCCAGGTTGGTCTTGAACTGCTGACCTCAGGTGATCCGCCCACCTCGGCCTCCCAAAGTACTGGGATTACAGGCGTGAGCCACCACGCTCAGCCCTTCTCTTCTTATAAGGACATCAGTGACGTGGGATTAAGGGTCTACCTTACTCCAATATGACCTGGTCTTAACTACATCTGCAATGACACTATTTCCAAATAGGCTGCATTCTGAGGTAGGTGCTGGGGGTGAGGACTTCAACATACATCTTTTTTCTGGGGGACAAAATTCAATTCATAGCACTTGGTAAGTTTAAATTCTTTCTTCTCTTCTAAAATAGATATAATGAAAGTATCTCCCTGCAACATGAACATTAACTAATAAATTTCCAGTGTTTAGTCTTTTGAATAAACATTCAAAAAGATGGCCACTACAGTGACCAATGTTGGTAACTGGCCAACCTGCTAGGAATTCTTCCAGAAAGGGACACATCCCATTCCTTTTTCTTTTTAAGCCCCAGTGTCGTGTCTAGCACAAAATTAGAGCTCAAAACGTTTTGCTGTATGAATGAGCAGTTGCCATTTTGAGAGCAATGTTAAGATCAAAGGCGTGACTTTGAACGTCTATTTCCTTCAAAAAAAAAAAAATATATATATATATATATATGGAGAAGAATTAGGCGATGGTTCAAACTTTCCTGGATAACTCTTTTTTTCTTTTTTTTTTTCTTCTTTTTTTTGAGACAGGATCTCACTCTGTCACCCAGGCTGGAGTGCAGTGGTGCAATCTCAGCTCACTGCAGCCTCAACAACCCTAGGCTCAAGTGATCTTCCCACCTCAGCCTCCTGAGTAGGTGGGACTACAGGTGTGCACCACCACGCCTAGCTAATTTTTGTATTTTTAGTAGAGATAAGGTTTCACCATGTTGCCCAGGCTGGTCTCAATGTAATGTGTTTTACGTTGATCCATGCCACTAATCATTATCTAGATAGGCTTTTTTTTTTTTTTTGCCTTTGCTGATCTGTGGCTTCATTAAGCCTTAAGCTGCATGCTTCAAGCCATGCACATATAACTTCCCAGTTAGATCCCAAACTCCTCAAAGTCCAGTATCATGCCTTTCGCTCATTCTGTATCCTCCAGGATCCCAACTAAGTGTGATGCTCATCCTGGTCCCTAGAATCACTTGTGGCAGAATCCACCATCTTAGTGTTCATCTTTATTTCAAGCAGCAAACATTTGTGGAGATTCTTCTAGGAGCCGGGAGCCAGCAATGAACATGAGGCAACATCCCCCCTCTGCCGCAAGAGAAGGGGCAGGAAAGGACCGGCTCGGGTGCTCCCATTATCACAGCATGGCAAGAACTCCAAAAACGATATGAAAAACATGCCCCAGGGAAGAGAAATTCAGAAAATAAGCTTCATGACTGAGGTTCTTTTGAGCTGAACTGTGGGAAGGGAAAAAAGAGGATTCGGTCAGGCGTGGTAGCTCATGCCTGTAATCCTAGCACTTTGGGAGGCCGAGGCGGGTGGATCACTTGAGGTCAGGGGTTCGAAACCAACTTGGCCAACAAGGTGAAATCTCATCTCTACTAAAAATACAAAATTAGCCAGGCGTGGTGGCGCATGTCTCTAATCCCAGCTACTCGGGAGGCTGAGGCAGGAGAATCGCTTGAACCTGGGAGGTGGAGGCTGCAGTGAGCCAAGATCGTGCCATTGCACTCCAGTCTGGGCAACAAATGGAACTCCATCTCAAAAAAAATAAAAGGATTCTTGGAGAGAAAGGGGTTTTCACTTGAAGGGTGTAGCTTTTCAAATAGCTATGGTAGAGTTGACCGCCTAGCTTTGAAGCCCAGCTCTGCCACGTACTACCTGTATGACTTTGGGTAAGTGATTTAACCCAGTAGGCCTCAGTTTTTTTTCTTTTCTTTCTTTATTTATTTTTTTGAGACAGGGTTTTGTTCTTCTTGCCCAGGCTGGAGTGCAATGGCACGGTCTTGGCTCACTGCAACCTCCACCTCCCGGATTCAAGTGAGTCTCCTGTCTCAGCCTCCCACGTAGCTGGGATTACAGGCACCCACCACCACACCCATCTAGTTTTGTATTTTTAGTAGAGATGGGGTTTCACCATGTTGGCCAGGCTGGTCTCGAACTCCTGACCTCAGGCGATCTTCCCGTCTCAGTCTCCCAAAGTGCTGGGATTACAGGCATGAGCCACCATGCCTGGCCTAGGCCTCGGTTTTCTTATCTGTAAAATAGGAAGACAATTGTTTGTTCCTCATAGGTTTGTCATGAAAATTAAATAACGCTTGCAACACACTTCAAATAGGGCCCAGCACAAAGTAAGTGTTCTGCAAACAGTCACTATTGATCATTAGACTTACCTGACATATGAAGAAGAAAACATCTTCAAAGACTGAATTCAAGGTTAGAAACCTGCTCAGGTAGTTCCAGGCTCGACAACTGTCTGTGGCGCAGAGGTGCCTCATTCTATATATTTAGTGCGTTACAGTTTCCAAGTAAAGCCTTGGGTGGATTTTTGGTTTCAAAAGTGGAGAGAAAAATGCTGAGGGGTCACTAGAGGAAAATGAGGAGGCTGGGCTTTGGGGTGCGCCTGTGGAGTGGAGATCTGGGACTCTGGAACCTGCAGGGCACTGGGCAGAAGCAGGGAAGTCTCAGAGCTTTATTTCTGTGGACAAAGCAACAGGCTGCAACTGCAGTACTTAACAGTTGGACAGACAATGCAGTCTTTTGATCCTTCCTGTAAGCGGTGGTTGCTGCTAGAAAAGCAGATTCTTCAGTCATCAGATGATAAAAGGGTGGGAGCTGTGCTCTTTGGTCTGGAGGTCCCCAGGGAGACATGTTAAGAAATGTTAGATCCAGGCTTTCTTCTAAAAAGTCCAAATTATTTTCCCTAGTGAGTTTGCAGTCTAGATAAAATAACTTGGATGTAAGAACCTGAACTCCTTGACAGAGCACTGTTAGACACTTTCTAAAAGATGATGACACTGCAGAAAGTCACTCACTTGATGGTTCCTATGGAAAGGATGGGGACCTCCCCCTTCAGAATAAACTAGGTACACTCACTCCCACCTTGGGACAGAGTAACAAACCACGGGATCTTGACCCTCGCACCCTGCCTCATCCATCACTGTGTCTATGTCTAGGGGTTCATAAAAAACAGCACATGACCGGCCACAGTGGCTCACACCTGTAATCCCAGCACTTTGGGAGGCCGAGGTGGGCAGATCACTTGAGGTCAGGAGTTCGAGACCAGCCTGACCAACATGGTGAAACACCATCTCTACTAAAAATACAAAAATTAGCCAGGCATGGTGGCAGGTGCCTGTAATCCTAGGTACTCAGGAGGCTGAGGCACAAGAATCTCTTGAACCTGGGAGACGGAGATTGCAGTGAGCTGAGATCATACTACTGCACTCCAGCCTAGGTGACAAAGTAAGATTCAGTCTAAAAACAAAAAGGAAAAAGAAATAAAAACAGCACATGGCTTGGCGTGGATGCTCACACACCTGTAATACCAGCATTTTGTTCAAGACCAGCCTGGGTGACAAAGTGAGACCCCTGTCTTTACAAAAAATATCTGGGCATGCTGGTGTGTGCCTGTGGTCTCAGCTACTTGGGAGGCAGAGACAGGAGGACTGCTTCAGGCTGAGAGGCTGAGGCTGCAGTGAGCTATGATTGCGCTACTGCACTCCAGCCTAGTTGACAGAGCAGGATCCTGTCTCAAAAAGAAAAAAAAAAAAATCACAGAACGGCCTTCAGAAACTGTCCTTCCATAATTTGAAGGTTTAAAAATAGAATAACCTTGAGGCACCCTGTGATAGAAAATGGGGTGTTCATCCCTGGAGTTAAATGAGTTGCCCTGGTCAGCGTTAGATATCCACTTATGTGAGGTCCATGAGCGACTGTAATAAAACAACTAATAAGCCGGGCGCGGTGGCTCACGCCTCTAATCCCAGCACTTTGGGAGGCCGAGGCGGGCGGATCACAAGGTCAGGAGATCGAGACCACGGTGAAACCCCGTCTCTACTAAAAATACAAAAAATTAGCCGGGCGCGGTTGTGGGCGCCTGTAGTCCCAGCTACTCGGGAGGCTGAGGCAGGAGAATGGCGTGAACCCGGGAGGCGGAGCTTGCAGTGAGCCGAGATCGCGCCACTGCACTCCAGCCTGGGCGACAGAGCGAGACTCCGTCTCAAAAAAAAAAAAAAAAAAAACAAAAAAAAAAAAACAACAACAACAACTAATAATATAAACATAGTAATACATGATAGGTACAAGGAATGTTTAGTTTTCAAAGCTCTTCAGCAATTTTGCCTGCAGAGTTTCAAATCCTCTGAAAAGTAGTAAGGGCAGATATCCTTTTCCCCACTTTGCAGATAAAGAAACTAACATTTACAGGGTTTCCTGATATTGGGCCAGGCGTGGTGGCTCACGTCTGTAATCCCAGCACTTTGGAAGGCTGAGGCAGGTGGATCACTTGAGGTCAGGAGTTTGAGACCAGCCTGGCCGACACAGTGAAACCCTGTCTTACTAAAAAGTACAAAAATCAGTCGGGCATGGTAGTGGGTGCCTGTAATTCCAGCTACTAGGGAGGCTGAGGCAGGATAATTGCTTTAACTTGGGAGGCAGAGGTTGTAGTGAGCTGAGATCGTGCCACCACACTCCAGCCTGGGAGACAGAGCAAGACTCCGTCTCAAAAAAACAAAAAAGAGTGTCCTGATATCATAAGCCAGTTGATGGTAAACAAAGCACAAAAACATAACTTTTTGCTTTTTAAATTACCTTTGGAGGATGATTCATTTATTCAGCCAGTATTTATTGAGCAGCTACTAAGGCCAGGCACATGCTAGGCCTCAGGTGTAGGTGTGAAGACAGAGACATGGCCCGAGGTCTCATGGAGCTCTGAGCGTCCTGGATGGGGCACCCTGCACACACAAAGAACCGAATCTGGAAATGCATGACCCACTCGTGCTATAAGGGAAGAGAAGGCAAGAGCTCTGTAAGCTCTGGGATTCTCAAAGTTCGCGATTTTACTCAAGCCCCTAAGCTATTTGTCAGGATTCTTTCCAACTTGAGAATTCTGGAATTCCCACATGGCGCCTGCAAACAGCATTTGTGATGGTTCGGGGCAGGGGAGGCTCTGCTTTTTCTTCAGCCCCTCAGCCGCCTCTGCTCCGGGCTGGCCCTCTTGGAGCTGTGGGCTCTGTCTTCCTGCCACAGAGGCAGATCTTACAACCCCAGCTGTGCACTTTGCATGTGCAACTGTTATCAAGTGCCCCGGTGACATGGGGAAGAACAATGCTTTAGAGGTTAATGAAATCATAGGAACCTCCACTGCTAAATCCCAGCCTCATGTGTTGCTGTCATTTGTTCGTATCTGGGTTGCTTGTTTGCTCTAGCGGGTCTGCAGCCCTGACCCCTTGGGGTCCCGGCAGGGCTGCTCTATTTTACAGTTGAGAGAAGGACACCTGAGCTACATACTTTTCCCAGAAACCTAAGGCCCTGAAAACAGAGTGTGTACTCAAAGAGCAGAAAGTATGATGGACTTGCATAAATCTGGGCTTGATTTGTGAATCAAACTTCCAGGAAAGGTGAATAGAATCCCGTAACAATTACTAACCAGTCAAGACAATTAGGAAGCCCCCTGCACATGTGAAAGGGAGAAGTGGGGAACAATAGTGTGAAAACGCCGGGGTGGGGTGGCAATTCTGATTTGTGCAGATGGAGGAAGTAGCCCAGAGCTGAGCAGGATCCTGTGATTACATGGAAAGTTCTGTGTATGTTTGCCTTCAATGCACGGCATGGTCTCTTGTGTATTGTATAATAAAGGCTCGGTAACTGGAAACTGTAAGGCTAAGTACATGTCCATTCTTATTCAAGTTGGGTGGGCCCCTTTGGGGATCCAGGGTGGTGTGGATTTGAAAAGTTTACAAATGACTTTGGATAAGTGATTACAAGAGGTTGTGTGGGTGAACCAATCATTTCCTTGATTTTTTAAAAACACTAGTAGTCGACTGGGCGTGATGGCTCACCCCTGTAATCCCAAGACTTTGGGAGGCAGAGGCAGGCAGATCACCTGAGGTCAGGTGTTCGAGACCAGCCTGGCCAACATGGTGAAATCCCATCTCTACTAAAAATACAAAAATTATCTGGGCATGGTGGTGCACGCCTGTAGTCCCAGCTACTTGGGAGACTGAGGCAGGAGAATTGCTTGAACCCAGGAGTGGACGTTGCAGTGAGCCAAGATTGCATCACTGCACTCTAGCATGGGTGACAGACTGAGACCCTCCCTCTCAAAAACAAAACAAAAAAACACTAGTAGTCTGCTTCATCAGCATCATATATTTTAGATTGCTCCTAGGGTCAGATAGTTCATCTTTTCGCCATGTTTATGGGACACAGAAGGCAAAGTTGTAATATAATGAATATCCGTTTGCAGCTGTTTATTTACCCTCTAAATATCATAGTAGTTTTGGGAGTCAGGCTGCCGGGTATGAACCCCGACTCCACAACTGTTAAGCTGTGTGGTTTTAGTCAAGTTACTTAATTTCCACAAAGTCCTCTGATTCCTTATCAGTAAAACAAGATTAATAACAGCACCTATCTCGTGGAGTTGTTGTGAAGATCCAATGGGCCCATCCATGTAAAACACGTAGCTCAGCGCTAGCACACACGGTAAGGATTGGTGGACTCCAGATAGTATTCACATTGTTCTTATTATTGAATGCCAATATTGCAACTACTCTGCCCTCAACCTGGACCAGGTGCTGTGCTGAGAATGAAACGGACACAAACAAATACAGTGAGGTTCTTGCCCTCAAAGAAAGAACTTAAGGTCTGTCTGAGTAACTAACAAAAGGCGCACAAAGTCAGACAGTGAATGAAGGCACCAGTACAAGGCAAAGGGAATCCAGAGGAGGAAGTGTTTCTCTCTGGCCTGAGGGGCAGGGCTCAGGTCAGAATAGGCTAGGAGATGACTGGCAGGTGGGAGCAGGTTAAATCCAGCACAAAGAGCAGCATCTAAAGCATTCAAGAGTGAAAGCGTGGCCGGGTGCAGTGGCTCACCCCTGTAATCCCAGCACTTTGGGAGGCCGAGGCGGGCAGACCACTTCAGGTCAGGAGTTCGAGACCAGCCTGACCAACATGGTGAAACCTTGTCTCTACTAAAAATAAAAAAATTAGCCAGGCGTGGTTGCGGGTGCCTGTAATCCCAGCTACTTGGGAGGCTGAAGCAGGAGAATGGCTTGAACCCTGGAGATGGAGGTTGCAGTGAGCCAAGATTATGACATTGCATTCCAGCCTGGGTGATAGAGTGAGACTCAATCTCAAAAAAAAAAAAAAAAAAAAAAAAAAAAAAAAAAAAGGGAAGAGTGAAGGTGAGTGTCATAGTTGAATCTAAAGAGTTTTATCTGCCGGGCCCAGTGGCTCATTCCTGTAATCCCAGCACTTGGGGAGGCTAAGGCGGGCAGATCACCTGAGGTCAGGAGTTCGAGACCAGCCTACCCAACATGGAGAAACCCTATCTTTACTAAAAATACAAAATTAGCCGGCTGTGGTGGCCCATGCCTGTAATCCCAGCTACTCAGGAGGCTGAGGCAGAAGAATCGCTTGAACCTGGGAGGTGGAAGTTGCCATGAGCCGAGATCATGCCATAGTTGCCTGGGCAACAAGAGCAAAACTCTGTCTCAAAAAAAAAAAAAAAAAAAAAAAAAAAAAAGAGTGTTCTCCCAGGCAGTGGGAGAAGAGGTTGGAATGGTTAGTTGGGGCCAGAATTAGGGAGTTTGGTCAGGTACGGGATGAAATCCCATCTGACTCTGAGGCCACTTCTCTGGTGGCAGGCGAAGGGAAGGTAGGAGAGGAGACGGGTGAGGATGCAAAAGTCAGGCCCTGCCAAGGGTGGGAAGGAGAGCCAGACACAGCTCTGTCCTCAAGCAGCCACAGCTCATCAGGGAAATTAGCTGCATACATGTCAACATCAGGCAGCAGGGCCACATAACAAAGACACAATGATATCATCTCATCCCAAATCTCATATAGAAATGTAACCTCCAATGTTGGAGATTGGACCTAGGGGGAGCTGATGGATCATGGGGGTGGATTTCTCATGAATGTCTTAGTACCATCCTTTTGGGTGCTGTCCTTGCAATAATGAGCGAATTTTTGTGAGATCTGGTCATTTAAAAGTGTGTAGCACCTCCTCCCTCACTGTCTTGCTCCTGGTTTTGACCGTGTGATGTACCTGCTTTCCTTTTGCCGTCCACCATGATTGTAAGTTTCCTGAGGCCTCCCCAGAAGCTGATCAGATGTTGGCCCTAGGCTCCTGCACAGCCTGCAGAATTGTAAGCCAAACAAATATTTCTTTCTTTCTTTTTTTGAGATGGAGTTTTGCTCTCATTGCCCAGGCTGGAGTTCAGTGGCACGATCTCAGCTCACTGTAACCTCCGCCTCCGGGTTCAAGCGATTCTCCTGCCTCAGCCTCTCGAGTAGCTGGGATTACAGGCACACGCCACCACACCCAGCTAAGTTTTTGTATTTTTAGTAGAGATGGGGTTTCACCATGTTGGCCAGGTTGGCCAGGCTGGTCTGAGGCTCCTGAACTCAGTGATTCACCCACCTCAGCATCCCAAAGTGCTGGGATTATAGGCTTACAGGCATGAGCCACTGCACCAGGCTGAATCTGTTTCTTTATAAATTATCCAGCCTCAGGTACTTCTTTATAGCAATGTGTTAAAGCAAACTAAATAGGGCCTGAGAAGGACTATATTTGAGTCCTTGTGGATGAACTGTAACCTAGCTTAATAGGCAGACAACATTGAAAACCTAACTTAGGGGTATGCGCCTGTAACAATAGCCAAGTCTTGGCCAATCCCAGGGGCCATACTTCAACCATTCATCTACTGTTGAGTGTACAAACTGTGTTCAAATAAGGCAAACACCAAGCTGTAACCAATCCAGCTGTTCTGTACCTCACTTCCAATTTCTGTATGTCATTTCCCTTTTTTTGTCTGTAAATCTTCTTCCACTACGTGACTGTGCTAGAGTCTCTGTGAATCTGCTGTGATTCTGGGGGCCGCCCAATTTGCAAATCGGTCATTGATCAATTAAACTCCTTTAAATTTAATCAGCTGAAGTTTTTCTTTTTATATATATATACACACACACATACTTATATACTTTCTTTATATATATATATATATATATATATATATATATATATATATATACTTTTTTTTTTTTTTTTTGAGATGGAGTCTCACTCTGTCACCCAGGCTAGAGTATAATGGTGCGATCTCGGCTCACTGCAATCTCCATCTCCTGAGTTCAAGCAATTCTCTTGCCTAAGCCTCCTGAGTAGCTGGGACTACAGGCACCTGCCACCACGCCCAGCTAATTTTTGTATTTTTTAGTAGAGATGGTGCTTCACCATATTGGCCAGGCTGTTCTTGAACTCCTGAATTCAAGTGATCTGGCCATCTCAGTCTCCCAAAGTGCTGGGATTACAGGCGTGAGCCACCGTGCCTGGCCTGAAGTTTTTCTTTTAGCAAATGTGAGAACAGAGTAATACACATGTCTACCTTCGGGTTATCCTAGGGAAATAAGGTTTTCATCTGCTCATCTGTAAAATGGGATCATGGTAATATATTTGCCTTTCCAGATATATGAAGATTAAATCATGTTAGGAATGTAAAGTGTTTAGCACCATGCCCAGAATACGGGCAAAATTCCATGCAGTACTATCCAAGTGCTGATTCTGGTCCTGGTCAGCCTCCAGGGTGGAGGAAGCTAACTGCACACTATTTTTACTATACCGGGCAGGGGAATGGGAGGGATGGTCAGGGACTGAGTGAGAATGGAAAGCAGGTTGGGGTGTAGGGCGAAGACTGAGCCGAAGCTGATGCCTTGGTCTTCTTTTAGTTCAATGTAAGTAGTAATTGTCTCATAACTCCCTCCCTCAGTTCCATCTCCATGGCACATTGTCTTTTGCTCCTGCCAGGGGACCTGTGCCTTTTTGAGTTGTAAGACCAACAGCTGTGGGACACAGATGCATGCAATGGGCTGTTAGAACAGGAGCTAGAGTTCTAAGCTGCTTCTGGAACCTGCGCTGTTGATGAGTTGAGTGAGTGAGGACTTCACCTCCACTCTCTGGGACTCTGCTTTCTTCCCACATTGGGCCAAGCTCTCTAACATCTGCTGAGCCTTCGACTCTCTCTTAGATGCTAGGCCTGGTCCCAAGGGCCCACGTTCAGGTAACTCCATTACATCCGAGCAGGAGGGACAACCCCAGTTTTGCAACCCACAGCTCTGGCCTGCAATGGATGCAGCCATCGTGGAAAACCCTCTCTACCTGCTGTGCCAGGGCATGACCTGCTCTTCCAACCCACGGCGAAGGGCATCCAAAAGAAAAAACATCTGTTGAAGAGCAGGCTCCTCATTGGAGTGAATGCAACAGGAACCACATGGGCATTGAAGCTCTGCTGTGGACACAAAGTTTTGCTCTTTTTTTGAGACGGAGTCTCGCTCTGTCGCCCAGGCTGGAGTGCAGTGGTGCGATCTCTGCTCACTTCAAGCTCTGCCTCCCTGGTTCAAGTGATTCTTCTACTTCAGTCTCCTGAGTAGCTGGGACTACAGGTGCCTGCCACCTCGCCTGGCTAATTTTTTGTATTTTTTAGTAGAGATGGGGTTTCAGTGGTTAGTCAGGATGGTCTCGATCTCCTGGTCTCGTGATCTGCCTGTCTCAGCCTCCCAAAGTGCTGGAATTACAGGCATGAGCCACCGCGCCTGGCAAGTTTTGCTTTTTAAATGTATTTATTGTGCACCAGCGAGGCATTGTGCACACCCCACACACAAATTCTCGCAGAGATTCTGCAAAACTGATGTTATTTATTTCATAAAGGAGAAGACTGGGGCTCACAGAGGTTAAGTAAAAGCTCAAAATCACACAGTTACTAAGTCAAAAAGCAAAGATGAAGTTCTAACTCATTGCAAGGCTATTCCTATCTACCATGACAAACTGCGTTTCCATCCATACCTTCAGTGGCGAGGTTCCCTTGGCCTGAGATTAGTCCTTCCATCTCTGCTTCTCATCCCATCTCTTGTAACTTCTCCCTTTCAAATATCTTCTTCTGGTTGGCCCACAGTCATATACACATTTCCAATTTTCTTTTTCTTTTTTGTTTTTTTTTGAGACGGAGTCTCTCCCTGTCGCCCAGGCTGGAGTGCAGTGGCGCGACCTTGGCTCACTGCAAGCTCCGCCTCCCGGGTTCACGCCATTCTCCTGCCTCAGCCTCCCAGACAGCTGAGACTACAGACGCCCGCCACCACGCCCAGCTAATTTTTTGTATTTTTAGTAGAGACGGGGTTTCACCATGTTAGCCGGGATGGTCTCGATCTCTTGACCTCATGATCTGCCCGCCTACATTTCCAATTTTTTAAATTTTATTTTATTTTTTGAGACAGGGTCTCACTCTGTAACCCAGGTGGAAGTGGCGTGATCTTGGTTCACTGCAACCTCTGTTTCCCAGGCTCATGCTATCCTCCCACTCAGCCTCCTGAATAGCTGAGACTACAGGCATGTGCCACCACACCTGGCTAATTTTTACATTTTGTGCCGAGATGACATTTCACCATATTGGCCAGGCTGGTCTCAAACTCCTGGGCTCAAACGATCCGCCTGCCTCAGGCTCCCAAAGTGCTGGGATTACAGGCATGAGTCACCACGCCCGGCCACATTTCCAATTTTTAAATGAACCAATGCACACAAACTTTTCCCTTGACTTCATGTTCTCCCTTCTTCCCTTCCCATTCACGCTCGCTGCCTCCATTTCCTCATCTCCATTCTCTCCCCTCAGTTACTTCACTTTACTAAAATCACCCTGGGTAAGATCCCCAAGGACCCTTTCATTGTAAACTTCAGCTGGTAGATTTCAGTCGTTGGAGCAGGTGACACTCTTGACCACCTCCTTCTCATTAAAACACTCTCCTCCCTCCGTTTCTATGGCCTCCTTCTCTGTTGGTTGACTTTCTATTCAGCAACACATTCTCCATCTCTTCCCAAGCCCATTCCTTAATGTTGATCTTCTTTTTTTTTTTTTTTTTTTTTTTGGGAGATGGAGTCTCGCTTTGTCACCCAGGCTGGAGTGCAGTGGCAGGATCTTGGCTCACTACAAGCTCCGCCTCCTGGGTTCACGCCATTCTCCTGTCTCAGCCTCTGGAGTAGCTGGGACTACAGGCGCCCACCACCATGTCCGGCTAGTTTTTTTTTTTTTAATTTTTAGTAGAGACGGGTTTTACCGTGTTAGCCAGGATGTTCTCGATCTCCTGACCTTGTGATCCACCCGCCTTGGCCTCCCAAAGTGCTGGGATCACAGGAGTGAGCCACCGCGCCCTGCCTTAATGTTGATCTTTTGAAGGGCTCTGACTTCAGCCTCTTCTCTTCTCCACGGCAGAATATTCCTAGCCCATCATCTATAGTCATGGCTACAACCCCATCTGCTTGGTTATGGTTCTTGGATCTCCATTTCCAGTCCTGACTTCAGGTCTGAGCTTCACTGTCACAGATAAAACTTCTAGGTCAGGTGTGGTGGCTCACATCTGGAATCCTAGCACTTTGAGAGGTCAAGCTGGGAGTATCACATGAGGCCAGGAGTTTGAGACCAGCCTGGGTAACACAGCAAGACCCCATCTCTATTTATTGGGGGGTGGGGGGGAAGGAAAGAACTTCTAGACATAGCCCCTGAGTCTTGTCTTGGATATAACTTTGAGACATGGCCATGGGTCTTCAGACCTGCTTGAAATTGGACCCATCATTTTCTTCTCCCACATTTGCTTCTCTTCTTATATTCTCCATCATGGTTTGTTCCATTTGCTCTCCCTCCAACCATGTCACTCAGATAATTCATGCAGTCCTGCCACGTCTTTCTGCCCTCAACACACCACACACACCAGCCCACATACCATGTCCACATCCAGTGGGCCACTGAGTCCTATATCAATGCTACCCTCAGATACCTCTTGCATCAGGCCCTTCTCTTCTTTCCCACCACCACTGTCTGAGGGCAGGCCCTTTAGGGACAGCTGCACTAGCCTCCCCAAATGCTGTGCTCACCTCCCACCTCACATCAGCACACCCTTCCTAAGTCCACTGCAGCTAGAATGATCTTTCTTTCATGAAAAGCTGATCTTGAGGCCAGGTGCAGTGGCTCATGCCTGTAATCCCAGCACTTTGGGAGGCCAAGGCGGGCAGATCATGAGGTCAGGAGTTCGAGACCAGCCTGGCCTACATGGTGAAACCCCATCTCTACTAAGAATAAAAAAAAAAAGTAGCTGGGCATGGTGGCATGGGCCGGTAATCCCAATTACTCAGGAGGCTGAGGCAGGAGAATTGCTTGAACCTGGCAGGTGGAGGTCGCAGTGAGCCGAGATCGCGCCACTGTACTCCAGCCTGGTTGACAAAGCAAGACTCTGTCTCAGGAAAAAGAAAAAAAAAAAAAGGAAAAGAAAAGCTGGTCTTGCCCCTTCCAGCTGAAACCCTGTAGTGACTCTTCATTGTCTAAGCATCTCACCTTTACCCACCTCCCAAGCCTCATCTCCCATCACCCCCACAAATCCTATGCTCTGCTGAGGGCAAAATACCTGTAGATCTTGTTCCATCTGCCCAAAAAGCCCTCCCTTTCACTCTTCCCTTGGTGAAGTCCTACAACTCCTCCAAGACCCAGTTCCCTCCTCTGGAGCCTTCCTTGACCTCCCCAGGTGGGGCTGAGCCATCCTGCTCTCCACTTCCCACATGCCCACCCATGCCGGTGTTACAGCCCCTACTACACGTTAGTCATGTTTGTGTACAGGGTTGCATTCTCAGCAACCTATCACACTCTGCCTGTTAGAGTAAATGTTATTGAATAATAGTACATAGAGGCATGACTTTGGGGTGAGCTGCCCAACTTGAGTCCCAGCTGATATTCATAGAACCACACAACTTGGCAGTCAGGGGTAACCCAACCTTGGAGATAAAATCCAAACACTTCTTCATCCATGCAGCCTTTGAATATCATGCACCTGCTTGGGGTCAGACACCACCATACTGGGCACTGGATTCCAAGATGAAGTAAACACTGCTCCGACCCACAAGGAACTCAGAGGTCCGTGATTAGAAAGCCCAGGTAAGAGCATCCCTAGCTCCTTACAAGTAGGAGTTGTGGCTTCAGGATGGATACATGTGTGCACTCATCTTTTACTGGGGGATGTGGTAGCGGACAGTCTGTCTCACCCCTAGATGTTGTGTCTAGGGATCAATATTACTTAGGAAGAGGGTCAAGAGGACTTACTGAGTCTGTACGTAGGGATGCACTTATGTAAACAACATCACCAAATTGCACCTGGGGCAGAGAATTATGACCCCTAACATTGACAGCCAGGGGCCATGGAAAAATGTGTAACCTTGTGCCATGGGTTCCTGCGTAATATCTTCCAGGTGACATTCATATTTGCATTCAAGATCTGTATCTATAGATCTGTATCTGTATGTATGATGTTGTAACTGAAGGACAAGCCCAAACTGGGCTTACTCTGTTGATAACAAAATGTCATGCTGCCCCCAGCATGAGCAATAGAAATCTCCCCTGGAACTAAAATGACTAAGAGACTTGATGGGAACCCGAATGCCAGAACTCTCTCAGAAGCCAGAGGTACAATGGCTTGGAAGATGTGGGGCTAAAAGTCCACCTCAACATACCTTTCTGTATATGGTCACATTTATTTATTTATTTATTTATTTAGAGATGGAGTCTTGCTCTGTCGCCCAGGCTGGAGTGCAGTGGCGCGATCTCGGCTTACTGCAAGCTCCGCCTCCCGGGTTCACGCCATTCTCCTGCCTCAGCCTCCTGAGTAGCTGGGACTACAGGTGCCTGACACCATGCCTGGCTAATTTTTTTTGTATTTTTAGTAGAGACGGGGTTTCACCGTGTTCACCAGGATGGTCTTGATCTCCTGACCTCGTGATCCACCCGCCTCGGCCTCCCAAAGTGCTGGGATTACAGGCGTGAGCCACCGCGTCTGGCCAAACAGTCAAATTTAAAGCCCTCCAATCAGATTCTGTCAGGTCAACATTCCTAAATCTTTTCCCTTGCCTTCGGATCCCATAAATTTACCCCAGGTCCCAAATCGGGGAGACATTTTTTCTTTTATTTTTGAGATGCAGTCTTGCTCTGTTGCCCAGGCTGCAGTGCAGTGGTGCAATCTCAGCTCACTGCACCCTCCACCTCCCAGGTTCAAGCAATTCTCCAGCCTCAGCCTCCTAAGTAGCTGGGATTACAGACGCATGCCACCAAGCCTGGCTATTTTTTGTATTTTTAGTAGAGATGGGGTTTCACCATGTTGGCTGGGCTGGTCTCAAACTCCTGACCTCAGGTGATCTGCCCACTTCGGCCTCCCAAAGTTCTGGGATTAAAGGCATGAGTCACCATGCCTGGCTGGGGAGACAGATTTGAATTCACTCCTGTCTCTTTGCTGACCAGTTTTGCAAACAAAGCCACTACTTTCTCAAAAGCTAGTGTTCCATAGTATTGGCTTCTGCGCCCATGGGGCAGCAAAACCATTTGATTGATAAAAATGTGAAGGCCAGACACAGTGGTTCTCGCCAGGAATCCCAGCACTCTGGGAGACCGAGGAGGGCAGATCACCCGAGGTCGGAAGTTCCAGACCAGCCTGACCAACATGGAGAAACCCCATCTCTACTAAAAATACAAAATTAGCAGGGTATGGTGGTGGATGCCTGTAATTCTAGCTACTCAGGAGGCTGAGGCAGGAGTATCGCTTGAACCCAGGAAAATAACCAAAATGCAACAAACCTCAGAAGGAATGATCCTGCAAACTTCCTGATGAAAAGCTTCAAAGACAGCATCCATAAAGTGCTTTGGGTTTCAAATATAAGCTCAGGTGTTCTAGGCTGGCGAACTCACTAGTTGGAGCACAATGCTAAATGGGGCCAAAAGCACAGGCCAATTACCTTGGGGTGGCTCATCTCACTGGCCACCAGTGACCTCAAAACCCAGCCAGCTTCATTCCAGAAAGCCACGTTGTACACAAGTTGAGGGGGGCTGTTGGATACTGGGGAGAGTTCAGCACAATTCTCACTTTTCTGTGTCTTCTCTAAGCCCAGATGTCTGCTCTCATTTTAATTTTGCATGATCTTGTAATGGCGCCAATCCCAAATCATGTGCATTTAAAATGCCCTAAGCTTCAAAATATACGCTCTCTTTATAAAGTTAACGTGATTGCTTCTGAGTTTTTAGAGAAATTGAATGATTGAGTGCAAAAACACTGTTTAAATCAGACAGCGTGCTATACACATTTAAAAAAATCCCAGTTAAAAAAAAATATGTATATATTGCTTGGTTTCAGAAGAGAAACAGGCCTTTTATTGACATGATGTCAGGGGAACAGTACTAAAAAAACATCAAAGATAGTCACACACACACACACATATCGGGAACACCCTCTGTCTTTCCCATATGCGGTGTGGAAAACGGGGCCAGACGATCCTGCAGAAACTTCCTGATGAAAACAGCCCCGTCAGCCCTTCCCCTAAGCTTGAGGCCGGCTGCCACGGAACCCCATCCAGGGCTCCAGAGCTTCCTTCGCGGCTCCAGGGACGCACTGCCCTGCAGGCATCGCCTGCTTACAACCGACTTCAGGGGCTCACGAAGTACCCTGTCCCCGGGACGCGGCTAGATCCTGGGGAAAACCCCTCCACCCAGCCCCATCTGGCAGAGAGACTCCAGATTAGCAGCTCCGGAGTCACGTGAGCCAAATTCACGCCGTACCCCGGTTCCAAGGTTAACCACCCCTCGCCCCCTCCGCTTCGCGGCCGCGCTGATGTGCCTCCTCCTCAGGCGGTCCTGGGGTCTGCGTCTCCCAAGCAGCTTTCAGGGGTAAAAAGGAGGGGAGCGGGGGAGGGGAGACGAACTTCTTTGTTCTTACGCCAGATAAACTCAGTTTACGGAATTCTCCAAAACTCACTCCCATCCGCAATGTGCAAATATCTCTGATCCTCACGTGGAGGGCGAGCTACTTCATTCATTGAGACTTTCGTGTTCCTGGCCCTAGGCTAAGTATTATCTTGTAGGATCACATTTAAGTCTCCCAGTAACCCCCTGAGGTAGGTGTTATTATCCCTATTCTACAGATGAAAAGAAATGAGGTACTGAGAATAACTTGCCTAGGGTTTTACAATTAACAGATTGGCACAGTTAGGTTTTGAGTCCAAGTCTGTTTTGACCCAAAAGTTCTAAATCTTTGTAACTGTTCTTTATATAGCAGGAATAAAAGTAACAACCACTCCTTGCAGAGCAATTACTATATTCCAGGCACGGTATTTCTCCAAACTACTTTCAGAGGCAGGTTTGTCACTTACCTGTTATGTGACCTCAGGAAGTTTCTTAACCTCTTTTTGACTCAATTTCCCTGTCTGCAAAATGAGGCTAAAAATATGGTTGTCATGAAGAGCAAACGAATTAATATACGTAAAGCCTGGCACACATTCATCCCTGAAATTGTTGCTGTTGTTTTTTTAACCATCATCTCCATTTCACAGGTAAGGAACCTAGCCTTGGAGAGGTGAAGCAGTGAATTAGTCCAGCTTGCCCGGTGCACACCCAGCTGCAAGGACCCGCTCAGAAGTCGTGCGGGATGGGGGCCCGCCGGCAGGTGAATTGCACTTGGCAGGTAGGAGATGAGCTTCTCCGGGGTCGCTGCAGAACGCGCCGCAGCCCGGGAGGCCGCGAATGGTTATCAGCTACCACGCAAGGCTGGAGGTCCGCCCGCTCCGGATTTGCTCGTAGTGCGAGGGCCCCTGCTGTGTGCTGGGGGTTCCCGCCAGGCCCACTCAGAAGCACTCGGGGGGACACCTGTGGGCGGGGCCCAGCTGCCCCGCAGAAGCCCCCGGCCCCGGCCCGCGCGCACACATTCAAAGCCCCCCAAGGCGCGGAGGCTGCCCGCCCTCCCGCCCGCCGCGCTTCAGGGCGGAGTTTCCTCCTCTGCTCATTGTTCACGGCCCAGCGCCCGCCCAGCCCCGGCCCCGCCCTGCCCGGCCGCCGCCGCCGTGGGCGGGCTCATGGGGGAGGGGGAGGGGGAGGGGGAGGGGCGGGGGCGGGGGCGGGGGCCGGCGCGGACGGGACGGGCCAGGAGTAGCCGCAGCCGCCAGTGGGGCCGCAGCCGCGCAGACGCCGCCCAGGACGCAGCCGCCGCCGCCGCTCCTCCGCTGCTGGCTCTGCGCCCCAGCCCCGCTCTGCGGCAGCAGCAGGGAGGAAGAGCCGGCGCAGCGCGACCCGGGAGCCCCGGGCCACAGCCCGGTCGCCGGAGCCACCCACAGGCCTCCCCGAGCGGCGCCCACTCTCCTACCGTCCGGACGCGCGGACCCTCCGCCGGCCCCGCAGCCACCTGCTCCCGGCCCAGAGGCGAGGACACGATGCGCTGCGCGCTGGCGCTCTCGGCGCTGCTGCTGCTGCTGGTGTCGCCGCTGCTGGCCTCCCAGGATGGTGAGTGGCCGGCCCGGGCTCCGCCGGATGCCCCACCGTGTGCGTGTGCCCCCTACCCTGCCAGGTTGCAGGGAAGCCCGACGCGCCGCGTGGTCTGACCCGGAGCAGCCCTGTCGCCGCCGGGGTGATACACGAAGCCCTGACCTTGCACCATCCACGCCCCCTCCAAACTCCACTACGCGGCAGGTGCAGGGCCCGAGCGTGGATTCGTCTCCAGTCTCCACTCGGGAGGAGTGGGCAGTGGATTCTGCCCGGGCAGACAGGGGCGCGCCGGTGCTAAGTGGGTTTGCTTGGGAAAGAAAAGGGAGACAGCACCGCGAGGCTCGACGCTTCTGCGGGACCCTTGGGATCTGATTACACCTTTCCTTCGTGTTGGAGGGAATGTGGGGCTATATTGTGTATTCGTTAATTCCAGGCAAAGAGGCAGGCGAGAAGCTCCCGAGGAAGTCCCTGAAGCAGGTGACAAGCCTCCAGCCACTGTCCACGCGGGCAATGTGCTTACCCGTTTGCAGAGAGGGTTTTCCAAGCAATGTGTGCAGGCTCAACCCCCTGAGCCCGTGCTGGGGCAGGTACAGAGACTGTGGAAGTGGACCTTCCATAGTCCCAGAGTCACCTGGCTGAGTGGGGGTCCTACCTCCGTGTCCCCAAACCAGTCACTTCTTAGTGCGTGGCTACGATGGTGAGACCCCCTCGAATCCTGTTGTTCAAACGGGAACTTCTCTCTCGTAGAATAGGATTGAGCTGCATTTTAGACACACCTTAGAAACCGTACCTGTCTCTCAAGGAACAGAGCTGTACCTCAGAACATTCCCTCCTTGTTTCTTTTCAAGGTGAAATGTTACTCATTCTCTTTGGGGGAACAGGTGATGGCTGCAAACTCAACCAGAGCAGGTGTTCCTAAGCCCCTAGGAACATCCGGAGTCGGATCAGGACCATGGGAGAAGCGTATTTCTCATTCTCTCTTGCCCACCTGAGCACGTGTCTGCAGGGAGAAAGGGGAGGTGGTGTGATCACCCTAGGCCAGGAGGACTGCAGGGACAGCACAGACAGGGAAGGGACTCTGCCGCGAGCAGGTGCTGGCAGTTTGGGACTGGACTCCAAGGGGCGGGGGGAGATGGGAGGGCAGTACAGTCTCTCCTCTACACCGCAGGAAACCTTTGGTAGTGGGCAGGGGCTGGCACTCAGGGAGCAGGCAGGTGTGGGCATCCTCCTGTGGCTGGCGGGAGACTCCACCAGCCTGACTAGAAAGGGAAGGTCCTGGCGGGGAAGAATGTGTGTCCCCGGAAGAGGGGCTGCAGTGTGAGGAACAGTCAAAACAGCTTTCAGGGTGGCAATCACTGAAGAGCCACACGACATGCAGGGTTGAGATGACACCAGAGTGTGGTGGCACTCCTCAGCCCTACTCTCTGGGGACAGCTGGACTTCAGGGTGGGCCTTCATATGAACCTTTTGTTGGGAAGCCTCTTAGAACCACCCAGAAGGGCGTTGGGCTGTGTCAGGAAAGAGGGGTTAGTCCCTAGTGCTTCTGAGCTTAAGGTGGCTGAGCCACCCTCACTTTGAGGAGTGGGAGGCGCTGTGGGACAAGACCCTCCCTGTTCTGCCCTAAAAGGAAATGTTCCTAAGCCACCAGTGGGCAAAGCTCTGACTCTAGCTCACTGCTGGCTTCAAGGATGGATGGGACTGTCTTTCCTGGCACCTGGGCACTGCCAGAAACCATGTCTCTTCCATGAAGCACCACTTCTAGCCTAGCACGGGGCATGGCACATGGCAGAAGCTTGGTATGTGGCAAACAAAAATGACCATAACCCAGTGCCTGCTATAACCAGCAAGTAACCTGGCCCATCCGAGCACTGTGTGCATTACAGAGTGCAGCACTGTTGGGAAGCACTTAGGAAAGTGCAAAGTGCTAAGTGGGGGATGGGGGGAGGATGATGATCATGATGGTGATGATGATTTGCATATATTGAGGCCAGAAAAGTCTTGGTAGGGGGGTTGCGGCAAGCTTGGTCTGTTTGGTAGCTATGGTGCATTTTACACCACCCTCTAGGGACTCAGGAAGGCCAGCTCCATCCCTGTCCTTCTGAAGGTCTGGTCGCCTGGGCCGCTGTCATCAGGAATAGCATAAACACTGCCCCCCACCTGCTGGAATGCTGTGATTTGATTCAAAGCAAGAAAGATTTATAGCTCGAGTCTCTGCAACAAAGGAATTATCCCCAGACAGATCCATCCCTGCCCCTCTCCCCCAGCTTACCTTCCAATATATGGGCAGATCATGCAGCCTACAGCAAAGAAAGCATTCTCCTTAGGGGCCGGACAATTCATCAGACCCCCTTTCCGTGCTTTTCGGTTTGATAACCATCTGGCAGAACCACAATGGTAAGTCACATCTCTGTGCCTCCGTTTCCTTATCTGTGAGATAGAATAAAAAACCAAAGGGACCTCTAGTTCCGCCATGATAAGATATCTGGGGTTCTGTGTTCCCTCAGCTACCGAAAGGACAAGCTGATTCAGTATTGGCAATCTGATGTTGAATGGATGAATTCTGGGCAACAGGAAGGCAGCTTGGTGGGGTGGAAACACTCAGGCTTTGGGTCAGAGAGATGTGCGTGACCATGGACAAAATAAGGGACTTCCCTGAACCTCAGTTTCTTCATCTATAAAGTAATAACAGCAATACCTTGTGGGTTGCTATGAAGATGAGTGAGTATATATATCATGGGCTTGACTTTACGCCCAACTCAGGACCACCACTCAGAAAATAGCTGTGATGATTAGTAAGCATATATATTGAGCACCTGGTGGGTTTAAGGGACCCCAGGTGTTGGGATTCTGCCAGTGTTTGTGGGTATCAGTGGATGGATGATAATAAAAACTGAAGCCCCAGTGCCACTCTGTGGGACAGGGAGGCATATGTAAAAGGGTAAGATTTGGAAGGGGTGGTCTGGAGAAAGCCTCCTGAAGGAGGTGGGGTTTTCACATAGGGATTTTAAAATTAAAAGGGTCAGTGTTTCCTAATGTGGCTGAGGCTCTACACATTGTAGTATGTAGGGGGAGATGCAGACTAGGGACGGGGAGTCTGTGATGGCAGTTCTTGAGATGGGGTCATTGAGGCTTTAGGGAGATCAGCTCTCAGAGCTGAAGAGAAAGTTCCACGGTGGCAGGGCGTGACTGCTCACACCTGGAATCCCAGCAACTTTGGGAGGCCAAGGTGGGAGGATTGCTTGATTCTAGGAGTTCAAGACCAGCCTGGGCAACCTAGTAAGACTGTCTCTACTAAAAAGACAAAAAAATTAGCTGGGCATGGTGGTGGCATACGCCTGTAGTCTCAGCTACTCGGGAGGCTGAGGTAGGAGAATTGCTTGAACCTGGGAGTCAGAGGTTGCCGTGAGCCAAGATCACGCCACTGTACTCCAGCCTGGGCAACAGAGGCAGACCCTGACTCAAGGAAAAAAACAAGGTGCCCAGGGCTGGGGTGGGGGAATGTGGGTGTCTCCAGCATGGTGCAGCTTGGGACAGGATCTGAGGCATGAGTGAGCTGGACATTGGGGGTTAGGAGCCAGCCTTTCTAGGGAAGACCCAGAAGCACCTGGTGTCATTGTGGCCAGAGCTTTGGGGTGTGGTCACCCAGAGAAGGGCTGAGGAGGGGAGCGTGGCCTGCCCAGGAGGGTCCTCAGGGTGTCCCCCAGGCCTAGAGGCGTGAGGGAGAGGCATGGAGGCTGCCCCTAGTCTGGTTTTCCTCAGGAGCCCATGTTTGAAGGGAGAGGAGGGTGCTGCCCGGGATTTTGACACCACTGCCCTGTGGAAGCTGAGACGGGAAGGGGACTCCATGTGGTTAGAACTCCCCCCCTGCAGGGAGGAAGGGGAAGAGTCACTCCCAGCCGCCCTCAAGCATCATCTCTGAGACGCCTTCCCTGGTTTCCTAGGGAGAACCAACATGTGTTCCATGATCTGTGTGTCTCCTCCGCCATGCGGTAAGGCCCTCGAGGAGCCAGCAACGTACTCACCGGCCCCTCCAGGGCCCAGCCCAGCACCAGGCGCTGAGCAGTGGCTTGGGATACGCTGGACTGTGGGACCGAGGGGAACCAGCCTCAGCCCTGGCTTCAGGCTCCCTGGAAGGGGAGTTTGCATCCTGGGAAGAGATGTCTGGCCAGTGGGCTTGTTCTCCAGCAGCCGGAGCTGGTGGGAGTAACTGCTGAGGTTTAAGGCTTCTGTGGGGCAGGTGACCCCTGTTGGAATTGGGGCTCAACACTTAACTCAGAGCCCTTCACTCCTTTTTTTTTTTTTTGGAGACAAGAGTCTCGCTCTGTCACCCAGGCTGGAGTGCAGTGGTGAGAACCCAGCTCACTGCAAGCTCCACCTCCCCGGTTCAGGCCATTCTCCTGCCTCAGCCTCCCGAATAGCTAGGACTACAGGCGCCCGCCACCACGCCCGGCTAATTTTTTTGTATTTTTTAGTAGAGACGGGGATTCACTGTGTTAGCCAGGATGGTCTCGATCTCCTGACCTCATGCTCCGCCCGCCTCAGCCTCCCAAAGTGCTGGGATTATTACTGGCGTGAGCCACCGCACCCGGCCCAGAGCCCTTCACTCTTAAGGGAAGTGGGAGGAACCGTGTCTACAGTTCACTGGACTTCTTGGGAGGGGACTTAGATGACCCCTATTCCAGGAAGGGCTGCTTCTTCACACCCTTTGAGGCAGAGGCCCTCTTCAGGGCTGCTGAATGCAAGCTTTGCTCTAGCCGAAATGGAAGCCATTCCTACGTAGTCAGAGAAAGAGAATGGCATTGCCCTGCCCATCCCTACCCACCAGCCTGAGCCTGCCTGGACACTTTCATCGGACCTCAGCCAGGAGCTCTTTACCCAGCTCTGGGCTCATTTCCTATTTGCACCCACTGGGCATGAAGCAGGGCAGGGAGCTCAGCTGGTGGGGTGTCCCGGACCCAGGAACACGGGCAAAGTTGAATGGGTCTCTCTTTATCATGTGTCCTGCCTGCTTGATGGTGCTGTTAAGAAATCAAGTGATGTAGCAAATCCAGGATGGTGACTCCTACCCTGCACAGGCCAAATGACGGGGGCATTCTCTTTAAGAAAAGCCTTCAAGAAAATCGACACAGAGGATCCCTTAAAGGAGCCTCTTCATATTTGCAATAACATTTGCCATATGACTGCTTCGAGTAGGCAGCCTGCGGGCTGTGTGCAATGTGTAACTCAGTTGGCAAAGGGTACTTTCCACACCACTTCTAAATGAGCCAGAAAATCATAGGACACAGAATTCTAGAGCTGCGGAGCCTTCTGGAAGTCATCTGCTACAACCTGCTTGTTTCAGATGGAGGATTGCAGGCCAGGGAGGTAGGTTCATTTGACCAAGTTGCCAGTGACTCTCAATAAATGGCTTTCCAGGAGATGGGTGTGCACACGTGTGTGTGTGTGCACGTGTGCATGTGCATGTATGTGTGTACACGTGCGCATATGTGTCAGCTGTGGGTACCAGAATAGAACTCAGCCCTTTCAGTGCTGATTCCCTCCTGGGAATTGGAAAAACTCAGCAAATCCCCTTTATATAATTTTTTATTTTACTTTTTTTTTTTTTTTGAGATGGAGTCTTGCTCTGTTGCCCAGGATGGAGTGCAGTGGCATGATTTTGGCATGCTGCAACCTCTGCCTCCCAGATTCAAGACATCCTCCTGCATCAGCCTCCTGAGTAGCTGGGACTACAGGCGTGTGCCACCACACCCAGCTAATTTCTGTAGAAATGGGGTCTCACCATGTTGACCAGGCTGGTCTTGAATGCCTAACCTTGAGTGATCTGCCCACCTCGGCCTCCCAGTGCTGGGATTATAGGCATGAGCCATCATGCCTGGTGAAAAGCCTCTTTAAAAAGGATTTTAGGATGGTGACAAACTATACTGTGCCCACATCTCTTTCCCTACCCCTCTACCATCAGGGTAAATTAAGGCTTGGTGTCACTTTGCTATTTAAGAGTTAGGCTCCTAAGGGTGCCTGAAATACTGTGCCATAGTACTGGCCACCATGCATTATGCCTATATATGTCTGTGTTTGCCACTGGTCCACTAGCTGAGACCCCCTGTCATGTCCACGGCCTCTAGCCAACTAGGTGGTTAAGAAATGTTTGCGGGACAATTGGCTGCACAAGATGCAGCGTTCAGCTGCAGATTCATCAGTGGCCCTTGCCCACATCTCCTGCATCCCAAGCTCTTGCATTGTCTCTGAGTCCTGGCCCTGCCCTGAATAACTGGAGCAGCAGCAAGCACAGACCCTCAGCTAAGGGGGTCTCCTAGCTAAGGTTGGCCCCTGGGCCACCTCCCACCCTCCCTACCCTCTTACCCGACACACATCACCACCACCCTCTCTTCCTTTGTAGCCTTATTCCCCTTGGGTCAGCCACCTCACACTTCCCAGGACCAGGGTGCAGGGTGGCACCTCGTCCGCCAATTGTCATGGCCGGAAGGCTATGTGCCTCCACTCAGGGGGAAGAGAATTCCAAGAAGTGGCTGAAAGAGGCTTGCTATCTAGCCCTGGATTAGGGTACAGGGGCCTTCCAGAGCCAGGCCCCTAGGGATGTGTGGACTGACCTGAGGTCTAAGCTGTCTGATCTCTTACCTTCCTGCTACCTGACCCTGATCAGGGTAGAAGGGACAGCACTTAAGCAAGCCGGTGAGGGGGGCATTCTGTAATTCTTATACATACTGGCTGTGTGTGAGGCTGAAGCCACAGCTCCTTCTTAACTGAAATTCAGGGAGCCGCCGGGTGCGATGGCTCACGCCTGCAATCCCAGCACTTTGGGAGGCTGAGGTGGGCAGATCATGAGGTCAGGAGTTCGAGATGAGCCTGGTCAGCATGGTGAAACCCAGTCTCTACTAAAAAGACAAAAAATTAGCCGGGCATAGTAGTCCCAGCTACTCAGGAGGCTGAGGCAGGAGACTTGCTTGAACCCAGCAGGTGGAGGTTGCAGCGAGCCGAGGTCACACCATTGCACTCCAGTCTGGATGCCAGAGTGAGACTCCGTCTCAAAAAAAAAATAAAAGAAAAGAAATTCATGGAGCTCTGCCTGAGGACGGAGGCCCTTAAGTCTCCATCCAGCCAGGTTCCCATGCCAACCTACTCCCAACACACAACAATTGGAACACACAGAACCCTCCAGCTGGGGTAGCTTGACTTTATCTCACAGACCATTTCAGGGAGGAGAAACTGAGGCACAAATGCAAGGACTTACAGTAGATCATACAACCAGCTCTTCTCCCAAATATGTACGTGGTTCACTCCCTCACTTCCTTCAGCTCTCCCCGTGAATGCCACCTTCTCAAAGAGGCCTTCCGGGGCTGCTCTGCATAGAAACCCCTCCCTGCAGCACACTCGTTTCCTCCTACTCGCTTTTATTTTCTCCATAGCACTCATCACCTGATTTGTCTGTCTCTCCCCCATTAGACTGTAAGTTCCATGAGGGCAGGGACTTCCATTGTGCTGTAGCCACAGCACCTAGAATAGCACTTGGCACAAAGTAGCTGTTCCATAAATATAGGTCGAAGGAGTGAGTATGTAAGTGAGTGGGTGTCAGGGCTGGCTTAGAACTTAAAGTCTTGCCTGCCAGCCTGTGCTCTCCAAATGCAAGGCTCTTCACCTGATTCAAGAAGGAAGTGGCAGGTGGGGACTGGCCCTAGGTCCTGGGGGAACAGGCATATGGGCAGGAAGGAGCAGGGATTCCTGGTAGGAAGTGGGAGGGGGGCCATGGGAGGTGCAGCAGCGTCATGTCTCCTGTGCTGTCCCCACCCAAAGGATCCTTCAGCTGAGAATTGGGGCTTGTGTTTGTTAGAACTTGATTTGGCTGTTCATAGCAACAAAAAATAAGTAGTGGATTAAAGAAGACAGGCGTCAGTTATATCTCTCTCATATCATAGAACTTCAGAGGGCTGGTGTAGTGGTTCTCCTATCATTCACACGTGGCCTCACGGTCCAAGATGGCTGCTGGAGTTCCAGCCATCAGGAAAAAGGAACAAGAAGCATGTGGCTCCTCTTTTGAGTGCGCCTCCCAGAAACCACACGTGACACTTCCAGTCACATTTTGTTGAACAAAACTTAGCATGTGGCCACACTAGCTGAAAGTGGGGCAGGAAAGAGAACTTAGGGAAGAGTAATTTTTATTTCAGGCACTCGAGTGCCTAACTGAAGAACAGTGGTTCAGTTACATAGAGGAAGCAGCGAATGGATATTTGGAGTAGGTGACTGGCAAATGCTACTGCAGAACTGGTCCCTGCAAACCCTGGGCTTCTCTGTAGCGGCCCTCTGTCCCCGCCTTGCTGGTCAGATCAGCTTCGCCTCTGCACGAGTGAAACACGGCTCTTAGGCAGCCTGGTCCCACTTAGCCTTCCAGTTATGTGGCTGTAGCCTTCTGGTCTGAGGGGCAGTTCCTGGTAATGCACAAAGAAACCTGGCTCCTTCCTAATTGGGTCTTGAGCTGCAACAGGGATCCAAGGTGTCCCAGGACCCCCATGAGCCGGGCCTTGGGCAGGCTAGGTAGGGGAAAGACCTGGGTTCCCCCACTGGCCTGTGGATAGGGAAGAAGTGCTTCTGCTCCCCATCTCCCCCTCTCACCTCAGAGCGGGTGAGTGCAGGGCCAAGGAAATACTGTCTTAGGGGTTTGGACAGTGACCCCTCAGTGACAGCAGCAGCCGGGGCCAGTGGCTTTGAAACCTGCGGGAGGTATTCCGTGGAACTGCCTTGGGACCACCGAGGGTTTGGGGTGCACACCTGGAGAGGAAAATGAAGAGGAGGCTGATTTGAGGGGAGTTTTACGTCCACCCTTTTCACGAAGGCCCTTCGGTATGATGAGTCTCTACGCAGGAATTTCTTTGACAAAAAAGTTTTGCTGTGACGGCGAAAAGAAGAAAAATGGAAATCTCTGCGGATGCTCTGCGGTTAAGAGGCTTGGATTTTAGCCACGGCTTCGACACTTGCTAGCCTTGTGATCTCAGACTTGTTCCTTGACCTGGGCTTCTCCAGCAGAAAGTAGGTATTGTGCCCTCCTCCATAGCAAGGGCTAAATAGGATCATGTAGGGGGTGCCTCTGATATGCAGAAAGCATCCACATGGGTTGATTTTTTTTTTTTTTTTTTTGAGACGGAGTTTCACTCTTGTTTACCCAGGCTGGAGTGCAATGGCACAATCTCGGCTCACCGCAACCTCCGCCTCCCGGGTTCAAGTGATTCTCCTGCCTCAGCCTCTGGAGTAGCTGGAATTACAGGCATGCACCACCACACCCAGCTAATTTTGTATTTTTAGTAGAGATGGGGTTTCTCCATGTTGGTCAGGCTGGTCTTGAACTCCCAACCTCAGGTGATCCGCCTGATCGGCCTCCCAAAGTGCTAGGATTATAGGTGTGAGCCACCTGCGCCTGGCTTGTTGGTGTTATTTCTTGTATTGGCGTCAGCCCTAGCCCAGCGTGAGGTGTGAGTCAACGGACCCCCACGCCATGCTAGAGAGCACCCTCTGCGACCTCACAGGGCCAGGCTTTCTTCTTCACGGCCCTTCCCCATTACTCAGGCTGGGGGCCTCAGTGCGGGGAGGCAGGGTCAGTTGCAGACTGCAGTTTCAGATAAAGGTAGCCAGGGTGGGCTTAGCTAAGAAGCAGCTGAGGTGGCCCCCTGCCCCTCCCTGACCTTCCTGTTCCTGCCTGGTGCTCCTCAGCTCACCCCTAGGGGGCACTGCCCTTCACTTTGGGGCTTTGAGTCAAAACAAACTTTTTTTTTTGAGACAGGGTCTCACTCTTTTGCCCAGGCTGGAGTGCAGTGGCAGGATCTCGACTCACTGCAACCTCTGTCTCCGGAGTTCAAGCGATCCTCTTACCTCAGCCTCCCCCATAGTTGGGATTACAGGCACCTGCCACCAAGCCCAGCTGATTTTGGGGTTTTTAGTAGAGACGGAGTTTCCCCATGTTGGCCAGGCTGGTCTTGAACTCCTGGCCTCAAGTGATCTGCCCGCCTCAGCCTCCCAAAGTGCTGGAATTACAGACGTGAGCCACGGCGCCCAGCCCAAAACAGGCTTTCTGAAGTCACCTGCACCCTGATCCTGGCAGCCCCTGAGGTGGTTAGCCCATTACTTGGTTAAATGCAGTCTTCCAGCTCCTGGCTCTCTCTCTACCTGGATAAATGCGCTTGTGGTTGGCTAATCAGCTCCTGGCCACGCCCACTGTAACTCCCTCCTAGCCCTGGGATCCCAGTCTCCCTTTCACTTTCCTTTCTCAGATCACCCAACCCTGAGCCTACCCTAACTCTTGCACCAAATTCCTCTTGATGCCATCGAGCCAGGCAGTGAAGCAAGATGTTGATCTTTCTGTGGCCAGCTCTCCATTTTCCTTCTCAGGAAAGGGAGGGCCTGGGGGAGGTGCATGGAGCTACACCCAACAACTAGGGCAAGGAGTATTTCCTCACAAGGATGAAAAGTGGGAGGAAGATAGGAAGGGAAGGTAAGAAGTACTCACAGATCTGCCTTGGGGGCATTGCTGTGTGCCTCAGTTTACTCACATGGTAAGTCTGGGGTAGCACTGTATGAGGTTTTTTATTTTACTTTTATATTCCATAAAGCAAGCTGTGTTCCAAACTGTGTCCAATAAGAACATTTCGTAGTCCTCGAGATTTTAATAGTTACGCTCTCAATGAATATTTAATAAAATGAATACATTTCCCTTCTTAGAAGGTCAAAATACATTATGATCTTACATGCTTTGAAATGTCCTCTAAGGAGATTACTTTTTACCTTTGTTTAACCCATCATTCCCCAAACGTACTTTAACCATGGGACCATTTCCTTTTCGGCTTCCTCTTTTTAGTAGAACATCGATTAACATCTTGTGAAACACTCGTGTTTCCCCAGGATATTTTGGGGGAAATAATGATGTGAAGATAGAGTGACCAACTGTCCCAGTTTACCCAGTATTAACAGGTTTTCCTGGTATGTGGGACTTTGAGTACTAAAACCCAGACACTCCTGCGTAAAGACCAAGCTGGAAAGGCATTAACTATAACAACACACTGATATGTGTCCGGCTGAAATGAAAATGAAACCTCACCAGGCCCTCCGACCTTAGGGGATTATAGGAAACGACATGGCAGGTCGCAGCCAGTGTGAAGGCTGCTTGCCCCAGAGTCCATTGAGAACAAGTGACATTCAAGGCTGGTGGCCCCTCAAGAGTGTTTGCAGTGGTGTTGCTTCTAGCCAGAAGTGGGAGGCTCTGTTAAAAGAACTATGGAAGTGTGTGTTTTTGATGTTTGATCTTTCTGCCCAGATGGGGGCAGACATTGTTTGTCGGTTGCCTGTGGCTGGCTCTTTCCTGTTGTGCCTCTGTCCCCTGCTGCTTTGAGTCCTTGACCCTGACGGCATCATGGTACTGTTTTAGATCCTGAGTCCCATCATCCTGTCAGCTTGGAGGGGAGCTTGGACAAGGGGATTCCAGGATGTTCTGGTAGCCAGCACTGTCATAGTGGCTCATGGACAGTTCTGGCTGAACAGGGCCTGCTGAGTGTGTGGGTCTCATCCACCTTCATGCTGTCATTGTTCCTGGGAGTTGGTGGCTGAGGGGGTGGTGTGCTTGTTTGTTAAGCCACCAGCTTGCATGTGCTTTTCCAGCTGCAGCTAGCACCTAAGGCACTACTTGCAGGTGTGACAATGAAGAGGGGTGCCCGTTGCTCAGCCAGATGCAGTCCTGCACCCTGCCCTGGGGGCACTGCGGAGCATGGTGCAGGGCGTGTGGGGGCCCTGCTGCTCCCTCCCCAGGCCTGTGCTGTCCTAACTCCTGCCCATGCCTCCCCGATCTGGAGGCCCCAAGAACACCACCCAAAAAGTTGCTTCTCATCCTGAGGCCATCCTGGGTTTAGCTTCTCCATGGCCGGGGTTCTAGAGAGCTTGTGCTGTGGATCGGCTTCTGGGGAAGGGCAGGGTGGGAGCCTGTCCTGTCCTTTCATTCACCCATGGCATCCAATGGGGGCGTTACACTTGGGCAGGGAAATTCCCTGGCTTTACAGTCCTGGACGAATCTGGAAGTCTGGTCCTGTTGACGCAGAATCACATCTCTGAACGCCACAGGCACTCTAGGGCAGTCGTGTCCATGTGCCAGCTATAACTGGCCCTGGGGCCTCCTGTTGGTTGAGCACTGGGTGTTTATGTGTGGGTGCGCCATGTGTACACAGGGCTGGTGGCAGACACAGTGAAGAGGCACAGCAGGGTCCATCTGAGTTGGGTGTTGAGCTGAGGAGTGGATTTGCAAAAGAAAGAGATCCTCTGTCTGGACACTCACAACCCAGTGCCCTCCCTGCAGGCCTCAGTTTCCTCATCTGTGAATGAGGAGCTGGCCCAGTGGCTCTCAGGGGCCTTGCTGTTTAGTGTTTCCCATGGTCTAAAGCTGGGTGATTTTGGCCCCAGGACTGCTGGCGTCATGGGACTGATGGGTGTGTGTGGCTGCATCTGCAGAGGGAACCTAGCTGGACAGTGTGGATGCTCTGAGCCATTGGGAATGGCTGGAGGGGGCTGTTCTCGTGCATTTGGTTTCTGGGGAGGTGACACCATGGATTCCTAGGTCATGTGAAGGGGGGCATGGACACATGTCCTGTAGTGTCCTGGGGGCTCTTGGTGTTTTGCTGGCCTCGGCCCTTTCTTCATCTCACTGCAGGTCAGATGCCTCCCCTTCCCCTGTCCAACGACCAGGAGGGGTGCGGCAGCTGGAGCCAGGCACATGTGGGCACTCAGGCCCCACAGGATTGGAGAGCCGCACTGGGAGTGGGACTGCATGGTTCTAGATGCCAAAGAAGGCGTGGTGGTGCCTGGTCCTCTGACTGCTTGCTCATCTCTACTTGTTGGGCTGAGATCACATGACATCTAGGGTTCTTCTAGCTCTAACATTACGACCCTGGGATGCAGAGGAATGTGATGCCTGTGTGACTTTTAAGGAGCAGGGGACAAGGGATGACCCGGCACAATGGTTCACACCTATAATCCCAGCACTTTGGGAGGCTGAGGCAGGAGTTCAAGACCAGCCTAGGCAACATAGTGAGGCCCTATCTCTATATACAGTTTAAAAATTAGCTAAGTGGCCGGGCGCGGTGGCTCACGCCTGTAATCCCAGCACTTTGGGAGGCCGAGGTGGGCGGATCATGAGGTCAGGAAATCGAGACCATCCTGGCTAACACAGTGAAACCCCATCTCTACTAAAAATACAAAAAAATTAGCTGGGGGCGGTGGCGGACGCCTGTAGTCCCAGCTACTCCGGAGGCTGAGGCAGAAGAATGGCGTGAACCCGGGAGGCGGAGCTTGCAGTGAGCCAAGATCGCGCCACTGCACTCCAGCATGGGCGACAGAGCAAGACTCTGTCTCAAAAAAAAAAAAAAAAAAAAAAAAAAATTAGCTAAGCATGGTGGTATGCACCTGTAGTTCCAGCTACCTGGGAGGCTGAGGTGGGTACTACTCGCTAATCCCAGAAGTCTGAGAGGCTGTAGTGAGCTACGATTGTGCCACTGTAGTGAGCTACGATTGTGCCACTGTACTCCAGCCTGGATGACACAAGAAGACCCTATCTTTAAATGAATATGAAAATAATAAAAAGTTTCAAAAGTAGAAAACACTGGCTTAAAAACATAACTTCGGCTGAACTGATGACCAAAAAAAAAAAAAAAAAAAAAAAGAAAAACAGAGAACATCCCAGCCTCTGGTCACAGAGCACCATGGACTCAGCCCCAGCCTGGCCCTGGCCCCTGCGTCCAGCCCGAGGGGTGGCATCAGCTCCTCGTGCTGTGCATCTCTAGGCCTTGTGCCAACAAAGACCAAGCTGTAAGGGAAAACAAGAAAGGTGACAGCTCCTGGGACCAGGATCTCTGGATCCCGTGATCCTGGCTGTGCCTCTCCCTAGGAGCTGCACTGCTGCCATGCTGCAGAGGGCGGGAGGCTCTAACTGGCACTGGACCTGCTTTCCAGATGGGAAATCCAAGGCGGAGGATGCGGGGGATTTTACCTAGTCATGTCTTGAGGCTCCAGGTACTCCTTTTCCCCTTCATTTGTTGTTGTTATTGTTGTCATCGTTGTTGAGACAGGGTCTCCCTCTGTCACCCAGGCTGGAGTACAGTGGCACAAACATGGCTCACTGCAGCCTTGACCTCCTAGGCTGAAGCGATCCTCCTGCCTCAGCTTCCTGTGTAACTGGGACCACAGGCATGTACCACCATGCCTTGCTAATTTTAAAAATTATTTGTAGAGATGAGGTCTCATTATATTGCCCAGACTGGTCTTGAACTCCTGGGCTCAAGTGATCCTCCTGCCTCAGCCTCCCAAAGTGCTGGGATTACAGGCGTGAGTCACTGCAGCCAGCCTCCCTCCCACTTTGAATTTGCCTTTTCTTGTTCTGGGCATGGGAGTGGCCAAATAAACTTGGCCTAGACATCTGGGCCTCTGCACCCACCTTGCAGGGTAGCCAGACTGGAAATACAGTAAAGAGGGCAGAGAGAGAAGGGGCATGGAGCCCGTGAGGGCCAGGGGGCAAGAGGCGGTGCCTGCCTTTCCTCCACCCCTTTTGGAGCCCCAAGTCTGACTTAAGAATCAATCTTGTGTGATCTAAGCAAACCTGACCCCTTTCCTAACCTGCGAAACTTTAGAGGGAAATAAATATTTTGCTCCCAGTTTCTTGGGAAAAGAAGAGCTGTGAATTCACAGCTGTGTGCATGAGTGTGTGTGTGTCATTGAGGTATTTACTCAGTCATTGCCTCTGATCCCCCTCTCTGATGTCATGAAACTACTTTTAGGGGATGAATATTCAGCTGTTTGGACACCTGGCTCCAACTGGGGCTGGCCCTGAGATTCTTGATTCACTTCCCTAGGCGGTGCCCGTAGGAAACCGGGCTTCCTTGACGAACTCTAACGTCTCAAACACAGGGAGGGCCATGACGACTTGGCTTTGTTTAAAAGGAACATGGCCTTTAACTTTCCCTGCAGGCCCTGGCAGGGGACAAGGGAGCCAGTCCTTAATTGTTTAATGATATCCACTTACTTGGTTTCTTTTCTTTTTTCTTTTTTTTTTTTTTTAGATGGAGTCTTGCTCTGTTGCCCAGGCTGGAGTGCAGTGGCACAATCTCGGCTCACTGCAGCCTCCGCCTCCCAGGTTCAAGCAATTCTCTGCCTCAGCCTCCAGAAGAGCTAGGATTACAGGCGCCTACCACCAAGCCTGGCTAATTTTTGTATTTTTAGTAAAGATGGGGTTTCACCATGTTGGCCAGGTTGGTCTTGAACTCCTGACCTCGTGATCTACCTGCCTCAGCCTCCTAAAGTGCTGGGATTACAGGCGTGAGCCACTGCGCCTGGCCTGTTTGTTCTTTTTAAGCAACACCCCCCCACCCCTAAGTCGCCCCCAACCCCACCTCCACTCCACTCCCCACTGTCCAAAAGATACAGGCTCCACTGTCATCAACCACCAAAGAAATTCGGATTGTGTGCTCTGTAGGAGGTAATCATGCTTTTTCTTCCACCTGTGGGGCCAAGGAGAGAGTTAGGTGGTAGTTTTAGCTTTATTTGCCCTGCTTTGCAGAGTAAGCAGGTGACCATCGGAGAGCCTTAGCTCCTGCTCCTGCCCCACCCTCAGCACGCACGGAGTTAGTCTGGGATTTTGCCTGGGGAACGTGCCCGGCTGTGAATTACTGTGCAGCAGGGAGGACACAGGTGTTAGTCCTGGAAGGGGAGAATTCTCGCCAGGACAGAACACAAAGAGGATAGAAATTCAGAAAACTGTACTTACTGCCTTCACCTTCAGTGTCCACCAGACGGAAGCAGATCCTTCCCTGGGAAATTCACAGGCTCCATTTCACAGAACTTCCTCCCTCTCTTCCCAGAGGCACTGTCCGTTTCAGAGGTGACTGTCCCACAGCCATGCGTGTGGGACTTCCCTCTGGCTTGGGGCCCTTGTTTGTTTTAGGCCAGGAGTGGAGACTGGGCCCTGGTGGAGGTTTCCAGGGGCCACTGAGAAACCCATACACATCTGGTTATTTTCACAACTGCGGGAGGCCAGAGGTGGCGTGGGAATGACAACGTGCTCCCTCAGGACAATATTTACCAAGGTTGTTTTTGAACTTACTGCTAGGGGAAGAGTTGCGTGCCAAATGTCCGCACGCTTTGGCCCTGGAAGTGTGTGTGTGCCTGGGGACAGGTCGCAGGCGCTCCTGGGAGCACGAACAGGGCCAGTTGAGAAGTGTGCGGGTCTGTGCAGACCCAGTGTGATGAGTGTTGGGGGGCGGGGGTGGGGTAGAACGCTCATCCCTGAGACAGTTGGGTTAGAATCCGGCTCTCTGACCTGGGGAGGGGCCTTCCTGGGCTAGTCTGTCTCTCCTTTTCTGAACGAGGTACATAACAGGCCAGACACTGTGGCTCACTCCTGTAATCTCAACACTTAGAGAATCTGAGGCAGGAGGATCACTTGAGCTTAGGAGTTCAAGACCAGTTTGGGCAACATAGTGAGACCCTATCTGTATAAAATAATCAAAAACATAGCTGGGTGTGGTAGCGTACACCTGTGGTCCCAGCTACATGGCAGGCTGAGGTGGGAGGATCATCTGAGCCCAGGAGGAGGTTGAAGCTGCGGTGAGCTGTGATCGCGCCACTGCACTCCAGCCTGGGTGACAGAGCAAGACCCTGTCTCTAAAAAGATTAAAAATTAAAAGGTACTAAAGGTGTGTCCTCAGAGGGTGCTGGAGACACAAATGGGATCATATGCAGGAAGAACGAGGCACGGAGTCCCGCCAATATGCTAAGACCTCAGTATTTGCCCAATGTTAAGTTTACAGTCATGATGACAAACTGCTCTTAGGAGGTGTCATTTAATAGGTGGATTTATAGAAAGTTCCAGCATGTGAGTGAGGCAGCATGTCCACCCCTCTACCCGGTGGTCTCAGAGCTGCCCTGAGTGTACCAGGACACATGCAGTACCCAGACTGGGCACAGAAGGTCCTGTCGCCTGCTCACAGCAGGGGGTCGGCAAGGCTGGCCGAGCCTGGCTGCCCCTTCCTCCAGCCCCGCCCTCAGTAAGGTTACTGTAGATTTGGAATATTTAAAGATTTTCCTCAAAGGTTTTACATTTCGGGGGCTGGGAGTGGTGGCTCAGGCTGTAATCCCAGCACTTTGGGAGGCCGAGGCAGGCGGATGGTTTGAGGTCAGGAGTTCAAGACCAGCCTGGCCAACATGGCGAAACCCCATCTCTACTAAAAATACAAAAATTAGCTGGGTGTGGTGGTGCACACCTGTAATCCCAGCTACTCTGGAGACTGAGACTGGAGAATCACTAGAACCCGGGAGGCGGAGGTTGCAGTGAGCCCAGATCACAATACTACACTCCAGCCTGGGTGACAGAGCAAGACCCTGTCTCAAAAAAAAAAAAAAAAAAGCTTATACATTCTAAAAAATATGTTCATTTTGTTCCAACTTAGATATGTCTCCCTTGACAGATGAGGAAACCAAGGTCCAAGGACGTCTCCAGCTCACACAGACATCCAGGTCTCCATTTGCAGAGCTCACTTTTTCTGTGGAGGCTGCATCATATCTTGGATGTGGTCGTTTAAACTGACCTTGAAGACAGGGCGAGGGGCCACTCTGCCACCTCCCCTAGGTGCTGTGGTGGTGACTTTTGTCTGGGAGCCCATCTTGGGCAGGCGAGGTGAGCGAAGGCATCCGGGCATCAGCCCTGTCCCCACCCTTGCCTGCCTGCTGGCCGGTGGGTTGGCTGTCCCTGGGCACACGGCCCGGGCAGACAGATCAGGATTCACATGGTCTGCAGCAGGCGAAGGGATTAGGAGGCCCTGGGGAGGGTATTGTTTTAAGGAGGTTAGTCTGTTCTTTCCAGCTCAGGAAGAAACCAGCCTCTTCCCTGGGCAGGTTGGTGGTCCCTAGACAAAGCCTGACACCACGGACAAAGCTGTCCAGGGGCTCGGCATGGGGACGCCCCTCTTGTTAGGAACAGCAACAACAGCGGGAGGGGGAGTGGGGAGACGGATGGGGAGAGGGGAGCCGTTGACAGGGAGAAGAACCAGAGCGTGCAGTGGTGGGCTGAGCCCCAGGGAGTGGCAAGGCAGGAATCTTGGGTGGCACCATCGATTGAATTCCAGGCTCTCCTGTTACCTCTGTGCCTTCAGCCACAGAATTCTAGTCATGAGTAATCCAAAGAAGGTATTTAGAAGCTTCCTGCTTAGGTGCTCGGTCCTTTTAGTGGGTAGGGGTGGGGTTCAACCCTCTGACCTCCACCTGGAGGATGCAGTGTCACCAACTCTGGGCCAGATTTTCATCAGGTGGGACTGCAGAGGTCATGGAACCCTGGGCTGTCTGCATGATATGGGAACTGAGCCCTGCTAGCTGCTGTGCCAGTGCAGGACAGAGGATGAAGCTGGCTCCCCGCAGTGCGCTTCTGCCCCGCCACTTCTTCCCTGCCAGGCCTCAGGGATGGAAAGCCTGGTCAGAGAATGGGTCTGGGACACACAGCTGAGTGGGGCAGCCCACACAGAGACAGCCTGAGGGTCTGCCAGGAGCTGGGGGCATCCTGCCAACTAAGTCAGAGCACAGGGGAGGGGCCAGGAGCTGGTCTCCTGGTTCATCTGTCTCCTGTACTCGGCAGGGCCACAGTGGGTCCTGTGCAGCCTTGACACAGACCTGTTTGAAGTGCATACAGAAGTTCCCCAGACAGGGACTGCGATGGTCATGGAAGCCCTACTCACAATGGCCCTAAACTGGAAGCTGCCCAAATGCCCATCAGCAGCAGAATGGACAAATAAATAGTGGCATATGCACACAATAGAGTCCTCCACTCTAATGGGGGTGAACAGTCTGCGACCGCACCCCACGAGAAGGATGAGTTAAACCTACCAAAGCTGAGTGAGGGAAGCCAGACCCAAGAGTCTTGACGGTGTGATGCCATTGATATGAAATCCCACAACAGACACAACGCTGAATCTTCTCAGTCAGAATAGCGGTTACCCTCAGGGATGGAGAGGAACACAGGCAGGGCTTCTGAGACGAGCTGTCCTGTTTCACCATCTGGTGCTGGTTAAATGTGCGTATTCCCTCGAGGACAATTAATCAAGCTGTACACGTGTGATATGCACCTTTTCTTGGGGGGATGGGGATGGAGTCTTGCTTCCACGCCCAGGCTGGAGTGCAATGGTGCAATCTCGGCTCACTGAAACCTCCGCCTCCCACTCCCAGGTTCAAGCAGTTCTGCCCCAGCCTCCTGCGTAGCTGAGACTACAGGCATATGCCACCGTGTCTGGCTGATTTTTGTATTTTTAGTAGAGACGGGGTTTCACCATATTGGCCAGGCTGGTCTTGAACTCCTGACCTCAAGTGATCCGCCTGCCTAGGCCTCCCAAAGTGCTGGGATTACAGGCGTGAGCCACCGTGCCCTGCTTTTTTTTTTTTTTTTTTTTTAGTGGGAGTCTCGCTCTGTCACCTGGGCTGGAGTGCAGTGGCACGATCTCAGCTCACTGCAAGCTCCGCCTCCCGGGTTCACATCATTCTCCTGCCTCAGCCTCCCGAATAGCTGGTACTACAGGCGCCCACCACCACGCCCAGCTAATTTTTTGTATTTTTTTAGTAGACATGGGGTTTCACTGTGTTAGCCAGGATGGTCTCAATCTTCTGACCTCGTGATCCACCTGCCTCAGCCTCCCCAAGTGCTGAGATTACAGGCATGAGCCACCGCGCCCAGCCGTTTTTTTTTTTTTTAAGACAGTTTCTCACTGTCTTAAATAATAACGCTGGAGTGCAGTGTTGCAATGACAGCTCACTGCAGCCTTGACCTCCCAGGCTCAAGTGATTCTCCCACCTCAGCTCTGCAAGTAGCTGGGACTCTAGGTGCACACCACCAGGCCTGGCAATTAATTAATTAGTTAACTAATTTATGCATACATACATATATACATGGTCTCACTCTGTCATCCGGGATGGAGTACGGTGGCACAATTATGGCTCACTGCAGCCTCGGCCTCCCTGGGCTCAGGTGATCCTCCTGCCTCAGCCTCCTGAGGAGCTGGGACTATAGGTGTGCGCCACCACACCCAGCTAATTTTTGTATTTTTAGTAGAGATGGGGTTTCACCATGTTGGCCAGACTGGTCTTGAACTCCTGATCTCAAGTGATCTGACTGCCTCGGCCTCCCAAAGTGCTGGGATTACAGGTGTGAGCCGCTGCACCTGGCCATGTGCCATTTTTTAAATGCCTGTAATTCTTCAATGAAACATTTTTAAAAATGAAAGGGGAAAGGGGCTGTTCTGAGAACCTCCTGACTGGGCACAGTAGAACCTACCGTGAGCTTGGGGCAGTGACACTGAGGAATGAAAACACCAGGCTCCAGACAGGCAGCTCAGGTGGGCCTCCCAGGGAGAGGGGCGCTGTGGACAGGAACCAACAGGGAGAGGCCCCAGGAGAAGTGGCAGGAAGGCCAGATTAGGCACCTTAACCTGCTGTGTTTGACTGGCCTTTTTTGCTGGCTGATTTCTACCCCAGCCCTGACGCCAGCTGCCGCTGGCCCGAGGGTGTAAGCACCATCCTGGAACACACTTATCAGGTGTTTGTTGGGACTGGGTAACAGTCGTGGTCCCTCCTACAGATGCCTCAGCATCTGCCCACTGAGGGGTGGCAATACCAGCAGACAGCACCAGCCATCCAGAGGGGAGGGCACCTCTCCAAGGACCCGTCATGCTCTACGTCCCTCTGGTGTCTATTATTGGAGTGTGGAACTTTCAGATTTTAAAATCTATCTTACTTTTTGAGTGGTTGTTTTGAGTAGCTAGCTAACTGCTAAGGTATTTCCCTTTGCCATATGAGTTGGAACTGTTTTTTCCCAGTTTGCCATGATGTGGCTTGGTTTCTAACAGGCTAGTACAAGTGACACTTGTCAGGCCCTTTAGGGAAGTCAGAATAGGATCCACAGCTGGGTTGAAAACAGTCCTTTTTGGCCAAGCACAGTGGCTCATGCCTATAATCCTAGCACCTTGGGAAGCAGAGGAGGGAGGATCACTTGGGCTCAGGAGTTTGAGACCAGCCTGGATAACACAGCGAGACTCTGTCTCTACAAAAAAATTAGTTGGGCATGGTGGTAGGCACTTGTAGTCCTAGTTACTTGCGGGGCTGAGGTGGGAGGATTGCTTGAGCCTGGGAGGTCAAGGCTGCAGTGAGCTCTGATTATGCCACTGTACTCTAGCCTGGTCAACAGAGTGAGACCATCTCAAAAAAACAAAGAAACAAAAGTAGGCCTAGCCCGAGGGGCATCTTAGACATCAGTGGTCCGCACTTGACTGCTTGGCCAGCGTATTTGTCGGTGAAGTTTTCTTGGAACACAGTCAAACCCATTTATGTACAGGTTGTCTGCGGTTGCCTTCAGGCCCATGACGGCAAAGTTGAGTAGTTGTGGCAGAGACTGTATGGCCCCCTACAAGGCCTAAGATATTTACTTTGGCCTTTTATTGAAGAAGCGTGTGACCCCTGTTGTACACTACTGTGTCACAGAGCGATTCCACACATGAGAGCGTGTTCTTTCCTGCACGCAGGGCCGTGGAGAGAAAGCTGCCCCCGGTCAGACTGGCATCCCAAACGGACCTGTTTACTTGCTGTGGTGTTGAACGCTTTCTTCACTTTTGTGTGTATGTGGTCCAATTGGCTTACCATACAACTTACTGTAATAACCATTTTTAGAGGTGCAGTTCAGTGGCATTAAGTACTTTCACATTGTCATGCACCTGCTACCATCATCCACCTGCAGAAGATGTTCATCCTCCGACACAGAAACTCTGCACCCATCAGATGCTAACTCCCCCTTCCCTCCCCTCCAGACTGCCTTCGCTTTCAAAATGGGGATAATAACACATATCTCATGTCCTTTTGAGAATTAAGGAGATACCCTAGCCCTCCATTGATGGTCAGTATATTTCTTTTATCTTTTCTTTTCTTTTTTGAGATAGGGTCTTGCTTTGTCACCCCAGCTGGAGTGCAGTGGCTGGATCTTGGCTCACTGCAACCTCTGCCTCCCAGGCTCAAGCCATCCTCCCACCTCAGCCTCCTGAGTAGCTGTGACTACAGGCTACACCACACCCAGCTAATTTTTGTGTGTGTATTTTTTGTATAGACAGGGTTTTGCCATGTTGCCCAGGCTGGTCTTGAACTCCTGAGCTCAAGCGATCTGCCCATGTCAGCCTCCCAAAGTGCTGGGATTTCAAGTGTGAGCCACCGCGCCTGACCACATGTATTAAAATACCTTTTAATACATTTGAGTTCCCTGCCTTCTTCCAGAGTCTCACTTCCATCTTGGTTCACACCCTTTGTGATGGACAAGGGAAGGAGGCAGAAGTGATTTGAGCTTCATTTCCCTGAGGAGGAAACCCAGGCCCGAGAGGGAGAAGGGCACAGCCAGTGAAGTCTGAGCTCCAGCCCCCTCCTGATCCCCACCCCATCCCTGCTGCCTACCCCCGCCGGCCACCCCTGTGGTCCTGACATCAGGTGCTGGTCCCGGAGCCCAGCAGACCTCACATAGAGCTTTCACAGATGGTGGTCTTGCCCTGCCGGGATGGGGTGTGGGGTCGTTGTCGGGCCAGAACTTGAGGCTGACAGCCGGAAAGCCCCTCCCTCAGTCTCTGAGCCAGTGAGGAATCACTTCCTGGAGCTGGGGTCCCCCAGGCCTGGGTTTCCTTTCCTTCCCCGGGAAGGTTCAGGCTCAGCCCCTCGTCTGGGTCTTCTCTTGACCACAGCTGCCCTGGTGCCTCATCTTCTCCCCTCCCCAGATCAGCCATGCCTCACTGGGAAGGAAGAGCCCCATGGGTCTGGGCAGACCTGTGCCTACTCTTGTCTGGGCAAGGCCTGTGCAGGTGTGAGTGGCTTGAGAGGGAGTGGAGGAGGTGGGCGGCGCGGTTCTAACAGGGAAGGGGAGGTGGGGTGCAGTGCAGGGCGGGAGAGTGGAGTGCCTTTCCTTCCCCCCTGCAGGGCTCAGCAGGAATATAATTAGAGCTGACATAGACCGGGCACTTTCTATGCGTACACACTGCTCTCAGTACTCAAAGGTATAGAGTTTGTTACTTTTATTACCCTGCTCCCCACTTCTGACAGATGGGAAAACTGAGGAACAGCGTTCAGACATGTGTGTTAAAAGTCGAGACTCTTGCCTGGTTGTACAGCTTGCGTGTGGACCGGAAGCCGGGTGGTCGGGCTCCCTGCTACCTGCTCTTAGCCTCTGTCCTGTGCTGCTTCGGTGGGGAGTCACAGAGGGGCACCGCTGAGGCAGTGATGTGGGCACACGGGAGCCAAGTAGCCTTGGGTGCTGTGCCCTGCTCCCAGGTGTTGAGGACAGGAAAGAATGAGGACTTGTCAGCCCCGGGAAGAAGTGGTGTGAACCAGGGCTTCTTACAGGTGATCTGGCCACAGTGCCCTCCCTGCAGGGAGAAATTCTCCCAAGTGAAGGTGGCCCTTCCCCATTGCTGGGACATCTCCACGCTGGACAGTGGCAGCCCCCTCCTGCCCAGGGAAGCAGGCAGACGGGCCCCACCCTAGGGGAGCAGCGGGTGGCGGCCAGGCCAGCTGAAACAAGCTGATAAGGGCAGAACAATTCCAGATTTGAAGAATGCCCGGAATTATCTCCCCTGAGGGGGCAGCTCTGGGCCCCTCTGGGAGAGGTGATTCTGAGAGGCAGGCCTGATGACCCCACCCCTGGGGTGCCGTCCTGCTGCCCAGAGTCTCAGGGTCCCAGGGACCGCAGAGCCAACAGAACTGCCAGGGTCCCAGGGAAGGGACGGGGAGGGTGGAGCATGACTGGAGTCTGTGGCTGCACCTGACACTCAGCCTGTGTGGGGGTAAGGGGCGCAGGTTGGGGACCCGGCCCTGCCCCAGACAGTTGGAGCAGCCCTTCTTGCGTCTCTGTTCTCGTTGTGAATCTCCATCCTGAACCCCTTGTCTTAGCTCTGACTTTTGTTACAGTATAACAGAATACTGTCGGCTGGGTGGCTTAGGCAACAGACATTTATTTCTCACAGTTCTGGGGGCTGAAAGTCTGGGGGCAGATCAGGGTTCCGGCATGGTCAGGTTCCGGCGCGGGCGTTTCCTGGCTTGCAGACAGTGCTTTCATGCTGTGACCCCACAGGGCAGAGAGAAGGTCTGATGTCTCTTCCTCTTCTTAAAAGGACACTAATACATCATGGAGGCTCCATCCTCAGGACCTCATCTAAACCTAAGTATCTCCCAAGGCTCTACCTTCACACTGGGGGTTCGGGCTTCCACATATGCATTTTGCGTGGGGCCCAGACAGTCAAGTCTGTCGTACCCCTTATACCCAGGGAAGTCAAGCCACCCCACTTTTGGGTTCCTAAGCAGGGGACCATTTGGAGGGAAAGAGAGCAACCCCAGGAGTCACTACCCCCTCTTTTCCAGATGGGGACCTATGGCAGACCAAAAATGTCCCCCCACCTCAAAAAAAAAGATATACAAGTAAAAATCTCTGAAACATGTGATTATTATCTTATGTGGACAGAGGGTCTTTACGGATAACTAAGGACCCCAAGATGAGAGCATGCTGGATTTCAGTGGGTGGGCCCTAAATCCAATGACAAGTGTCCTCATCAGAGGCATATAGAGAAGGTGGCCATGTGACCATGAGGGCAGATGTTGGAAGGATACTGCTTTAGCCAGGGAGTGTCAGAAGCACACACCTTGATTTTAGACTTCTGGCTTGCAGAATGGCGAGAGATTACATTTCTGTTGTTTTAAGCCTTTGTGGTAATTTGTTATGGCAGTCATAGGTAAACTGATCTAGGTAGGACCTGAGTGCAGAGATGGGCCAAGGTTCACCCAAGCACATGCAGACGGGGAAGACAGCCATCACTGGTTGGCGAGAGTGAGGCGAGTCAGGTCCTCCATGGCCTTCCCATGCTGTCCTCTGCAGACAAGCCCCTGGCTCTTATCCCGGGTCAGGTTCCTCCTGGAGGCACCAACATCTGGTTGGCACCTTGCGGGTTACAGAGGGGGAGACACTGGTTTTCTTAAAGCCACAGAGGGCAATTGTTTATAAGCGGGTGGATGTAGCATTAATAAGATTTCAGAGCCGAAGACCAGAGCCAACAGCCTCCAAGGACGGGACCCACACTGGGTTGGAGAGATCCAGAAGGGCCTTTTGGTGGAAAGAAATGAGCGCCCAGCTAAGCAAGAGCTGGGCAGGGGGATGACCAGACTGCTGGGGCAGGGAATTAAGGGTACTGACTTTTTTTTTTTTTTTTTGAGATGGAGATTTGCTCTTGTTGCCCAGGCTGGAGTGCAATGGCGCGATCTCGGCTCACCGCAACCTCCGCCTCCCGGGTTCAAGCGATTCTCCTGTCCAGCCTCCCAAGTAGCTGGGATTACAGGCCTGTGCCACCACACCCAGCTAATTTTGTATTATTAGTAGAGATGGGATTTCTCTATGGTGGTCAGGCTGGTCTCAAACTCCTGACCTCAGGTGATCCTCCCACCTCGGCCTCCCAAAGTGCTGGGATTATAGGTGGGAGCCACTGCGCCCGGCCTTTTTTTTTTTTGAGACATGATCTCTCCCCATTGCCCAGGCTGGAGTGTAATGGTGTGATTATAGCTCACTGCAGCCGCAAACTCCTGGGCTCAAGTGATCCTCCTACCTCATCCTGAGTAGCCAGGACTACAGATGCACCCCCCACCCCGGCCATGCCCACCTAATGTTTTGATTGTTTTGTAGAAATGAGGTCTTGCTATGTTGCCCAGGCTGGTCTCAAACTCCTGGGCTCAAGTGATTCCCCTGCCTTGGCTTCCCAAATTGCTGGGATTACGGGTATGAGCCACCAAGCCCAGCCCTGACCTCACAAAACCCAAGACACATGGAGGTGGGACCGCAACATGGGGAGCATCAAGTTCTTCACAAGGAAGGCAGGGGAGTAAGGGGGCTGCATGCAGGGGCAAGAGAGGGCACCTGGTGCCTTGGTGCTGGGAGGAGCCCTGGCCAGGTGAACAGAGAGCAGCCCCGGGTCCCTTACTGACCCGGCTCTCTCATCCCACCCTGCCTCGCTGTCCTGCCCAGCTACCACCCAGAAGCCTGGCAATAAAAGGGCCAGTGTACAATGGCCAGCAGGACTTGTAGCCTGAGAAGGTGGGCCCTGGAGAGCTGGGGGTGGAGGCGTGGGATGTAGACCTCAACCTGGCTGAACCCCACAATGGCATCACACCAGGCCCCTCCCATCATACCAGGCCCTGCCTGAGTCCTAGCAGCTCCCTGCACCCCCTGGAAAGAAGGGGCTCGTGGAGCAGATGTCACATGTTGGAAAATGATGTTAGGGTTGGGCAGCCCTTGGAAAGGCCCCGCCTGTACCCCTAGGGAGGCCCAGCGCGAGCCCTCGGAAGTGACTGGCTAGGATGGCTCTGCTGTCACAGCCAAAGCAGGCTTACCTAGTACACAGTGTCGTGCTCGACAGAGTCCGAGGCCAGGGTGTGTCATACACACCCAGAGGGACCTTAGGAATCTTCTGGCCCACCTTTCACAGATGCATTTCAAGAGGGCGGACAGCTTGCCCAGGCCTGGGGGTCCCACGCAGGGACAGGACGAGGAGGTTTCGGACCTCCCATTTCCCAGCCTGCGCTCTTCCCTTTGGCACACCAGTCGAGGAACACATCCGCCCGTCTTGCCTGTCTCTCCCCTTGGAGCTTTTTTGTTTTACTTCTGTGGAGATGAGTTGGGGGTGGTGAGCAGAGGACAAAGAAGGAAGGAGAGGTCAACACTGGTGTCCAGGCCGGAGCCTCCCATCCCACCTCCTCCCTGGACTCTTTCCACACCCCTCTTCCCGGAGCATTCTTTCCAGTTTCCTTTCCCACTATTAATAGTCAAGAGTCAATCCTAGGTCTGGAAATAGCCAGGAACAGAGGAAACAGGCCCTCCTTGAAGATTGAAGCAGCCTTCCCACCGCAGGGGAGCAGGCCGAAGTCCGTCTTCTCCTCCCACTGTCCCCCTGGCCCCTGCGGGAGCTGGCACTGTGCTAACTCATTCAACATAGGCTTCCACATCAGCAGGAATGTCATGTCATTTCTGCCCTGCTGTGATGTACTGGCCTTTGCAGCCCTGTCCATCACTCACCGGACTTTCACTCCATCCTCTTCATCTCAATACGTGTCATCATTCTTGTTGACTTCAGTAGTCACTTGGGTAAACACTGAAATACCCTGGCCTCTGTTTCTCAACCTTTTCTCATCTCTACTTCATTGGGTCATTCCCATTTCACCCCCTGAACTTTTTCAGCCCCTCAAACTGTATCACCTCTGAAATCTTGGCATTTCCTCCTTGTATCACTGTCTCTCTACCTTCCAACTTATCTGCTCAAGTAAACCCACATCACAATGCTTGAACTCAAGACGTAACAAAGTCCAGTAACCTTCCTCATTGCCTTTTGGCCCCTACCTGGCCTTATTTCTGTCTTTCTCCATCCTCTATGTCAATAATCCACCATTAGAATCCCTACCTTGCAAAGATATTCCCAAATTCCTTGCACCCTCTCCTGCTGTCATACCTAGCAAAACCCCATTCTCAGATAAACCTTTGCCTCTATTTTTCTACACCAAGCAGCTGAACATTGCTACAGTAAAATCTGGCTGATTGCATTAACTTTAAATTCATGATGCCATGCCTCAATTTGGCACCAAATACTACTTGACAATCATATTTTACTTCTTTTTTGAGACTGAGTCTGGCTCTGTCACCCAGGCTGGAGTGCAGTGGCCGGATCTCAGCTCACTGCAAGCTCCGCCTCCCGGGTTTACGCCATTCTCCTGCCTCAGCCTCCGGAGTAGCTGGGACCACAGGCGCCCGCCACCTCGCCCGGCTAGTTTTTTGTATTTTTTAGTAGAGACGGGGTTTCACCGTGTTAGCCAGGATGGTCTCGATCTCCTGACCTTGTGATCCGCCCGTCTCAGCCTCCCAAAGTGCTGGGATTACAGGCTTGAGCCACCGTGCCCGGCTCATATTTTACTTCTTTAGCATGGTAGTTCTCAAAGTGTGGAACTCTGGCCAGACGCATCAGAATCTTTTGGGAACTTGTTAGAAATGCGTATTTCATATCCCAGGCCTGCGGAATCAGGAACTCTGGGGCTGGATCCAGCCACTGGTGTTTTCACAAGGCCTCTGTGTAATTCTGACGCTTGCTGAAGATTGAGAACCTCTTTTCTAAGAGGTTCATGTTCCTATTTCCAACATGAGTATTTTACACTTTTCCCTCAAACACTCCCTCCTCCTTTTTTCTATCTATATCACTATAGCTGATTTCATCTAGACTTCATTGAGAAAATTAAAGCTGTCAAATGTAAACTCTTTCTACCACCAAAATACAGCTGTACTTACGACTGTATCCATTTTCTTCCCTCCTGTTTCAAAGATGGAAGTGTCGGCAGGGCGCGGTGGCTCATGCCTGAAATCCCAGAACTTTGGGAGGCTGAGGCGGGTGGATCACTTGAGGTCAGGAGTTTGAGACCAGCCAACATGGTGAAACCCCATCTCCACTAAAAAAAAAATACAAAAATTAGCCGGGTGGTGGGTGCTTGTAATCCCAGCTACTTGGGATGCTGAGGCTGGATAATTGCCTGAACCCAGGAGGGAGAGGTTGTGGTGAGCTGAGATTGCACCACTGCACTCCAGCCTGGGTGACAGAGCAAGACTCCTTCTCAAAAAAAAAAAAAAGGTGTCTGACTATCCAATGAAGGCCAAGTCCTCTATGGGTGCTGAGTTGGCACAGGTATATCTCCTCTGCATCTTAAGGACCCTATGAAACAGTAGGAAGAGAACACATACACAAAGAAAGCATTCATACCAGCTCTAGCATCTCCTACCTTTGAAAAGAAAACAGAAGTTTCTTAACTGTCCCAGCGCCCCCCGGCTGCTGCCGTATGTCTCTGATCCCCTAGCATTTGATAACGAGTTGTCCACACATGCAAACTCATTTTCCTACCATTCATTCACTCTTCAGTCTGCCCGAGTCAGGCTTCCACCTGCCCTGTGCCCACTGAAACTGCACATGGTGGTTGCCAGGGACTTCTCTTTGCCAGTCTCATCATTCAGCACAGCCAGCCACTCCTTCCTTAAAACAAAACAAGAATCTAAAGCAGAAACTTCTGTTGCATCTCCCTGTTTCCCCTTAGAGATAACTAGTATCCTAAACTTAGTGTTAAATTCTCTGTAAAATTTTTGTAACATTTTCTGTTTCCCTAAAAACATTTAGTTTTGCCGATTTTTGTACCCTGTAAGTAGAACCATGTAAGTGTTCTTGTTCTTCCTTTTATTGTTCAGTATTATTCTTTAGATTAATGCTAATAGAGGTAGTTATAGTCCACTCATTTTCAGTCCAGTATAGCATTCTCGGAGAATATACTATCACTTTATCCATACTACTGTCAGCCGTACTGTCGACTGTACTCTACTGTACTACTGTCAACACTGCGTTTTCTTGCTACCTATATGGGGCCAATGTAAACTATTCTTAAGGGCATTTTTGTAAATGCACTGTGATGCACATTTTGTCTCCCTAGGATAAATGCCTAGTGATACAATTGGAAGTTGTGGGCCGGGCGTGGTGGCTCACGCCTGTAATGCCAGTACTTTGGAAGGCCAAGGTGGGTGGATCACTTGAGGTCAGGAGTTTGAGACCATCCTGGCCAACATGGTGAAACCCTGTCTGTACTAAAAATACAAACATTAGCCGGCCATGGTGACGGACACCTGTAATCCCAGCTACTAGGGAGGCTGAGGCAGGAGAATTGCTTGAACCCAGGAGGCGGAGGCTGTAGTGAGCTGAGATCATGCCACAGCACTCCAGCCTGGGCAACAGACTTCTTAAAAAAAAAAAAAAAAAAAAGGAAGTTGTGGATTGAACAATATGCGCATGTCTTTCTTTGATAATGCCACACTCTTTTCCAAAGTGTTTCAACCAATTTACACTACTGCATATTCTTGCTACCCCTTCTTACTGACTTTAAAATGTTTGTCAATCTGATGGGTATGAAAAGAAAATTCTTTCTTATTTTGCATTTCCCTCATTACTAATATTCTCAGATGTTCTTAGGCTGTTTGTGCCATTTTTTTCTGAAAAATGCATGTATAATTCTTTTATTTTTCTATTGGGCTGTTTTCTTAAGTATAGAAGTTTTTGGGGCATATCTACAATTTTTTGGAATACCACTATAAGGATGATTTGTTATTTAATCATTTATTTATCAGATTAGACTCGTGGATATTTATTTTATTCTTGGGGTTCCAATCCAATATTTCTTGTTTTGTTGCTCAAATTGTTCCAGGTTTGGCCATTATGAGCTCTTTCCTGTTGACCCTCTTTCAGGTCTTTCAGGTTGAACTTGCCTTCCTCTTCCTTTTTTTTTTTTTTTTTTTTTTTTTTAGCACTTCTTTACTTTCTGACATTACAAGATGTTTCAGGCTCATTTTGCATTTTCCCTGTATCAGCACTAGAATCAAGCCCTTTCTCCAAGGAGCCTTGGTTCCTTTTTTTGTAGAATGGTATCAGAAACCAAATATGGACCCTGGGTGTACCCTATGCTACTGGTATGTCTCTGCTTCTAGATGCTCTGAGTGGACAGAGCTGGGAAATAGACATTTGTTAACTATGTATTCATTTCCTCATCTATCATCTATTTGTCTATTGAAACATGAGTTCTGACTGACTGACATCCGCTGTCTCTCATCAAGCATCGCAGGGCTAGCGTCCTCTCCACCTGTTTACTTACTTGTAACTTCTTTCTCCAACAGTTAGAAACCTGGCTTATGTTATCTATAATTTGTTTAATTATTTGTTCAATCCTAGTATACATGTAAAGTAGGTTTGAAATTGACATGCCCTTGTAAGAAACATTCTTATTACTTAAAATACACTGTTTATATGCAGTTCTTTTGTTACAGTATCTAGTTAAAAAAAAAAAAACTCTTCTAGAGTCGTTTAGGTCAACTCTTGTTCTCCACCCCCTTTAGCGAGGTTATGTTATACCTTTTTTTTTTTTTTTTTTTTTTTTGAGACAGAGTTTAGCTGTTGTCTCCCAGGCTGGAGTGCAATGGCACGATCTCGGCTCACTGCTACTTCTGCCTCCCAGTTCAAGCAGTTCTGCCTCAGCCTCCCGAGTAGCTGGGATTACAGGCACGCACCACTGTGCCTGGCTAATTTTTGTATTTTGTTTTGTTTTGTTTTGGTAGAGATGGAGTTTCGCCATGTTGGCCAGGCTGGTCTTGAACTCCTGATCTCAGGTGATCCGCCTGCCTCGGCCTCCCAAAGTGCTGGGATTACAGGTGTGAGCCACTGCGTCTGGCCATGTTATACCTTTAGAATATAGTTAAATTGATTTTTGTAGTCTCCATTACATCCTAGGATTTCCTGGACATCCGAGGTGATTATTTTTCTAAATTGGCATTAAGTAAAGTTAATTCTTGGAGTACACAAATCTTTGGGTTTCAAGAAATGCAGAGTCTTGTGGATTCTTGTGCATCACTCACTGTCCTAAAAATAACCTTGTATGGAGCTGAGGAGTCCGTTCCTCCCAGTTCTCTCAACCTCTGGTGTCCACTGATCTGTTTTCTTTCCCTATCATTTTGCCCTATCTATAAAATCAAAATGGAATCATGCTGTGCAGACTTTTGGCTTCTTTCACTTAGCAAAATGTATTTAAATCTTATATATGCTGTCACATGAATCACTAGTTTATTCCTTTTTATTGCTGAGTAGTCATTATATGGCTATATAATATCCATTCACTTGCTGAAGAATATCCCGGTGGTTCTCAGTTTTGGGTGATTGTAAATAAAACTGCTGTAAACATTTGCATGTAGGTTTTTGTGTGACTATAGGTTTTCATTTCGTGTAGGTAAATAAGGGTGGAATTGCTGGGTCATATAATAATTGTTTGCTTCACTTCAAAAGAAACTGCTAAACCGTTTTCCAAATTATCTGTACCACTGTGCATTCCGACCAGCCATGTATGAGAGATCCTGTTTAGCGTTTGGTTTTGTCAGTTTGTTTGATTTTAGCTATTCCAATAGGTATGTAATGGTGCTGCACTGGAGCTTCAATTTGAATTTGCCTAATGACTAATGATGAGTATCTTTTCATATGCTTATTTGCCATCTGTATATCTTCTTTGGTAATTTTTCCTTGGAGATCTTTTGCCTGTTTTAAAATATTGGGTTTTTATTGTTGAGTTTTCTTTGTTGTTTTCTCTGTGTGTGTGTGTGTGTGTGTGTGTGTGTTTCCTATTGAACCCGGTAGGACTCACAGTACAATGTTCAATAGGAGTGGAAAGAGAGGACATCCTTGCTTTGTTCTCAAACTTCATAGCAAAGCGTTCGGTCTCTTCCCATTAAGTATGATGTTAGCTGTAGGTTTATTTGGAGACATCACTAATTAGGTGAGGGAAGTTCCCTACTATTCCTGGTTTGCTGAAAGGTTTTGTTTTGTTTTAAATCATGAATGGATGTTAAATTTTGTTAGATGGGCTGGGCGCGGTGGCTCACGCCTGTAATCCCAGCACTTTGGGAGGTCGAGGCGGGTGGATTTTCTGAGCTCAGGAGTTTGAGACCGGCCTGGGCAACACAGTGAAACCCCGTCTCTTCTAAAATACAAAAAATTAGCTGGGCCTGGCGGCGTGCACCTGTAATCCCAGCCACTTGGGAAGTTGAGGCAGGAGAATTGCTTGAACGCGGGAGGCGGAGGTTGCAGTGAGCTGAGATCGCACCACTGCACTCCAGCTTGGGCGACAGAGTGAGGCTGTCTCTGTCTCAAAAAAAAAAAAAAAAAAAGTTAGATGATTTTTCTGCAAATATGAAGAGAATCATATGGTTTTTCTTATTTTGCTTCTTAATGTGTTGAATTGCACTGATTGATTTTTCAAACACTGAACTGTCCATGATGAGCCTCACTTGGTCATGATGTCCTTTCTATGTAGTGCTAGATTTGATTAGTCATCAGGGAAATTAAAAAACCACAATGAGATACTACTTCATGCCCACTAAAATGGCAATAATGGAAAAGATGATAATTGTTGGCAAGGATCTGGAAAAACTGGACTCACAAAACAATTGCTGATTGACATGTAAAATGGAGCGGCCGCTTTGGAAAATAGCTTGGCAGTCCCTCAAAATACTCAATAAAGAGTTACCACATGACCTAGCAATTCCGCTCCTAGGTATGTACCCAAGGGAAATGAAAACATGGTCACACAAAAACTTGTACACATAGCAGCATTATTCATAATAGCCCAAGGGTTAAAACAACCCAAATGTTCATCAGCTGATGAATGGATGAACAAAAATGGAAGCTCCATACTATGAAATATCATTTAGCAATACAAAGAAGTAAGGAACGGACACATGCTACCATGGATGAACCAGGCAAACAAAAGTGAAAGAGAAAAGCTTGAAAACACATCAAAGTAAAAGAAGCCAGTCACAGAAGACCACATAGTGATTGATCCCATTTACGTGAACTCTCCAGAATAGGTGAGTCTGTAGATAGAAGTAGATTGGTGGCTGCCTACTGTGTGGCTTTTCTTTTGCTGTGTTTTTAGTGTGAAGGTTTATGTTAATGAAGACACAAGTTAGGCTGGGCTTACAATTTGTTGTTGCTGTGGATACCTTTGCTGCACCCGGGGCTGCAAAGTCCTCCAGTAATATCTCTGTGGGTCCTTGCTTGGCTGTAGCTCATCCTTGTTTGCTGCTCCTCAGATAGTCTGCCTTTTGCAGCTCCCCACAGCTGTATTCCACTGTTTTTATTTGAGATGCATCCTCACCATGTTGCCCAAGCTGGAGTGCAGTGGCACGATCTCGGCTCACTGCAACCTCCACCTCCCGGGTTCAAGCGATTCTCCCATCTCAGCCTTCTGAGTAGCTGGGACTCCCATCTCAGCCTTCTGACCACGCCTGGCTAATTTTTTTGTATTTTTAGTAGAGACAGGGTTTCACTGTGTTGGCCTGGCTGTTCTCCAACACCTGACCTCAGGTGATCTACCTGCCTTGGCCTCCCAAAGTGCTGGGATTACAGGCGTGAGAGCCACTGCGCCCTGCTGCTCCACTGTTATTTTTTACTTCACACTTGCTGGCCTTGTAGAACAGGGGAGGGGACCATTTCCTGGTGTTCTGTTTAAGTCTCCCTCAGGCCCTGGGAAGCTGAGCTTGGGGGTGTGGCCTTCACTCACATTCCTGCCTCTTACCTAGATGTTGCAGCTGGGTTTAGCTTCAGGAGTAAGGAGCTGTTTTATTTTTCCTGTACTCTTCCCGGGCTGTGGGAGGTTTCCGCCAGTGCCCTCAGGCCGGAGACTTTGTTGACCTCCACCTGAAAGGCTTTTTTCCTGCCCTATAGGGATGTGGAGGGTATGGAGTTTCAGCACCGGCTGTTTCTTTCCCCAGCGAGCCCCACCCACAAGGGGTTGCTTTTTCAAGGCTTCCTGTGAACACCTGATGGGGTTCCTAGGAGTAAACTGCCCTGTGTTGTGGACATTACAAGCCTACAGCTCATAGGGCTTCACATTTTCATACTAACCCATCCACAGCTTTTAGAAGCTCATTTAAAATTTGTCTTTAATCAGCTGAGTGCGGTGTCTCACGTCTGTAATCCAGCGCTTTGGGATCAGCACAAGGTGGGTGGATCACGAGGTCAGGAGTTCGAGACCAGCCTGACCAACATGGTGAAACCCCTTCTCTACTAAAAATACAACTGAGCATGGTGGTGTGTGCCTGTACGCCCAGCTGCTCAGGAGGCTGAGGCCAGAGAATCACTTGAACCTTGGAGGCAGAGGTTGCAGTGAGCCAAGATCATACCACTGCACTCCAGCCTGGGTGACAGAGCGAGACTCCGTCTCAAAAAAAAAAAAAAATTGGCCTTAATCTTCTTACTGAACTTTGCCCACGTCCCAGGTAAAGCAAGTGCCCTGGTCGGGTTGCTCCCTGCAGTTGTCCATCCATCTCCACTTTTTAGGGGCGTTTTCTTCATGACCTCAGGGCTCAAGAAAAGTCATGACTTTTTGGCTTCTCAACTTTTTCTTTTCTTTTTTTGAAACAGAGTCTTTGTTTTGAGATGGAGTCACCCAGGCTGGAGTACAATGGCACAATCTTAGCTCAGTGTAGCCTCCGCCTCTCGGGTTCAAGTGATTCTCCTGTCTCAGCCTCCTGAGTAGCTGGGATTACCGGCCCCCGCCATCACGCCTGGCTAATTTTTGTATTTTTAGTAGAGATGGGGTTTCACCATATTGGCCAGGCTGACCTCGAACTCCTGACCTCAAGTGATCCACCCGCCTCAGCCTCCCAAAGTGCTGGGATTACACATGTAAGCCACCATGTCCAGCCTCTCAGCTTTTTTCTTGTAGTCAGAGTAGGAGCAAAGTTCTTTCTAGTCTGCTCTCATTAGCTGAAACCGGAAGTCCTATTGTTTCTTTTGATGAACACAAATTCTTAACTTTGATGCTAAATGTATCAGTCTTTTTCTTTGGTTTGTGCTTTTCATGTTTTGTGGATGGACAACTGTATATGAAACAATTCCTTTTACAGACACATATTAGAGCAGAACAGACTGTGCTATAGAAAGTTCATTCATGTAAGGCCAGAATGATTTGATCTTTGAATCCTGTTTTGGAGTTTCTTTATGATAAAAGTAACTATTCAATTTCTTTTTTTTCCCTTTTTTGTGGTTTTATAACTTTGTTTGGTGTACTTGACAGTCAGCAGTTACTTCTCATCCACATTGACTGTCTATAGATTTTTGAAAGTGGTAACAGGCACGTGGGTGACCAAAGTATAGAGCTTGTTTGGTGGATCTTCATCCTGTTTCCTGGACAACCGCACAGGGATAGATAGGTATGGGACATTCTTTATTCCTTGGGCCCAGACAGCTTTGATGAGCCTGGTATCAATGCGCACATCTGGAGTTCCCATCTCCTTCATGGCAAATTTCTGGATCTCTGTGAGTACCTGAGGGGCATGCTGCTTGAAGCCCACTCCAGGATGCTCTTGGGATTGTTGATGGTACATTCTCGGTCACCACCTCGTTGATGGTAGAATGGCCTTTCTTCTCACCACCCTTCTTCGCAGGAGCCATTTTACCGCACCCAAGTTGGAAAGGCTCAATTTCTTTATTATTATAGGATAAATGATTATTTCCATTTTCCTTGAGTCACTCTGGTAAGCTTTTCCTTTTCCCAAGAAATTTGTGGCAGGGCACAGTGTCTGATATCTGTCGTCCCAGCACTTTGGGAGGCCGAGGCAGATGGATCCCTTGAGCCCAGGAGTTTGAGACCAGCCTGGGCAACATGGTGAAACCCTCTCTCTACAAAAAATACAAAAATTTTAGCTGGGTGTGGTGGTACATGCCTGTAGTCCCAGCTACCCAGGAGGCTGAAGTAGGAGGATTGCTTGACCCCAGGAAGTTGTAATGAGCCAAGATCACACCATTGCACTCCAGCCTGTGGGACAGAGTGAGACCCTGTCTCAAAAAAGAGAAAGAAATTTGTCTGTCTCATCTGCTTCAAATTTATAAGTATTTGCCCATAAGGTATTATGCTTTAAATATCTATTATTATTTTTGTACCTCACATTGTTTACTTATACCTTTGGATTTTTTTTTCCCTTTTGATCAACTTCTTCAAAGACTTTTTGGTACTTTATTAGCCCGTTTAATAAAACCAGTTTTTGATTTTGATATTTGCTATTGTATTTTGCTTTCTATTTCTTTGGTGGTTCTTTCATTCTTCCATTTTTTTCTTTAGGTTTGTTTTGTGGCTTTCCATTGTCAGATTGAAGGTGGTAGATAGAGGACCAGGCCGGGGTTGGTCCTAAAGGAGGACAATGGAAATTGCAGCGTGGCTCACACCCTCAGAATGCCTGTTCCTGCCCCCACCCATACCTAAAGGTCTCTAAGAGAATTAGTTCCCTGTGATCAGCTGAATGAGGAGTGAAAAAGCCAAGCCTGGTTTTATATGATTTGGGGTAATATGCTAGTACCAGCCAAAAGTGGACGGTGACAGGAGAAAAGCTCTATTTAGGGGGGATCCTGAAGGGTGGTGTAGAAACAAAATTCTCCCAATGACCAGGACTTTAAAGAATACATTTCCCGGTCTTTTGTTTTTGAAGGAAAGGTCCACTGAGGCGAGGTTCTGAACAGATTCATCGGCAGGAGCTAATGATTTTTAAAGCAATGCTAGGGAACTCAGAAGGAACAGCAGTGGAGAATCAGTGTGACTCGGAAGGTTAGGCAGGCATGTGGGGGGACCCGCAGGGATAGGTCTGGAGTGTGAGGATGTTTGCCTGGCTCTGGAGAAGGTTCTGGGTAATCAGATGGGCAAGATGATCCCTTCTGCATATCAGTTTCTTTCTCCATCGCCTAATGATGGCGCTGTGGACCCGTGGCCAAGTGGCCATGGTGGAGGGCGGCCCGTTCCGGACCTGCATGTACCCTCCAGGCTGCCACATTTCTTGTCAACGGCGCCGTTTCTGGACTCCCAGGATGCTTTATTCACCATCACAATTACCCCACAGACCATAGGCTTTACCAAGGAGCTCACTCTACAGCAGAATCAGTGGCCCGTTAAATTTAATCAGACTTAGTGTGAACCCTACATGTGGCTAAATAATGAAGCAGGAAGGAATATGGCTAGAACCCCAGGGATTCCCCATGGTGCCAGTCATAAAAGTAAATGGAAAGACCTCTTACGGACAGCATCCTTAAACACTCTCATCCCCAATAAAATCCAGTATCCAACACTAATGTTGCCAGTGGTGCGAACTGCTGATGCTCGATGGTGGTAGAAGTGATGGTCTCAGCAGACCAGCTCAGGAGAAGAGGTCTTGAGCACTGTTTCTGACTTATGCTTGATTCTTTAGTCACCTCGAGTATTTTATTAGCCAACGCACTATCTTTTTAATAGATTTACTTTCTCTTTAAAGCAGACAGAATTAATTTCTAATATTTGAAAGACTCCTGGTTTTTATACGAGGATGTAGGAGAGCAGATTAGGAGAGCAAATGGCATTCCCCCCCAAAAAGACATGTTCAGGTCCTAATCTCTGGTACCTGGTACATGTGCAGGTGACCTTATTTAGAAATAGGGTCTTTGCAGATGTAATCAAGTTAAGATGAAGTCATACTGGATTAGGGAGGGCTCTAAATCCAATGACTGCTATCCTTATAAGAGGAGAGCTACGTGGCCGGGCCCGGTGGCTCACACCTATAATCCCAGCCTGTAATCCCAGCACTTCGGGAGGCCAAGCAAGGTGGATCATCTGAGGTCAGGAGTTCGAGACCAGCCTGGCTAACATGGTGAAACCACATCTCCATTAAAAATACAAAAATTACCCTGGCATGGTGGTACACACCTGTGGTCCCAGGTACTTGGGAGGCTGAGGCATGAGAATTGCTTGAACCCACGAGGCGGAGGTTGCAGTGAGTGGAGATCGTGCCATTGCACTCCAGCCTGGGAGACAGAGACTCCATCTCAAAAAAAAAAAAAATGGAGAGTTACGCAAGGAGGAAGGTCATGTGTTGATGGAGCCAGAGATCGCAGTGACACAGCTACAAGCCAAGGAGCAGCCAGGATTGCTGATTAGAAGCAGGAAAAGAGTCTTCCCTGCTACCTTTGGAGGGAGCTTGCCCCTACCAGCCTCGGACGTCTAGCATCCAGAACCGTGAGAGAATATATTTATGTTTTCTGTAGCCACCTAGTTTGTAGTCATTTGTTAACGCAGCCATAGGAAAGAAATGCACAATTCATTCAAGGAACACTGAGTCCATGAAAACTTTGAGTTCTGGGACCTGGTTAAGTGGCTGCGTTCTCTATCGTGAATCAACACAGTTCCCAGTTTGCGGACCCTACACCTAGGAAGTCAGTGAGCTGCCCAACCATTTTGATCCGAAAGAGCACATAAGCTCTTAGCTGCTGCTCGAAATAGCCTTGGTTACACCATTGTGATCGCCACACTGGTCTTGCTGCCCACTGTGGAAGCACACACACCTTTTTTCCTGGAAATGAAATTCTATTATTTTCTCTACACCAAGGAACCTGGTGTCCATCCCCACTGAAATCAGCAGCATTTCCTATTAACATACCTGACCAGTGAAGGACAGCCACAGAGTTCTCAGAACATGTGAATAGTCCTCTTAACAATATCCCAGATGTAATCAAATCCAAGCCACCATCAGTTATAAGATGCACTATTATTTTATGAACCACTTAGAAAAAAAGCCAGGCATGGTGGCTCGCACCTGTAATCCCAGCAATTTGGGAGGCTAAGGTAGGAGGATCACTTGAGCACAGGAGTTCACGACCAGCCTGGGCAACATAGGGAGATCCTGTCTCTACAAAATTTCTCAGCTGTCTTAGTGCACACCTGTGCTCCCAGCTACTTGGGAAGCTGAGGCGGAAGGATCACTTGAGCCCCGGAGTTTGATGCTTCAGTGAGCCCAGATCATGCCACTGCACTACAACCTAGGTGACAGAGCAAGACCCTGTCTCGAAAAAAAAGAAAAAGCACCACAGTCAAAGTGTTATTTATAATACATTCTCATTTCAGAGACACGGAAAGATGTGAATCTTAGAAGTCATGAATTATGTTGCCCAAAGCCTTGTAAAGGGAGTGTCATTTGAGTTCTCATGACACACCAGAGCATGAGTAAGCAGGACAGACATGATAAACATTCTGTCTTTCCAAGACTTTGCCTTTTTTTTTTTTTCCCCCTGAGACAGAGTGTCACTCTGTGCCCCAGGCTGGAGTGCAGTGGTGCAATCTCCCGGGTTCAAGCAATTCTACTGCCTCAGCCTCCTGAGTAGCCAGGATTACAGGTGTGCACCAACACGCCCGGCTAATTTTTGTATTTTTAGTAGAGACAGGGTTTCACCATGTTGGCCAGGCTTGTCTTGAACTCCTGACCTCGTGATTCATCCAACTTGGCCTCCCAAATTGCTGGGATTACAGGCGTGAACCACCGTGCCCAGCCAAGACTTTGCATTTCTTCCTATGCATTGTTCCAGGGTATTTCTGACAACTCAGCTTTATTTAATGTGGATTTCCATTGAGTCCAGGTTTCAGTCATCCAACTAAGAAAGCAATGAGAACTACCTGTAGCTGCTGGAGTCAGTATATTGGATCCAAAACCTATGGTATGCGTACCCATAATTCAGCCTGATATAAAATTATGATCATCCTCCTTTTGATACAGCACCCTTATGGTAAATATCCATAAGTATTTGCAAGTTTCTTTCTAGATATTTTTAGTGTGTGAGCCTTCTCCTAGGTCAGAGTCTGTGTTTTTCCTCCTGGGACATGCTGGAATCTGACTCTTGTTATAGGTTTGAAGAAAAGAAAGAGCGGTGGGGATCATGATGAGATTCGGTTTTTGGTGCCAATAAGCTCAAGTGAGGTTATCGAGAATCTTACAGGAGAGCAGTGGTAGCGCTTCCTGGCAAGTGAATTCCATTGAAGATGGAGATTTATGGGTAGTCTGACTCATCTACACCCTCTCATGTCACCATTTAATTCTCTAAGTTGGCCAGGCATGGTGGCTCACGCCTGTAATCCCTGCACTTTGGGAGGCCAAGGTGGGCGGAGCATCTGAGGTCAGGAGTTCGAGACCAGCCTCGCTAAGATGGTGAAACCCCATTTCTACTAAAAATACAAAAAATTAGTTGGGCATGGTGGCATGAGCTTGTAATTTCAGCTACTCGGGAGGCCGAGGCAGGAGAATAGCTTGAACCTGGGAGGCAGAGGTTGCAGTGAGCTGAGATTGCGCCATTGCACTCCAGCCTGGGCAACAAGAGCGAAACTCCATCTCAAAAAAAAAACCAAATTCTCTAGGTTCTATTTTCTTTCTTTTTTTTTTTTTTTTTTTTTTGAGACGGAGTCTCGCTCTGTCGCCCAGGCTGGAGTGCAGTGGCGCGATCTCGGCTTACTGCAAGCTCCGCCTCCTGGGTTTACGCCATTCTCCTGCCTCAGCCTCCTGGTTCTATTTTCACATAAGAGACCTGGTGAGGTTATGAATTAACACCGTAATTCGGCAACTCATGGAATCAAGCTTTTAAAGTCTTTTGAACGTCTCAGCCCTTCAGCTGCAAACAAAGAGACTCCTTGAATGTGTTCTTGGAAAGTCTCTGGTTTTCAGTCTGTGCTTTCACAGGAGGATTTAGGAATTTGAATTTGTTGTTCTCTTTCTTTAAACCAGTAGTTTTCACTGGCAGTGATTTTGTCTCCCTCAGGAGACATTTGGCAATATCTGGAGACATTTTTCTTGGTTACAACTGGAAAGGGGCGTGCATGTGTATTACTTGCATCTAATAGGTAGAGGCCAGGAATGTTGCTAAGCATTCTGTGTATAATGCATAGGACAACTTCCCATAACAAGAAATATCCAGTTCAAAATGCCAGTAGTTTCAGAGTTGAGAAATCCTGTTTTAAGCTGTTCACCATTGTAAGAAGCAACCATCCAGGGCTGGGTGCTGTGGTTCACACCTGTAATCCCAGCACTTTGGGAGGCCGAGGCTGGAGGATCACTTGAGCCTAGAAGTTTGAGACCAGCCTGGCCATTATAGCAAGATCTTGTCTCTACAAATTATAAAAAAAATTAGCTGGGTGTGGTGGTGCGTGCTTGTGGTCTCAGCTACTTGGAGGCTGAGGTGGGAGGACTGATTGAGCCCGGGAGGTGAAGGCTGTAGTGAGTCCTGATTGTGCCACTGTACTCCAGCCTGGGCAACAGAGCAAGATCCTGTCTCACAAACAAAACAAAACAAAAAAATCATCCCACATATTCCTTAATTCCCCAAATACGCTGATATAGTCCCTTTGCAATCTAGTATCTTGCCAGATGACACTATGATACCATCAATAGTAAGAAACACTGTTATTTTATGAACTACTAAGAAGAAAAAATGCCTGTCAAACCCTCACATTGCACTGCTTTTTTTTTGTTTTTCTTTTTTTTGAGACCGTGTTTCACTCTGTCACCCAGACTGGAGTGCAGTGGCATGATCTCAGCTCACTACAACCTCTGCCTCCCGGGTTCAAGTGATTCTCCTGCCTCAGCCTCCTGAGTTGCTGGGATTACAGGCACCCGCCACCACACCTGGCTAATTTTTGTATTTTTAGTAGAGGCGAAGTTTCACCATGTTGGCCAGGCTGGTGTCAAACTCCTGACCTTAGGTGATCCACCTGCCTTGGCCTCCCAAAGTGCTGGGATTACAGGTGTGAGCCACCGCGCCCAGCCTGTATTGCTTTTTAAAACAGATTTGGTGAGTGTGCCTTTCATACTCTGGCAGCAGCCACTGGGCCACACCAAAGCCACTTCCTGGGCACTTCACTTTAGATTAGAGGTGATAATGTCACTGCTTATCCTTGAGATGTCACGGGACACTTGCAAGTATTCCTTAATACTTGCAGAATTTTGACTGCCCTTTGTCCCCAGTAAGGCCTGACAACCAATCCCTGAAGTCTTGCTGCCGGCAGCTACTCCTGATAAACATTTCTGCTTTTCAGTAGCAAAATGTGTGTGTAAAAGATTTTGGATACTGTCCAGTGTATGGAGTAGCTGGGATTGCTGGAGGCCACAACATTCAGAGCTACTTTGAACATCACCCAAGCCAGGCTGTAGAAGTGATCCAGGGAGGCCAGCGCTGCTTACCCATGCCAAACACCAGGTGGCGCTGCGGCCCGGGATGAGTGCTTGGCCTGCTTGGCCTCACCTCCATGCATGATGTCACCACTCTTGCCTGCAGAGCCCCTCACGGCTGGAATGAGACTGCTCATTCATGGTAGCACTGCCACCTGCTTATGCTCATCCCAGGGGAGGCTGGCAAGGCAAAGAGCTGGCATTTTCATAGGAGCATTGCCATAGGAGGCAGATTCTGCTGCCATCAAGTCTCATGGGGTGCAGAACTCCCAAATATAGAGAAATGGTATGGGCGTTGGCTGGTACAGAGAACGGGATGCAGCCAGCAGCCCCCTTCCCACCACTCCCTTCTGCTCCAGACAGAAAACTAGGAATCAACGTAGATTCTCTTCTTCCCTCACTTAGGACATCAGCAAGCAGTTGATCTCCAAAACAGTCTTTACACTATCTGCCTTTTGTCTCCAGTGTCAATAGCTTCCTGTGGCCAACGCTGTTCATTCCATCTGGATCACTGCAATTGCCTCCTAACTTCTCTTCCCTCTTCCACACGCTCTTCTTTCCAGTCTGCCTTCCCCAAAGCAGCAGGAACAGGTTTCTCTGTAAGTCATCCTATAAAACTTCCTTGCTTTAATGCCTTCAGTGGCTGCTTTTTTGCATCAAGAATAAAATCTGGAATCTGCATTTTGGCCTCTGAGGAGGATGATCTTATGTCTCATTCTACGTAGGATATGATTTTTTTATTTTTATTTTTTTGAGACAGAGTCTTGCTCTGTCGCCCAGGCTGGAGTGCAGTGACACCATCTCAGCTCACTGCGACCTCTGCCTCCCGGGTTCAAGCGGTTCTCCTGCCTCAGCCTCCTGAGTAGCCGGGACTACAGGCTGCACCACCACACCCGGCTGATTTATTTTGTATTTTTAGTAGAGACGGGGTTTCTCTTCATTGGCCAGACTAGTCTGTAACTCCTCAACCTCAAGTGATCTGCCTGCCTCAACCTCCCAAAGTGCTGGGATTATAGGCATGAGCCACCGCACCTGGACGAATGTGATTTTTAAGAGAGCCTTTTATTCTCAAAAATGTCTGGTTTGGACATTCAGTTGCTGTCACTGTCATAAGACCCTGTATTTTCTCAGCCCTGTGCCTGACCCCTCCTCACCCAACTCCATTCCTGCTTGTCTTCTTTCAGCTCCTTTCCCTACTCGGGGGCTTTGCAGATTCTGTTCCTTCTGCCAGGGACACTTTTCCTCCCATTCTTCACAAAGCATTCTCCTTGTTACCCTTTAGGACTTAGCTTAACCGTCACTGCAGAGATGCCTTTCCTTCCCTCGCTCGACATGGTCCCTCCCTGCTCGCCTCTGCATCCTTTCCTTCCTCACTTCCTCCGTGCTCTGTCCACGTGTTTAGTCTCTGCCTCTCCACCACAGTGTAAGCGCCTCGAGGGTACGACTCTCTGTGTCGTGTTCACCATTGTGTCTCCACTGCCTGACACAAAACCCATTTCCTCAAGAAATGGCAGGTGAAGCCGCCATGCTGCATGCAGTCTGGGCACTCGGCCTTTCTTTCTTGGCACAGCTCACCTGGTACTGAAATAGTAATTTGTGTAATTTCAGTTTATCATCAGTTTCTCCTAGATTTAACTTCCATGAGAACAGAGCCCATGTCTTTTTTTGCTTAAGCTCAGAACAAGGCCAGGGCAGTTCAGGAAGCATTAGTCTGTGGAATTTTCTGTGGGCCATGTGCCTGGGAGCTGGGGAGGAGGAGACAGAGGTGTTCCTGGAGGCTGGTTCTGGGGTAGCATATTGAGAAACTTAAGGGGGATGTGCGTGGGGCCGGACGGGGAGGGCAAGGTGTGCACGACAGCCTCCACGTGTGGTGGGCCTTGCTGGCCTGGCCTCCCCTTCAGCAGCATTTCGCTTTTCTGACCCCGCTGCACGCCAAGCTGCCCGCTTAGAGGTTTCTTGAACCTCAGAAAATTCGGGATTTACCAAAGACCCAGGCCTTCAGCAAGGCAGACGGCAGGGCTGCGAGCAAGACCTCTGAATCCTGGGGAAGAGCTGGAGAAGTGTGGTGAGGAAGTCTCCCAGCCCTAACTCCATTCTGTGTTGTCTTTGCAAACAGCAGCCCCGACTACTAAGAACCCATCTAGCACAACACCGGAAACCACTGTCAAGCAAGGCCTGACTTCAGCATCCAGTGTCTCCACTACAGCTACAGTCCAGCAGAGCACAGTCCCCACTTCCAAGGCCGTGAACACCTTGGCCCCGACCACGGCGAGCACCCGTGGTGTGTCCAGTGACTCACCGGGGACTACAACCCAGGTTCCGCAAACCTCAGGCCCAGTCACCACTACCGTGACTACAGGATGCTGCTCAGACAACACTACTACCGCCAACAAGGGCTCCAGGAGCACGCAAGGTGCAGGCGCCACTACAGTTGCAATCTCCACGACCACAGTGAAACCTAACACCACAAGCAGCCAGAATGGAGCAGAAAATACAACAAACTCTGGGGGTCAACGCAGCCACAGTGTGACCACAGACCTCTCATCCAGTAAGGCAGAACATCCAACCACCCATCACCCTACAAATCCAGTCAGCCCCTCACAACCCACTTGGACGCATCCTGTGGCCACCCCAACACGCTCGGGACATGACCATCTTACGACAGCTTCAAGCAGTTCAAGCAGTTCAAGCACTGTGGCTAGCCCTGGCCACACCTTCACAAGCCCGGGGATGATCACCACCCCACGTAAGTAATGCCTGGCTTTCTTCAAGCACCAAGAAACTTTTCAGGGCCTGATTACAGGGCATGATGGCTCATGCCTGTAATCGCAGCACTTTGGGAGGCTGAGGCAGGTGCATCACCTGAGGTCAGAAGTTCGAGACCAGGCTGGCCAACAGGTCTCTACTAAAAATACAAACATTAGCTGGGTGTGGTGGTGGGCGCCTGTAAAGCTACTCAGGAGGCTGAGGCAGGAGAATTGCTTGAACCCGAGAGGGGAACAGTTTCTATTCCATACCTGTTTATTTTTGAGATGGAGTCTCTCGCTCTGTCACCCAGGCTGGAGTGCAGTGGCACAAACTCTGCTCACTGCAACCTCCACCTCCGGGTTCAAGCGATTCTCCTGCCTCAGCCTCCTGAGTAGCTGGGACTACAGGTGTGCACCACCACACCTGGCTAATTTTTTTTTTTTTTTTAAGTAGAGACAGGGTTTCACCATGTTGGCCAGGCTGGTCTTGAACTCCTGACCTTGGGTGATCTGCCCACCTTGGCCTCCCAGAATTGCTGGGATTACAGGTGTGAGCCACTGTGCCTGGCCAATACTTATTTATTTATTTATTTATAAGAGCTGGTCTTAACCTAGTAAATCAATTTCAAAATCTACCTGTGGATCATGAGCCTTAGGATCATGACCCATCTCAGATCTGTGGACCCAGAATTTCTGAGTGCTCCCTGGTGATGTTGCTGCGTATCAGCAGCATATGGTCTGAAGTCAGCAGGCCACCACTCTACAGGAGGGTGCCACACAGGAGTGTGGGCTCCGGCTGAGATAATCCTGGATTCGAATCCCTGCCCTGCCACTTGTTGGCATGGGAACTCGGGCAAATCACTGAGCTCCTCGGAGCCTCAGTTTCCTTGTTTATGAAATAGGGACGGTGACGATTCCTCCCCCAGAGGGTTGTTATGAGGATTCAGTAGGAAAGTACCTTTGAAGCACTTGGTCCCTTGCACACAGTAAGTGGTTGGTGAATGTTCACTGCAGCTGCTGTGACTTCCTTTGCTGGGTTATTCCACTGGCTTGTCATAGGAGTCAGTCCACTTCTTCCGTCTCTGTGGGAAGTAAGACTAAAGAACTTGGGAAAACTATTAGAACGAGAAAAGACTGTCCTCTTCTCACGAGGGTGCACTCATCTTTTCCCATTACCCTCGTTTTCCCAATGACAGCGCCATCAGTTATCTCGCAAAGAACTGAACAGACCTCCAGCCAGATGCCAGCCAGCTCTATGGCCCCTTCCTCCAAGGGGACAGTGCAGCCCACAAGCCCGACGACAGCATTGAGAATGTCTCCCCTGCCAGAGACCATGAGCTCCAGCCCCACGGCAGCATCAACGACCCACCGATACCCCAAAACACCTTCTCCCACCTTGGCTCATGGGAGTGACTGGGTAACTCTGGCGGGCGTGGGGCAAGTCTGAGAACCCAGACTCAGGTAGAAGGGGCTTTAAGACAAGCTTTTCTGTTCTTTCCTCCAACCCAGGGCCCCTGGCTGGGGCTTTGAGCAGCACTTACCCGTTCGCTCCTCCCTTTCCCTGGTTAGCCTGGTCCTGGTTTGGGCTGCCCTCAAGCCACGCAGCCAGGACATACCTGGTTCTGGAATGGGTCCAGCCATGCCTCCGGCTTGCCATGAACTCCTTCCTATCTGGGTCACCCCTTAGTTGGGGGGAAGTGTCAAAGATTCCCTGACTATGAACCCAAACCTTAATCTCAGTGGCTTCTTGCAGACCAAGTGTGAGGCTCCTGAGATGCAAAGTGAGAAGCTCCTCATCCTGAACCTCACAGGAAACACCCTCTGTGTGAGTAGCTCGCTGATCTGAGGCTCGCAGCAGGGCTGAGGGAGGGAGAGGGAATGCATGTTCTTTCTAAGTGCATTTATAAGCATATTTCTAAGGCGCATTCGCTTTCTGGCCCTCATTTCTTCCTAGTAGGAAGTGGTCCTTTCCCATCTTACAGAGCGACAGACCGAGGTTTAGACTTCTCTAAGTCAGGACACACCCACAGGACTGAACCCCCTCGCCCCCCGGTTTCCTCGGTTTTCACTGTGTGACTATTCCCAGTATGCTGAGTTGAGGGACCCTGATCCTAGTTCCTGTTTGCCCTTAGTTCTGGGAGTGACTTTGGTGAGTTGATCTCTTTGGGTTTTAGATGTCTCAGTTGAAAACGAGAGGTGAGGCCAGGTGTGGTGGCTTACACCTGTAATCCCAACACTTTGAGAAGCTGAGGCAGGAAGTTTGCTTGAGGCCAGAAGTTCAAGACCAGCCGGGGCAACATAGGGAGACTCCGTTTCTACAGGAAAAAAAAAAAAAAAGAGAGAGAAAATGAGAGGTGTAGTCTGCCTGAGTCTCTCGGCTTTAATCGTCTGTGGCTTCACATTTCCCGGTCTGTGGACTATCTGAGAGCCTTGATGGACGAACAGTCCTGGGAGATTCTCCCTCTAACCTGAGGAGCTGACGGGATGGGTGGGAGAGAAAAGGGCCCAGGAATGCAGGAGCCACTGCCAGCAGTTCTCCAGTCTGGGTGGTGTGTGTATGTGTGAGCACCTGTATGAGGGAGGTATAGCAGTGTGTGAACAGCCTTCAGGCTGGCGGTCTCCCTGGGGCCAAAGGCTTTGGTCTGGGGATGCGCTGTGCATACTTGGTAAATAGCTGCTGAGCGCTGTGTGTGCTGGAGATGGCTGGCTCACTGCTGCCCTCTCCCGGTCAGTGCCGGTTGTTTGCAGCCACACCCTAGGAACCAGAACTAGAACAGACCCAAACACTGTGTCTATAATAGGACGGAGAATTTGGGCTTACAACACTTTAATGCTGCCTGAATTTTCTGCAGTTGTTTTCTTTTGGGTGTCCATTATGCCGGCATTTTCCAAGTGAACTTTACAAAAGCCTACATCTTGACCAGAGTTTAAAACACAGTGGTGTTCTCCTAGGGTTGGGCTTATTGGACAAGGCAGGCATTGCGTGAGATGATCTCTGGGGACAGTCAGGTGCCCGCCCAGCCATTCCTCAGACCCCCTTTTTGGATGTAGCTTGGCAGGCTGTATGATTGTTTGTGAGAAACATTTTTTTTTTTTTCCTTGCTAGACAAGGAAGATGGAAAACCCTGGATCCCTTCCTGATGTCAGGGTGGGGAATGAGTGAGCTTAAGGAAATTCTGGTAGAACCCTTAGGGGTGGTTTGTATGGGTTCTGTGCTAAGCCATCCCTAGAGTCCTTTTCTTTGTCTTAGACATTTATTCCGGAATCAGGTCAGAGAAACCCCAGGGAGGGGTGCCCCTAGATGGCACGGCAGAACTGGGTAAAAAAAGCTGCCCATACCTCTCTCCTCATCCTCAGCCCTAAAGCCACGTCAGCCATAATCTTTCTTCTTAGAGCTAAATAAGACTCCTCCAAGATATCCTAGGGGTAGAATTCCACCTGTTCCCTTACTCAGTGGAGGCCCCTTCCCCTGTCAGCCTGTCTGTGTCTTCAGAGCCAGAGGCTCTGCCTAGGGCAAGGGCACGTGGATTTCAGCTTTGCGGGTAGAGACCCTTCTGCTGAGAGTTGCAGCCTCCTCGCCTGATTTCTCTGAACTGGGCATGAAAGGCTGGTGAATGGGAGTTCAGGGGGAATTGGAGTCTCCCCGCAGGTTGTGGGGTGGGGTCGCTGTGCAGTGCCCCCACTCTAGCCCTTTCTAGGAATGGAGATGAAAAAGACCCCCAATCCACAAATAGCTTGGAGGGAAAAAAGGGGCACTAGGGTGAAAGGAATGAAAGGTGCAAGCATAGACCAGATAAACACAGTGTGGGGAACAAGCTGATGGGAACGAGGCAGAGGAGGCAGGAGCTGGCCCAGGAGAACAGCGTGCAACCCTTGGCTCCTGGCTGGCCGGCATGGAGCAACAGCTGGGGCTGGAGAGGGAGGCAGGTTCTAGCAGAGCAACAGTATTGTCCCGACGGAGCTGGAGGGCAGCCCTACAGGCCTAGGCTGCTGTCACACTCCCGCGGAGTCACCTGCGCTCTCCCCACCATAGGCAGGGGGCCCTCCAGATGAGAAGCTGGTCACGCTGATGTGCCAAGCAGTCAAAGCCACCTTCAACCGGACCCAAGATGAGTGCAGCATACGGCTGGCACGCATTCAAGGAAGTCAGGCAGTGGCCGTCAAAGAAATCACTATTCACAGTGCGTGGAGGGCACGGGGTCCTGGGCGGAGGGCAAGGGGGCCTAGGCTGAGGCCTGCATGGGTGGGAATGGGGGCGTGCAGGAGCCACATTGGAGGGTGGGTCACAGTGGTACCCCTTCTGTTCCCTAAGAACTGCCAAGCCACACCCCCTCCCAGGTCACCCAAGAGACACACTCAGGAGACTGAGATACCTGCGTCCCTCTCTTGGAGTGCAGTCCCCGTCCCCCACTGCCTCTCTCTGGGCTGGGCCATTGGACAGCGTCTCCCTCCTCTCCCACAGCTAAGTTCCCTGCCAAGGATGTGTACGAGCGGCTGAAGGACAAATGGGATGAACTAAAGGACGTAAGCGGCCCCCCAAGTGTGGGGACAGAGTAGAAGCCCCTTGTGGGAGGTCTGGTTACTACCCTCTCTCTGTGGGGAGGAACCCCATCACGTGCCTGCATGTAGACGAGGGTGGTGGCACGGACCCCAGCAAACTGCAAGCAGAGGGGCTCTACAGTGAAGCCGGGGGGCTGATGGAGAGAGGGTGCCCCCAGACTGTTTTCTGCCACTTCCTGTGCAGGCAGGGGTCAGTCACATGCAGCTGGGGGACCAGGGGCCACCGGAGGAGGCCGAGGACCGCTTCAGCATGCCCCTCATCATCACCATCGTCTGCATGGCGTCCTTCCTGCTCCTCGTGGCGGCCCTCTATGGCTGCTGCCACCAGCGCCTCTCCCAGAGGAAGGACCAGGTAAGCAGCTGTTTGTGGCCACACAGAGGAAGCAGCCCAGGTCACCAGAGGAACCCTCCCCTCGTGATTCCCAAGTTGCAGAAAAGGAAAAGGGAGCAGGCCCTGGACCCTTTCTAATGGGCAGAGGCCATCCCTGATGGGCAGCCGCCTCAGTCCACGGAGCATTACAGAGGCAGCGTGGCAGAGGACACAGCGTGGGCTTTGGAGTCAGGAAGTCTTACTTTTTATTTTATTATTGTTATTTTTTTCAGACAGTGTCTCGCTCTGTCACCCAGGCTGGAGTGCAGTGGTGAGATTTCGGCTCACTGCAACCTCCACTCCTCGGGTTTAAGTGATTCTTCTGCCTCAGCCTCCCCAGTAGCTGGGATTACAGGTGCCCACCACTATGCCCACCTAATTTTTGTATTTTTAGTAGAGATGGGGTTTCGCCATGTTGGCCAGGCTGGTCTCAAACTCCTGACCTCAAGCAATCTGCTCGCCCCAGCCTTCCAAAGTGCTGGGATTACAGGTGTGAGCCACCACGCCCAGACTGGAGTCAGGGAGATTTGGTTTAAGTCCTGGCCCTGGCCTTGAGAAAATCAGTCAGATGAGCTCTTTGGACGTCAGGTTCCTCATCTGCATAGCAGGGATAACCTCCTTGCAGAGCTGGTCTGAGGATTCATTGATAGAAGCAGGTCTAGGTGTTCCTGTCTAACCAAAAATTTTTCCGCCTAAAACGCTCCCCAGGTGATTCTAGCATGCACTCAAGGTTGTGTTTGAGAGAGGCAGAAAGCCCCTCTGCCACATGGCTGCTATCTGCGGCAGGGATGGTTCTAGAGACACCGTACCCATCTTAGAGAGGCTTAGAGAGGGCTCAGTCACCCAGCGCAAGACAGGTCATTTTTTAATGATCTTTCCCCATTCATTACGATAGGTGAAGTAGGTGTCTGGAGAGGAGGTTTTGGGGGAAGGGATGAAGGGGAGGAAAGAGCTTAGAGGACTCTGGAGAACAAAGGTCATCTCCACTGACTTCACCGGTCTGCCACCAGGGTGAGGGTGAGGGGCAAGTCTTTGTTCCAAACTAGTTCCGGGAAGGCTGAGAGCCAGAATGACCACCAGGAGCAGCCAGCCCCACAGGGGAGCAATGAGGGCCTGCTTTAGCTACAGTGGGGCTCCGGAGTGGGAGGGGTACATGCGCTATATTAAGCTCCGAGCCCTCTGAAACCCCCTTCTCACTGGTCACCTTCCCCACTCTAGCAACGGCTAACAGAGGAGCTGCAGACGGTGGAGAATGGTTACCATGACAACCCGACACTGGAAGTGATGGAGACCTCTTCTGAGATGCAGGAGAAGAAGGTGGTCAGCCTCAACGGGGAGCTAGGGGACAGCTGGATCGTCCCTCTGGACAACCTGACCAAGGACGACCTGGATGAGGAGGAAGACACACACCTCTAGTCCGGTCTGCCGGTGGCCTCCAGCAGCACTGCAGAGCTCCAGACCGACCACCCCAAGTGCCGTTTGGACGGGGAAGGGAAAGACTGGGGAGGGAGAGTGAACTCCAAGGGGTGTCCCCTCCCAATCCCCCCAGGGCCTTAATTTTTCCCTTTTCGAGCTGAACAAATCACATTCTGTCCAGATTCCTCCTGTAAAATAACCCACTAGTGCCTGAGCTCAGTGCTGCTGGATGATGAGGGAGATCAAGAAAAAGCCACGCAAGGGACTTTAGCGATGAACTAGTGGAATGCCTTCATTCCGCAGTGAGGTTGCCGAGACCTGAGGAGGGTAAGTGACTTGCCCAAGGTCAGAGCCACTTGGTGACAGAGTCAGGATGAGAACAAAGATTCCATTTGCACCATGCCACACTGCTGTGTTCACGTGTGCCCTCCGTCCAGAGCAGTCCCGGGCAGGGGTGAAACTCCAGCAGGCGGCTGGGCTGGAAAGGAGGGCAGGGCTACATCCTGGCTCAGTGGGATCTGATGACCTGTAAGTCCAGCTCCCAAGTTTTCCTTCTCCTACCCCAGCCTGTGTACCCGTCTTCCCACCCTCTATGTTCTTACCCCACCCTACACTCAGTGCGTGTTCCCACTTACTCTGTCCTGGGGCCTCTGGGATTAGCACAGGTTATTCATAACCTTGAATCAACCCGTTGTTCTGGATTCTGATTTTCTCACATTTGCCTCGTGAGATCGGGGCTTAACTCACACAGGTCTCCCTGCGTGAACCAGGTCTGCTTAGGGGGCCCATGTGCAGGTGGAGAGAGAAAGGGACACTCTTCAGTCCAGGCTAGCGTCTCAGGGCAGCTGATGAGGGGGTCAGCAGGAACACTGGCCCCTTGCCCCTGGCACTCCTTGCAGAGGCTCCCCGCGATCTTCTTTGGGCTTCCATGTCCACCAGGGACTACAATCTGCTGTAGCTACTGAAAGCAGCGTGTTCCTTTTGTTGTTCACTGCTCAGCTGATGGGAGTGACTCCCTGAAACCCAGTATGAAGGAGCAGTGGCTGCAGGAGAGGCCTTCCCAGGGCCCCCCCATCAGCGATGTGTCTTCAGAGACAATCCATTAAAGCAGCCAGGAAGGACAGGCTTTCCTCTGTATGTCATAGGAAACTCAGGGACATTTCAAGTTGCTGAGCGTTTTGTTGTAGTTGTTTTCTAACCCAGCCCTCCACTGCCAAAGGCCAAAGCTCAGACAGCTGCAGACTCCCAGTTAGCTCATCACACTCATTGATTCTCCTGGGCCGCAGGGAAAGAGGGGCCTGCAAAGCGCAGTGCATGCTGGGTGCATGAAGGGCAACCTGGGGGACAGACTGTTGTGCGAACATCTCACTGTCCTGGCCTGGAGCTAGGCCTTGCTGTTCCTCTTCTCTGTGAGCCCAGTGGGGCTGCTGCAGTTCTCTTGCAGTTTCTGGTGGCATCTCAGGGAACCACAAAGCTATGTCTATTCCCCAATACAGGACTTTTATGGGCTGAGCAGTTAGCTGCCATGTAGGAGGCTCCTAAGCAGTGGGCATAGCGAGGTTTCATCTGATTGAGAAGGGGGAATCCTGTGTGGAATGTTGAACTTTTGCCATGGTCTCCATCGTTCTGGGCATAAATTCCCTGGTATGAAGTAGGAAAATGGGCAGAACTGCTTAGGGGAATGAAAATTGCCATTTTTCGGGTGAAATGCCACACCTCCAGGGTCTTAAGAGTCAGGCTCAGGCTGCAGTAGTTCTGATGAAATAGGCTATCCACTCTGGAAGGCTTACTTTTTAAAAGGGTAGAGGGAGAGGCTGGGGAAGATCTCTGTCCAGCCCCGTCTGCCTAATTCCTTCCTCATAGCCTGTAGCCATCTGATATCGTAGGGGGAAAGGAAGGCCAAGGGTTCACTTAGGGCCCCAGCGAGTTTCCCAGGAGTTGGGGGATGTGAGGCTAACAAGGTCTGAAAACATCTGCCCCAGCGCTCTGGTGTTTGGAGGTGGGCAAGATGGAGAATAGTGCCCGTTTGGGGGGAAACAGGAAATCTTGTTAGGCTCAAGTGAGGTGTTTGCTTCCTTCTTGCCCAGTGCTGGGTTCTCTCCACCCAGTAGGTTTCTGTTGGTCAGACTGGATTATTGCTCCTTTGCTGATCCTGGGACACACTTCACCAGCCAGGGCTTTTGACAGAGACAGCAAATAGGCCTCTGCAAATCGATCAAAGGCTGCAACCCTATGGCCTCTTGGAGACAGATGATGACTGGCAAGGACTAGAGAGCAGAGTGCCTAGCCAGGTTGGTCCTGACTCTGCCGACTCCATCGCTCTGTCCAAGGAGAACCCGGAGAGGCTTTGGGCTGATTCAGAGGTTCTTTATATTCATCCAAACTGTGTTAGTCTAGTCTTAGGGCAGCTTCAGAATCTGACACCTTGCCTTGCTCTTGCCACCAGGACACCTATGTCAACAGGCCAAACAGCCATGCATCTATAAAGGTCATCATCTTCTGCCACCTTTACTGGGTTCTAAATGCTCTCTGATAATTCGGATTCTGGGTCTGGGAAGAGGTAAGGGGAACACCAGAAGCTCAGCATGACTTAAAACAGGTTGTAGCAAAGACAGTTTATCAACTCTTTCAGTGGTAAATTGTGGTTTCCCCAAGCTGCACAGAAGGCCAGAAACCACGAGTATGGTGACTGGGAAGCCTACTGTCATGTGAGTGGGGAGCAATGCTTATGAAGGAGGTACAGAATATTCTTTGCATCGTAAGACAGAGTACGGGTTTAATCTAGTCTAGACACCAGATTTTTTTCCCGCTTGATAAGGAAAGCTAGCAGAAAGTTTAAACCACTTCTTGAGCTTTATCTTTTTGGACAATATACTGGAGAAACTTTCAAGAACAAGTTCAAACTGATACATATACACAGATTTTTTGGATAATGTAAATACAGTGGCCATGTTAATCCACCCTGCACTGCTTTAAGTGAACATACTTTGAGAAAACATTATGTTACCTGAGTGATGGCCAAGTTTTTTCTCTGGACAGGAATGTAAATGTCTTACTGGAAATGACAAGTTTTTGCTTTTTTTTTTTTTAAACAAAAAATGAAATATAACAAGGCAAACTTATGATAAAGTATTTGTCTTGTAGATCAGGTGTTCTTTTTTAAATTTTAAAATGCAACCCTGCCCCCTCCCCAGCAAAGTCACAGCCCCATCACAGTAAAGGTTGGAGTCAATATGCTCTGGTTGGCAGGCAACCCTCTAGTCACGGAGAAAGGTATTTCAAGATCTAGTCCAATCTTTTTCTAGAGAAAAAGATAATCCGAAGCTCACAAAGATAAAGTGACTTCCTCAAAATCACATGGTTCAGGACAGAAACAAGATTAAAACCTGGATCCGCAGACTGTGCGCCTCAGAAGGAATAATCGGTAAACTAAGAATTGCTCCTTGAAGGCGCCAGAATGACACAAAGGACAGAATTCTTTTCCTAGTTCTTACCCTCGCAAGGCTAGGGAGGGCATGAACACAAAAATAAGAACTGGTCTTCTATACTTTCTCTGAATCATTTAGGTTTAAGATGTAAGTGAACAATTCTTTCTGCCAAGAAACAAGTTTTGGATGAGCTTTCATGTATGGAATTTATTCCAACAGGACCGAGGGACCAAGGAAACAAGGTGGGGGAGGCAGAGAGGGCAAGAGTAAAACTGTAGCGTAGCTTTTGTCACTGTCACTAGCTGATCCCTCAGGTCTGCTGCAAACACAACATGGAGGGAGGGCGCGGATGACTCTTTAGTGTGGGTCTTTTTGTCTGTAATGTTCAACAGTTTGCCCAGGAAGTGGGGGATCATATGTGTCTTAGTGGACAGGGGTCTGAAGTACACTGGAATTTACTGAGAAACTTGTTTGTAAAAACGATAGTTAATTATTGCATTTTCTTACAAAAATATATTTTGGAAAATTGTATACTGTCAGTCAATTAAAGTGTTTTTGTGTAAACTGGCTCAAGCTCTAGTATTTTGCTGTGACTTAAAGCCTTCACTTGCGACGAGGCTCATTGCCAAAGCACCTGAGAATGTCGGATCACACTCATAGCACAGGGGCCTCTGTGCTGAGTTACACTTGTCCAACTCTGCGGGCAGAGAAACTAGGAGAGAGTAGGAGAGAAGCTGAAAGGAAAAAAAAGGGGGATCCTAAAGGTAGTTATGAGTCTACGTTACTCAAACTGTCCTAGTGACCGTAAACGACCTCACTTTCCCCTAAGATGTTGTTGTATAAATGTTTCACTGTCTTCCTTCCTTCTACTTCTGCCTCAGATACATTGGGAATCACCAATATCAGAAATCTCCAAGGGGGCTGCTGAAGACTGATCAGGTATGAAAACACTGGCAAAGGGAACACACATACACACGCACGCACGCACGCACGCTCTGTTCTGGCCCTGTTTCTGCCATAAATGGATCTGTTTACTGCCACAAGAGGCTTCTGCCTATCCCTCCTCCAGGTCTACAGTGAAGATAGAGGTTTAGGGAAGGACTCACTGGAGATGATTCTGACTTTCTCCATCTCCTAGCGTGGTTTGATCCACAGCTGCATGCTTCCTCACTGGAAGGGGAAAACTTCATCATTCCCAACTTGCAGAAGGGAAACTGTCAGGTAGAATTGGTCTGTAATCTTAGTTGCTAGACAACAATCTTGTCTGTTTGCCTAGCATCTTACCATTTACAAACCATTTTATAGGAAACCTATAGGTTTACAAACCTATCTTACAGGAATTGTCCCCACTCGGGAAATTAGATGCAGGGGTTAAGTATTCTCTTTGAGATTGATCACACAACCATTTAAATGGCAGCACAGGCCTTGATTCTCTTTTTGCTCTTTAGTCCTACACTCTTTTCTTAGTATCATGTTAATGCCAGAGTTCCAACAGCAAAATACATTTCTAGAATGCAACCACTGTTACAATATGATTTTCCTGTCATGAGAGTTGTGAAAGGCAGTTAAACCCTGAAGAGAGGGCTAGAGTTGGGCCAGGGTTATTTCGAGGTTAACTTCAAGAGGGTGCCAAGGATACAGAAAGGAGTCCAAGTACAAGGAACTCACACAGGACGCTGGCCATGGTCGAGGTGCACTGTTCTAAGAGTGACTCATAGCTTATCATGGGCCACAAGTTAGATCTAAGACCCCATTCTCTTCCTGAGTAGGTCATTGACCTGCTCCCTGCCTGCCAACCAAGACACATGCTCATTTGTCAATTTAAATGTGTTATGCTGATTTGTCACTAAGAACCTCCCCTATAAGCTCCCTCCTAAATCACAGATTTCTTCTGTACACAAGGGAAAAAAGTAAAGCATAGAACTGGCTACATAATTAACACCAGTGATAAACACTAAGATAGCTAGTGCTTTCAAAGGCCTTGGCAGGGAATGGTGGCTCATGCCTTTAATCCCAGCACTTTAGGAGGTCAAGGTAGGAGGATAGCTTGAGCTCAGGAATTCAAAACCAGCCTGGGCAACATAGCCAGATCCCATCTTTACATTTTTTTTTTTTTTTTTTTTAAATTAGCCAGTTGTGCTGGCACGTGCCTGCAGTCCTAGCTACTCCGGATGCTAAGGCAGGATCACTTGAGCCCAGGAGTTGGAGGCTGCAGTAAGCTACGATCATACCACTACACTCCAGCCTGCATGAGAGTGACACCCTGTCCAAAAAAACAAACAAACAGCAACAACAAAAAAAATCAATAGGATCCCAGCAAACAAGATCTGCTGCCAGTATTTACTTCACAGAAGAAATGAGGCAGAGAAGGTGTGGTTGTGAACAATGCTATGCAGAAGTCATTGGTCATCAGGAAATATCAGCCAGGATTCCCGATTCCTCCTGGGCTCTCCATTCTATGACCCAAGTTTAGAGGGTAGCTGTACAATGCTGCTATGTACATCGCCAAGGGTCCTAACTTCCTCTCGGGGTTTGCCAACCATTAAAACTTACGAACATAGTGCTAGGCAGGCTACTTCTGCATAGTTTCTCCTTCCCTATAATAAGAATGTCTCCGGCAAGCATATGATTGACGGCTGCTGCTTTTGCTGGGTGAAAGCCCACAGGAAAAAAGGCCCCATAAGACAATAGTGAAGCTGTAGAGTAAGGATGGTGGCACCATCCTCTGCTGCCCCAACCGCCCTATGCCCCAGAAAACCCAAGTCTCCAGTCCCCTCTTGCTTTTTTCTTTCCAAGACATGTAAAAGGCAAAGGAAGATGTAGCATAATGTGCTGCTAAAGAAGAAACGTCATTAACCAGGATTTAGACTTACGCCAGGACTGTACAAGCCTCAGATGGTCTTTCCAGTCATATTAATACCTTCAGAATCTGAACTGTTAGTGATAAACCAATGTTGCCTTCATTTACAGGGAAAATGTTTTCCCCCAGTTTCTAGGAACCCTGCAGTCATTTATATGAGAAGCTATGGGAGCATGGGCACACACAGCCATTTCCCTATTGGGTGCTCGGTCGTCTTCCTTAGACGGTAGAAGCCCCTAACGCAGCAACTTCCAAGCTCTGTAGTACAGTCTCCACATGCACTTGACCTGGGAGCAGCTGGCTCTCATCTGTGTTTAGGGCCAAGGTTTCTTTACTTACTGCTGTCTTCCCACCAGAAGGTAGTGACAAACATATCAAGGGTACTGTCCTGCATTTTGATCCTTTTGAGTTAATTCTCTGGAGGACTGACCAAGGAAAGGTCAATTCCTTACCTTATCACTGCACCTCATGCTTTCCTGTTTTGAGAACACAAAGAAACATTACTTAAGGGCCACACTCAAAGGACACCCTAGAAATGAAAGCTCTGCAGTAACATTTGGATTATTCAATTTGTAAATTGAGAAAGCATGATCCCTGTTTGGAATAAAACCAGCTGACAATTCACTCCAGAATGCATGATCACAAAGCCAAGATGTAAAGCAGACCAGGAGGTGGAAAGGGCAGAGAGGGGATCTCGTTACTGAGAGTCCCACCACTCGGCCCCAGTGATCCAGTACCTTTATCTGGCATATTTCTCAGTTTAGGTTTTTCAAGATTTGGCCCATAAAGTGTCTTTCCCCTTTAATGGGGACAGGGATAAAGAATTTTCCCAAACTTTGCAACACTTCTAGGTTCTCTCCCTTTACTATCTTTTCTGCAACGAATTTTCCATTTCAGTTCAGTCTTTTCTTCTAGTTCCTAGCCTGTACAAGCATATCCCCTTTCAAGAGGAACACAAGTCCAAATGGACAAGGCAAATAAAATAAGGCTGGTTCATGAAATAATTTACCAGTGGTCTTTAAAAGTGGAAGCCTTCCCGCAGAAACTTTGTGAGTACGGCCAGAACTTCTTTATCTGAGCGCTGTTTCAAAGGAAAACACCCAAAGGCCCTTCGAAAGCACATCATTTTCAATTTTTGGAAGCCTAAATAAAACTTACCTTTCTGAGGGAAAAAACACAACTGTAAAGTCCAAGGACATTTTAAAGGTTCACTTCAAAAGTAGCTTAAGCAAATACAAGAGACATCTTGTAACATCCATATATAACTTTTTATTAAGAAAATGAACAAAATACATTCTTTCTCCATATGTACATTACATACAACGTAATTCTACAATTGCCATTGTTCAGCAGATCACTCATTTATTCACAGAGTAGAGTTAACACATTTACCAAAGCTGGGATCTGAAAATTATTTGTACTAAAAAAAAATCCTAAAAAGTCCATACAGATTGGATAAAAGATAAACCAGGGAGTAACATGAGGGGAATGGGGAAGACTGCAGAACACAACAGAGTCCTAAGAACACAATGATTCCTAACAATTGATGTCAGAAGAGATCTGATACCTATAAAGCACTTCTGTTTAAAAGCTCCAACCAGCTCATGCCAGCTTTCCAGAGTCCCATGATTTCCATTTAAGACGATGTGGATACTTTAAGATATGGCCCTGACCCCACACTGCCACAGAAGAGGGGGTTAGAGTAGAACCAAACAAGTTAGCAGTTTTCTCCTCCACACATTGAGTCTCATCTGAAATACTGAGGTGCAAAATGTGTGAGTCTCAGCTAATGTGCAGAGAAATACAATTTTTTTGAGAGACATTTGCTTAAACGTGGTAAAGAACTCTTGTTTTATGGACTCCTTGCTTCATGTTCATTTTGTCTGTTTTTCTTTTGGCTTTTAACAATAGCTCATCTTTTTTGAATGTGAATTTAATTATGACCATATTAAAAAGTCCATCATAAACAAAGACTCCTCCTCATGGTATGAATATGCTCCATATGCCCATAATGGTGCATAAAGGATTTAGAAATTCAAATGAGTCTTAGGGTTGAAATTTCCAATGACCTGAGCAAGGCAGCTCCCTATAGCTTCTGGATAACATCTTACACCCAGAGTTCAGGCTTAAAGAGACCCATCAACACAATTATTTTCAGATTGTCTGTCTAGAAAAGGGCAATGCTCAAAGGAATATAAATAAGGGTGGGGACATATGCTTCCAGCCTGGTCCTTTCTCCATGTGGTTAAAAACAAAACAATGGAATGGCTGTGTTAATTTTTTTTTTTTTTAATCTTTTCTAGCCTTTACTAAAATGTTTGGTAATGGAAATAAGTCAGGGAAAATAAAATGAAGAGGTCTCATTACTTAGTTAATACTGGTTTTTCTTCTTTATACTTAGTAATTTCTTAGTTTTTAAAATGATAAACCTATTTTGACAATCACTAACATCAATACATTTTATCATAAGTCCCATAAAAGATATTTAACATTCTCCACCTTTTGGCTAAGCTGGCTGCTACAGCACCACATTTCCAGTCCAGGAGATGTTTTCACAAACAGAAGGAGCAATTCACAGCATTAATAAGCAGACTTGGAAAGATAGATTTTATTGGCTATGGAGGAAGTTGTATCTTTCTTCTCAATCTAATTTTCAGTCCCATTTCGGTTTTAAGAATCTATCTCTATCAGAGGGGATCTTAATTTCTGACTACTGAGTACTTCCAATTTATAAAATAGCTGACTTTTAAAAAATTCTAACATCTTTCCCAAACTGTTTAGAAATATGCCATATTTGAAAGATGGAATACTGTTTGTTCCCAAGACCAACATAAGAAAAGGAGGTCCTCATCTTTGCTTTCCCGTACTCTTCCTCTGAGGCTAACGACTCAACTGTACATAGCTTTTGGAGTGGGAGCAAGGCAAGAAATCTCTTTAAAAAGAGCATTTAAAAAATGTGTGTCTATGTGTATATATATTTATATGTCTACATAAATCTGTTCACAGGAAAATGTTACATTATTTTCAACTCTAAATTATGCAGAAGACTATACAAAGTAGTTAGTTAATACTATACTATCTACCTTCTTTTCAAAAGACATTTCACACAAATCCAAAAAGTAAACTGGCTTAAAGAATAAGACAATCATAACACCTCTTGCCCAGGCTAATTGTAATGCTTAGGAAAGGAAGTTCACGTTTATTTTTCTAAATGGATGATTTGTAAGTAAGGAAGAAAATTGTTTACAATTGATCAGTCACCAAAATAATTTTTTTTTTCTGGGAAAGGAAAAAAAAAAATCCCAAGATCAGTATACGACTTCTTAATAAATTTATCTTCCCCCGTGGAAGACTACTCATAAGTAACCTTTTGGACTCTGATATTTTATTATTAAATTTGGGAGTGAGTTGTTAATTACTTGGTATTAACTATCTTGTAACTTGGTATTATTTGAGGCAACACACTACAGCTGTCACTTGCAAACACCTGATGGCATGGCTCTAATGGTGTAAGATCCTCTCCTTTGTTGTAACTCAATTCACAAAGCTCTGCCAGTTGCAATGGGATTGGGATTTATTCTGCATGCCTCCTCTAATTTAATTAATCACTTTACAGATGTGGAAGAGACCTAAAGAAAAAACCAAAATTATGAAATACTTTTTTTTTTTTTTTTTTTTGAGACGGAGTCTCGCTCTGTCGCCCAAACTGGAGTGCAGTGGCCGGATCTCAGCTCACTGCAAGCTCTGCCTTTTGGGTTCATGCCATTCTCCTGCCTCAGCCTCCTGAGTAGCTGGGACTATAGGCGCCTGCCACCTCGCCCGGCTAGTTTTTTGTATTTTTCTTTAGTAGAGACAGGGTTTCACGGGGTTAGCCAGGATGGTCTCGATCTCCTGACCTTCTGATCCACCCGTCTCGGCCTCCCAAAGTGCTGGGATTACAGGCTTGAGCCACCGCGCCCGGCCTATGAAATACTTCTGATGCCAAACCCAGATCTCATTATTTCTTGGCAAAGCAAAATTAACAGAGACCCTTGGGATGATATATAATTAATTTAAGGCAAAGAAACTAATTATCAGTTCAATTCTGTATGTGTTACAAGTTATACATGAAATGACAATTTTCCTCCTATGTTAAAGGGCTAGAAAATAAAACCAACCAAATGACATGAGCTAAACTGTAGCAAAGGCTTTCTTGAGATTTGCTAACAAAGGAGAAATAAAGCTCAAAATTGGCTTTTTGAGTGGCTCCTTAATCATGCACACAGGCTTGTTCAGTATATCACACAGAGTGTTTCTTCTTCCTGCCAATTAATTTGGCATTCATTAAGTAATGAATGAAACTGAAGAATGATGATCTCCTCAGGCTGGTATTTGTGTGGCAGACAGCTCAGATATCTGAGCTAACTGCTGGGACTGCTAGCATCCCAGATGGTACAGAGCTATGTTGCAGCAAGAGCTTAAACTCAGTGAATAAGCAAGGGAGCCCCCAAACTGCATGTGGAAATGTTTCATGGCTGGTTTTCCTGCTGGATCCTTAACAAGGAACTGGCTATACATAAGAAGCTGCTCACCTAGTTTAAGATTTAGAGCCCATTAACACTAGATTTTCTGTTTTAAGATCTCACACGGTTATTTGGGAGAAGGGAAGAAAGGTAACTAACCAAGAAATGCTACTTCCCAAAGATTATTTGGAATTACTGAATATTCTGGAAGCATGAGCTTTGAGGCCTTTTGGTAGTCTTTTCCCCAGCATCTCATTAACAAAATTATTTTAGGGTTAGAAATGAAGAAATTTCTTTTTCCTTTCTATTTGTGGACCTCTAAAATCCATGGGCAAAAAAGCTCCTATTTTTCCTCCTCTAACATACCCTCATTGTCTTCTCTAGCTCGTTCCTGAAGTTTAATACTTCCAAGTCAAAATGCCTTAGATAAGCAAAATAAGACCTTGCACACAAATGTTTAATAGTTCCCTGAGGCTGTTTGAAAAGCAGATAAAAAGGAAGACATTATTTTATAATTAAAAGTGATACCTTAGAACTGGTCCAGTTCCCTACTAAACATTTCACCTTTTTTGTTGTTGACCCTACAGCTTTCAGATAACATCCATGTTAAATTCTGTTTTCCTGCAAGCTCGGCAGTGTTTGGGGATAGACAGCATACTGCAAATCTTATTTCCAAATAACGATTCCAATTAAGAAGATAAACTAGGACTACTCTTTCATTTTTGTGTTTTTAAGCTGTTAAGTAGGATCCAGCTCACAAAACTTTAGCAAAAAAGACAGTGATAATTTCCTCCGATGGCATTTCTCTCTGCACCACTAGAGAAACTAATTTACTATAACCTCTAATGACTCTTTAGGTTAAGGGCTACAGAAGCTACCATCAGATGATTTCACTGGCTATGACTGGCATAAGAGTTAGTCATTTGAAAATGGAGCTAAATTCACATTTTTTTGTTGTTGTTTTTTGGAGACAGAGTCTTGCTCTATTGCCCAGGCTGGAGTGCAGTGTTGCAATCATAGCTCACTGCAGCCTCAAACTCCTGGGTTCAAGTGATCCTCCCACCTCAGCCTCCCAAGTAGCTGGGACTACAGGCACGTACCACCACACCTGGCTAAAAAACAAAAAAAATTTTTTTTTTTTTTTTTTTTTAGACGGAGTCTCGCTCTGTCACCCAGGCTGGAGTGCAGTGGCCGGATCTCGGCTCACTGCAAGCTCCGCCTCCCAGGTTCACGCCATTCTCCTGCCTCAGCCTCCCGAGTAGCTGGGACTATAGGCGCCCGCCACCTCGCCCGGCTAGTTTTTTGTATTTTTTAGTAGAGACGGGGTTTCACCGTGTTAGCCAGGATGGTCTCGATCTCCTGACCTCGTGATCCGCCCGTCTCGGCCTCCCAAAGTGCTGGGATTACAGGCGTGAGCCACTGCGCCCGGCCAAAAAACAAAAATTTTTAAAGTACAGATGAGGTCTTGCTATGTTGCCCAGGCTGGTCTCAAATTGCTGGGCTGAAGCAATCCTCCCGTGTCACCCTCCCAAAGGTCTGGGATTACAGGTGTGAGTCACTAAGCCCAGCCTAAATTCACATTCTTGAGGGGAAGAGACATTTATAAGACTGTATTATTTTTAAGAGAAAAAAAAAGAAAAGCAATTATTTCTTTTCTTTTTTTTTTTTTTTGAGGCGGAGTTTGCTCTGTTGCCCAGGCTGGAGAGCAGAGGCACAATCTAGGCTCACTGCAAGCTCCACCCCCCCGGGTTCACGCCATTCTCCTGCCTCAGCCTCCCGAGTAGCTGGGACTACAGGCGCCCGCCACCACGCCCAGCTAATTTTTTGTATTTTTAGTAGAGACGGGGTTTCACCGTGGTAGCCAAGATAGTCTCGATCTCCTGACCTCATGATCTGCTCACCTCGGCCTCCCAAAGTGCTGGGATTACAGGCGTAAGCCACCGTGCCCGGCAAAAAGCAATTATTTCATGGCAATTGAAGCCATTTCTAGTATTCAACTATGTCAGAAATTTAAAGTCAATTCTTAACACAAATTCTAACTTCAGCAGAAAATCAATGCCACTCATGAGAGGTAGGAATAGAAACAAAAAGATTAAAAAATACAATAAAAAGAAAAACAAAAGGTAAATGGAAATTCTGATGATATGCTGAATTCAGGAGCTCTGCTATCAAACTTGTACTTTACCGTAGATATTTCTATGACAAGAGTCCCTAATGCCAGGAAAAGAGGCCAACACAGGTTTCTCCATTAAAGCTGCCACAGCCATTATTACTATCCCCAAATGAAAATGACTCAAGTATGTTTACAGCAACATCTGAATGCTATTAATTCCTTATTAATTTCATTATTCTCTTGTCATAAATAAGGATAATAGAGCACTTGCCTCAGAATTGATCTTTTTTTCCCAAGTAATACAATGCTCCTACAGAATGCCACAGAAAATCTCAGAAGTCTAGGGCTAACAAAAGTCAAGAATAAAGTTACATTACCTAAGAAAAATAAATGGAAAAACAATTCACAGTATTTGGTGGATAGAAGGAAACCAAGGTTTTAAAAATCATGTATAAATAGAACCTCTAAGACAGGATTTATTGAGAAAAAGAAAAAGCATTTGGTGAAGAAATTGACATACTGCAGCAATGAGTCCTCACCCAAAACAAATGAGGGCAGCATCATTCATGTGAGCTCGTCAGCTTCATATTATTTCGACAAACTTGGAAATGTCTACCTTCAACCAACAGACCTCTAGACTAGAAGTTTTGGATAGCCAAGTCATTTCAGCATTAAAACAAATCACAGGGAGATAGAAGCCAGGGTCTAGAACCACAAAAGAATAGTGTTATTTGACTAATAAGGATTACAAAAATCTCTTGTGTTAAAGCGCCCAAAGATCTAATCCGTCATATGTAGACCCTCTATGATACTCCTCCAGTCATAAACTTTTTCTGGGGCAGCCTTCACATCCTAGATCAGGGGCTATTTTAGGAATTCAAAACTTGGTGAGAATTCAGGCAAGAATTTCTGCAAAGGGATGAAATTGTGGATTAATGTGGATTTTTAAGAAAAGAAGGGTTAGGAAGGGTTGTTTTTTTTTTTAATAGTTAGATGACTTTATTTAGAATATACGTTGTAATGATTCCCTCCCACAGAAATCACTTTAAACCATAACACACAAATACTGTGCAACATTCAACCAGCTAAGGATTTCACGTGACTTTCAGGAAATAAGTGACCCACAATTACCCAGTGAATTCCATGTAGTGTTAAGAATAATTGTAGGTACTTCTTCATGTAATTACCATGAAATTGAGTATAATTTAGAGAATAAAATCAGGAACATACTCCTAAGTGCTTTTTTGATCCATTAAGCATTCGTGCTTATCTCTCACTAAATGCTTGGGTGCCTCAAACTAGCTTTTGTTTACAGGCTAGATTTTAAAACACTGTTTTATTATACCTCTGTTAATGTATCTCTACATAGCACTTTAAAAGCAGACGTGAAGAGACCAACTGGAATAAGCTGCCAACTATTTATATACAATATACATACTTTGCCCAAGAATGCAGTTTTAGCAGCTTAAATCACTGAGCTCTAAACCCATCAAACTTTTCTATGATAAGCCAGTGACTTTTTAATGTATTCTATCAGTTTTTACTTATTAGACATGGACAGGTCTGTTTTCATATAAATGAAAATCAGGTCTAAAAGATGGCCTTGATAAGAGTTAATACTGTCTGTCAGCTTCAGCACAGAGGTAGGCATTCAAGTCTGAATTCCTTTGTTTGAATAAGAGTGATATATTCTTGAATCAATCAAACTGGCCACACGAGGTCTCTGCCATTACCAAAATAAAATGCAAATGCACTTAAGAGGTATCTTGAAAATCAGATTATTTCTCATGAAGTACAAGCACTGAAAATAATGTTGGATATCTAGTTTAATTTCTGGTTGAAAATAACGTATTATACTAGGAAAAAGGAAGACTGAGGTTGAAGTTGGAGATAATACAAATGAGCAAACTGTATCCCACTTAATTCATGTGTCTAAAGTGTTAGCCAGGTGTTTCAATTAGGGATTCACCTAGGCTAGAATGAAATAATTGTTAGGTAGTAAAGCATATACACTTGGCTATATAAACAGTGTACCTAAATACCAAATTCGATTATTTAAATTATAGTCTATGCTGGAATTCTTGGAAATACATGTGGGTCCTCACTAAATAGTGACATCTTGTGAGCAACATGTCAATCTTGGTCATGGATATATGAAGCACTACATTCTCTGCAATCATTTCCAGCAGTGCTCCCATTAAAGCCCCACAGTACTGTGTCTGACTTTTCAATTATCTCCTCAGTACATCTATCTCACTTTGGCAAGAGCAAATGGCTCGCTATGATTCAACCCCATTTAAACATGGCGGTGAGCAAAAAATTCCAGAAATGAAGGGGGAAAATTTTACCTAAATAAAGTGAGGAAAGATGAAATTAAAACAAATATGTTTTCCAAAAAAACTAGTAGGGAAGCAATTAGGGAAAAACAAAAATAAAATTACTGAGGTCAAGAACTTAGTTTCCTCCAAGTAACATTTAAGGAACTGATGAAAACAATTACAAAGAAGCACTGTAAAAATAAATGGTGGAGGGCAGGAGGATTTCGCTTGCTTAATCTTTTTAAAGTGCCAGAATTCATACTAAGCAAAACTAGAGCTTTTAAATTTAGGAAGTCTTAGCAAGTTCAAGTTCTTCCTTGTCAATCTTCTGATTTTCACCTGTCTCCCAAAAGATTTAACAGGCTATATTAGTGATATTAACATTTTATGTTCTTGTGTCACTCAGGGGAATCATTTTATGAAACTGTTCAAGTATGTAAGTAAACTGTATTTGCTTGACTGGATAGCCACTTGGTTATTCTGCAGCTACACAAGTTGGTACTTGCTTAATTATATAGCATACCCTTCACAAGTAAAGGTACAGATCAAATTGCTTAAGAAATCACTGTTGACTGCTTTGGGATGCTAGGAAAGCCAAGGAGCCCATGATTCAAGCCTAGAACTAACAAAAATACATTCCCATCAATCCCCAAAAGAAGTAAAACCATGTACTAAAGACAGAATAAAGTGGGACCTCAATGTTTCATTCCTATACATGACACTTTTTGAAACTGCAGGTTAATTTCTTCTTTAGTGAGGCCTAATCTTGCTACTCAGGGACATACTTGATTCCATAAAGCTATTCACTCTTAAGAGCCACTGGATCGACCAACATTTCTTTAATACGAGTCTGCTTTAGCATGGTGGCGGTCAGCTTCACACAACATGGTTTTTGAGCAAATGTAAGCACTAGCCAGATGCAGGTTCCCCACATTGCATTCCACAGCACCTTCTCAGAAGACATGTACCTCTCTCTCTCACAAAAAAAAAAAAATTGACCTGTGGAAAAGTGCATCTGCTATACCTTGTTTTTTAATGAAAAAATATTTGAACTGTTCACAAAGTCTGGTCTATGTGCTTAATGAAATGCCTGTCAGTTGTATACCACTGGACAACCACAAACCATTTCTCTTTAAAATATCAATATCCACAAGCAGATATAGAGAGACAATGTGTATAAAAATAAATGAAAGCAAAGCTCTGGAAACCCAGCCTCCTCTCTCAAATGAAAATACTACAGAGACAGCACAAGAGAAACGGGAGCCCTGGTTCTGCAGAGCTCGTCTGGACGAAAGAGTCATTTTCTCCTAAAATTGCTATGAAGATATTATTCACTACTCGATCCCTCCTGCTGGTCATTTTTAGAATGGCTCTTAAAGGTTCTGAACTATTGTCTCCTCAGTTTAAGGTTTCTGTGACTCAAAGTCAGATGCTACTGTAATATCTACTATAAAATATATCATTACAGAAATATTATATACCAATCTCAGATAGGTGCTAGGGTCAATCTCAGGTTTCATGTTTAGTTTTATGGCCAAGAGTGCAAACTTGAGACCTCAGTTCTGCCTACTGTTTAACGTAACACAAAACAAGTCAACACAGACACAGATATCACCTTAACATACATCAACTGTCCTAGAGAACTATACACTTGTTAAGAATGAAGTAAAGAGGTAAACAAGTGACACCACTTACACGCAGTTGTGTGATGGGAGGTGAAGTGAAATGGGAAGGGAGAAGGCAGGTCAAATGACCAACAGCAACAACATTCAAAATACTTGTAGTGCCGAATCTGTTAATAGTGCTTATTTCCCCCAATTAAAAAAAAGAAATAAAAATCTGAAAGGGTAAACTGCCTAATTTTTCTTTTATACTCATTAATTCTTAAAAGATAAAGTAAGAAAAATATATATATATATTTAACTGGAAAGTATACCAATTTCACTTTATTAGCCTAATTTAGGAATAAGATGAGGAGAGCAGGGATGAGGTCAGGCATGAAGGAAGAGGGTAAAAACTTGTGATGGTTAAGATCCCTTCAAAACTCTGGTGCAGTCCTCAATCACTGCAGCTTTACTGTCAGTCAATGGAGCTGCAATCCAAAAGATGGAAAATCGACTCCTGTTTTCCATTTCTGTGTCCAGTGACTCTTCAGTTACAGTGTGATGAGGTCTACCAGGTTGCCTTTAGGTGGAGTCATGCTGTCAGGAAAGAAATTTACTAAGGTGTCAAAGAGCTGAGTTCTTTGAGCATAGGTGTGATCCACATCAGAAAAGCCTGGTGAAGAAGATACAAAGAAACATCCATTGTGTTTAAAACATGTAACAGAAAAACTAGTTGAGACCAGCAGCAATGTATTTTTATAATGGAGAAATCAAATCAGGCTTCAAAACCAGGCAGACACTACTGATCTGACCCCAGTTCCACTACCTGGCTGTGGTGTGACCTTAGGTAAATTAATCAGACTTTCTGGCTTTCAGACTTTGCTTCCTCAGCTGTAAATATGTGACAATCCTGTTTACTTCATCCAGTTATCGTGCAGATTAAATGTAATTACATGAAAAACGTCTAGCAGAAGGACTGGCAATTCAGTTACTAAATAATATTGATCTTTCTTCTCTTCCTTACAAGGTCTTTCCTCTGCTGGTCCACTGAGGAAATTCCACTTGTCTTTTCTGACTTGTTAATGCTTCTGAACCACTAAGAAGTTTTTTGGTAATAAAAATATAATAAAATCAAAATGAAAGGTCTTTAGAAATTAGTCTAAAATCATTAATGTCTCTGAGACAGCTGGAGGTAGTCTCAGAGAACTGAGTGATGACACAGATGACTGAGGGAAAGAGATACATGTACAATATATAGAATGGTACCTGCACGTAATAAACACTATACCTTTATGCTACTATGTACCAGGCCCTATGCTAGGCACACATTATGTGAGGAATAGGGCAATAAACTACTTCTATCCTGATAAATATTAGAAAGCGCATGACATTTTTAAAAGGTAGGGACTGTTAAACTAAAGGATTTTTCCCCTAACCTCTAATAAACATTCAACGATCAAGTTCATTCCAGCTAAAGGAACATTCAGTGAGATGCTGTCTTCATCAAGTGGTTTATCTCAGCTGCTTCAGATTTCTTACATACAAATGAGATATTTAAGTGATAAAATAAAATAAATAATTTCCCCTATTCCTGAAATAGCTGAGACATGAGAGCACTGCTGAGTGCCATGAGAAACAGAAACAGAGCCATCAAGAGTTATATATGCCATGGTGTTCAGTGAAGGCGACTTCAGATCAGACTGCTTTTCATTCAACTTAGAGAACCATTTTAGGTCCAATCTGTTTTAATCTTGTAGAAGAACAGGAATAGACCATAACATTGCCAAGGATACCAGTTTCCTGGAAGGAACATAAACAATGCCTCAAGAACAGCACATTCCTTTTTATTTTTTAAAAATACATTGTTTTAAGTTTGAGGAAAATGTTTACTTGAGATGAGCTTGAGTTTAACAAAGCCCACTATCGGATCATGGAAATGAATGGAAAGAAATACTCCAACATATTAACAAAGGTTATCTCTGCGGTGAGATAAGAGTCTTCCTTTCTATTTTATGCTTTTTTTAAAAAAAATTTTCAAATTGTTTCTTTTTCAACTTTTTATTTTGAAAAATTTCAAACCCACACAAAAGTTTCAAGAATTGTGCAATGAACACCCCATATAGCCTTCACTTAGATTCATCTCATCAATTGTTAAAAGTTTCACCAAATACGTTCTCCCTCTCTCTTTCCCCGTGTGTGTACCCCACTGAAAATCTTTTTGCAGAACTATTTGGGAGTAAGTTTTAGACAGCTTTGCCCCCTATATGCTAAAACTAATTTCAGCTAAGAACAAGAACATTAACTTACATAATCAATATATATTAAATTCATGAAATTTAACATTGATGTCCCAATAATACCAGTCATTTTTCAGTCACTTTTTTATAGTCATGTTTCCTACTAACATCCAATCCAAGATCACATACTGAATTTAGTTTCCAATCTCTTGAGTTTGAAATAGTTCCTCAGCCCCCTTTGTCCTTTATGATACTAGTACTTTTGAAGAGCACAGAACACTTATCAGTGGAATGTGTTGAAGTTGGGTTGCCTGATTGTTTCTTCATGTTCAGATTCAGTTTATGCAGTTTTGGCAAGAATACTACAGAAGTGATACTGTGTGTCTCAGGGCATCATCTCAGAAGGCATGTGGTATCAGTTTATCCCAACACTGATGATGTTAACTTTGATCGTCTGCTTAAGCTGGTATATATGCCAAATTTCTCCAAGGTAAAGGTATTCTTTTCTACCTTTGTAATTAATAAACTACTGATAGGGAGATAGCTTGATGAGACTGTGTAAATATCCTGTTCTCCAACAGCCCTGCATCCAATAATTTAGCGATCATTGATGATTCTTTCTAAAACAATTATCAGTTATATGATGGTGATTTTCTAACCCTATGATTCCTTCTACAGTTGTTGACATTCTATTGTAAAGAAGAGCTTTTTCTTCCCCTCCTCCCATTTTACTTATTTGTTCACATCACTGTGTACTCAGGGATTCTTCTCTTGTTCACTATGTTATACTCATTACTGTCATCATTCATTCTGATACTCATAGTGTCCCAGATTTGACCAATGAGAGCCTTTTTGAGCTGGCTTCTGTGTCTTTTTGAAATATACGCATTAATTTTGGGGTATCTTCTTACTTTCTGATATATGTCCAAATTCATCTTTACACAGTTCTGGAGTCCTAATTCCTTTTAGCTGTGACTATTATTTAAAAACCAAGCAAGAACAGCTGTACTAATTGCCAGGGTGTCACTGTTTCTAGGCCTATGCACACATACCTATCATATGCATACATTTTTTTTAGAATATTACAGTTCATGCTTTTATTGTTAATTCTAATTTCTTAAAGCCCCAGAGGATTTAAGAAATTAATCCTTCTCTTATCCCATTCCATATCTCCTTTCTTCCACCAAGAAAACCCTCTCAGCAACATTGTATTTGTTCAACTTAAAATACATAAGAGTTCTAGATTTGCTATATATGTACCACCACCAACAAAAACTCAACATTACTTTGCTTTGTTTTTAGACTATACCTCACTGAAAGTATACAGTCTAAGCACTGTACTAAAATGGCTTAGTTCTCTCTTTTATGTTCTGAATATGTAGAAGTACAATGCTGTGTTATATTTTTAAAATAAGATATTGATTCTGTAATGCTACTCTAATAAAGTAATACCATTTTCTTGAGATCAAATTATCTAAGAGGGAAGAAACACTGAGTTCCTGTGTGGTAGGTACTTTAGGTATGATTATATTTCATTGTCACAAAAACAATGAAGTATTATAATCTCCAGTTTCAGATGAGACGACTTAGAGAGATTCAATAATCTTAAAGTTATTACTATTTTTGTTCTTCATCTATCTCTTTTACACAGAAAGAGATTCAGTAATTCAATGAAGTCTCACAGCTAGGGAGGGAAGAGATGGAATGTGGAACCCACGTCTGTCTGACTCCAAAGCCCTTTATTTTTCATTAACTCATAGTCATTAAGTGCTTAAGTTGTAGGGCAATGTACTAAGCTCATTTAACTCTCAAAGCCACATCTTTTATTTTTATTTACTATTTACCTATGAGGAAACTGAAATTTACACTATCATTAGATGAACGGTTAAATTATGGTAGATCCCTATTATGAATAATTATGTATCACTTTGAAAGAATACAACTGATCTAGTGTAGCTTCATAAAAACATCTACAAGCCACATGACTAACTTTAAAAAATTATGCTGCGGAATATGTTTTTACATTATATAATAAATTTAAACAGCACATACAAACCTATATATTTATATGGGTGTGTGTGTGTGTGTATATAGTTGATCTTGATCATTTACACATTCCGTATTTGTGAATTTGCCTGTTTGCTAAAATTCATTTGTAACCCCCAAACCAATACTTGTGGTATTTCTGTGGTTATTACAGACACGTGCTAAAGTGGCAAAATATTTGAGTTACCACACGCACACATCCCCAGCTGAGGCTGAACTCTGTGATCTCTGCTACTTTCTAGTTTCGGCTCTTACTATCCACAACAGCCCTTTCACCATCTGTTTGGTGCCACATTTTTGTGTTTTTGGTGGCTTCACTGTTTAAAATGGCCCCCAAATGTAGTGCCAAAGTGCTGTCTAGCATTCCTAAGTGCAAAAAGGCCTTATGGGGAAAATATGCATGTTAGATAAGCTTGGTTCAGGTATGAGTTAGAGTGATGTTGACCATGAGCTTAATGTTAGTGAATCAACAACATATATTAAATGAGGAATCTTTAAACAGAAACACACATAACATGTGGTTATATATTGATCAGTAGATAAAATGTTATGACCAGAGGCTTGTAGGAACCTAACTCTGTATTCTACTTTGAATGAGAACCAACTGCATCTATGTCTGTGTATATGATTGTGTGTGTGTAAAGGTGTATTACATATAAGTGATTATACTTGAGGGTAAAAGACAGAGATTGAGGAAAGTTGTTTAAGGAGAATCCTAAGCTTTATATGTAATCAATGTTTTTTCTAGAAACAAATAAAAAAGGGGTGGGGATCTAGGAAACTCATCAATAGCACCACAACTACTTAAATGGCACTGCTAGGACAACAAGGTGATACTAATTCTAAACCTCATGCTCCTAATCACTATGTTTATCTTACTTTATTTTCATACATAAAATAAAATGGAAAGAGGATGTAACCATTTGAGCAGTGGAAACTGGTAAAGCTCAGTGAGAGGTAGCACATTTAGTGGTTTAGAGAAGGCGTTCTGAAGCCATACTGACAGGGTTTTAATCCTGGTTTTGCCCTTCACTAGCACTATGCCTGGGCAAGTTACTTTAGCCTCTCTGCACCCTAGTTTCTTCATATACAAAAGGGGATCACATAGTAGCTACTTCATAGGGTTACTGTGGGGTAATCATGAGTTAAGACATGCAAAGTGCTTAGAACAGTACCTGGTCCCAAAGTAAGTGCTCAATAAATATTAATTAGCTATCACCCTATCACTAGTAGTATGACTGAAGGCAATGACTGCTCTAAAAATAAAGTGACCTATTAGGAATAATTTTTTGTTTTTAGAGATGGGGTCTTGCTACATTGCTCAGGCTGGATTCAAACTCCTGGGCTCAAGAAATTCTTCCATCTCACATCACCATGCCTGGTTAGGAATATACTTTTAATTTATCATCCTACACGTAGCTGGATTTTCCTACTGTGGTAAAGGAGAAATAACATGAATTCTCATTTTTTTCCTAGCATACACATTATTAAATGTATACTTATTTCTAACACTAAACTTCATATTTGGACTGTAAACTTCTAAAAAGAGTTGTGAGGACCAAAAAAGGACAAACCTGGGCAAGACAGTGAGATCTCATCTCTTCAAAAGATGTAAAGAAAGAAAAAAAATTAGCTCAGCGTGGTTGTGCATGCCAGCAGTCCCAGCTACTCAAGAGGCTGAGGCAGGAGGATTGCTTGAGCCCAGGAAGTCCAGGCTGCAGTGATCCATGACTGCACCACTGCACTCCAGCCTAAGCATCAGAGCAAGACCCTGTCTAAATAAATAAATAAATAGGTAATATGCTTTAGAGACCAGATTTTTCCTACTTGTCACAAACCTTGCTGAAAAGAAGTTTAATTGTTCCAATTCATACTTTCTAGAAATAACATACAGCTCTCAAACTTAGCAAAGTGACTGAGTTCAATCTTACAAGTGCCTATAGCCACCAGAAGCTCTAAAATCAAGATCCTTGGAGATTTTCTCCAAGGTCACACATTTTTCCAAAACTAAGATAATATCACCTTCCATCTTTCCGATTCTTTAAAATATTACATACAATATTAATACTTTTATTTAATTCTCACTAAGAGATGAACGTAAATTGGATTATTTCTGGAGGGAGTCATTCACAAAGTTTGGCTGAGGCTTTTTTTTTTTCAGACCTTAGAAAATGAAATATTCATTTATACAGTGAAAGGTATAGTAAATAATCCATTTTATTTCTAATCTAATTGGCATAAAGATAAAATAGTCTGACAGAAAATGAATAAAAACAAGAACCAGGAACTCTAAATAGGCATGAAACCTTATGAAAAGTACTTCTTGTTTATAAATAGTAAATCAAATTTCTCATTATTAAAATTAGCATACAATCTGAATTTGCTCCTTATCCAAATTCACCAGTGTTACAAAGGTGACTTTTTTTTTGAAAAACAGAGACAAGATTCTGCTATGTTACCCAGGTTAATCTTGCACTCTCGGGCTCAAGATGATCGTCCCACCTCAGCCTCCAAAAGTGTTGAGATTACAAGCATTAGTCATCGCACCTGGCTAGAAGATTACATTTTTAAGGCAGTCAATATTAATGGTACCCTGAATGGAGCATTATTGCTTTACTGTGCTAAATGTCTTCCAGAATTATTTCACTTAATTCTCTCAGCAATTTGAGGCAAGTACTCCCATTACCTCCATTTTACAGATAAAGAAACTGATAATTAGAAAGTTTAAGTAACTTGCTCAAGATCACTTTTAAGAGATCCTGACTCTTAACCACCATCTCACATTCCAACCTCCTAATCACTAGGCTATACTACCTCCCCTCAGACAAGACAGGAAACAACATCCCACAGGAATTTTCCCTGCTTGTATTTTTCTCTTTTTGTGTTTGTATTGTTCTCAGTACATCTGAGGTTTGTTTAGAATCCAAATAAAACAAACTATTCCTGACAAAATATATTAGTTGGCAGTGAATAGGACAGAGTCAAAAGAAAGGAAAGGAGTTAAGCTGAAGGTAAAATATTTGCTGACACCACCCTAATTAATATATTTAAATTGCTGCCAAGAAATTCTTGTTCTAAAGGCTAAAAATAAGTCAGTTAGATATAATTTAGTGCTATCCACTAATAAATAAAAATAATGGGCCTGGGCTGTGGTATCAGACATAAGGCACACAATCATTCAAACAGAATATATGCCAGACCCCCAATTCATGTATCAGTACATCTATTTCAAATGCTAGAATTCAGAAGAGCATGAACTTTCCAAATTAATGCTTACACCTAGGTTCTCCAGCTCACAGAGTGGAGATTTCTAGTAGCCTAAGGACTTCAACTCGAGTGTATGAATAGTGGTAAATCATTATCTAAATTCTTAGGAGAACCTTCTGGAGTCACGTTTATAGCAGTTTGCTGAGTCTAGTCCTGAGGAATCCTACATATTCTGAAGTTAGAACTTAGGACTGGAGTTGCCTTGATCAGTCTAGAAGCCTCAATCACTCGCTATGGATAAAGGGCAAGACCTCAAGAACACCTCTATTTTTTCATCCCAGTGAAAAGCACCAGAATTATACATACTCTTTTTTCTTTGAGGTACCGTTCACTTTTAAGAGATAAAAGGTCAAATAATGAAGAAACTAAATTGATATCCTAAAGTGTTAATTTATTCCAAATAGAAAAAATAGTATTTATATTACATACAATGGAAAATTTCAATACTATTGCTCAACTCTAAGGCAAACAATAACTGCACTAGCATCAATGGGATTAATATGCATTCACTGACCAGAGGAAAGGTAGGAATTTCCATACTTCAAGAATATCATCTTGGTAAAAAAATGAAGCTACTAATAAGTTATCCTGATGAAAATACCCTTGCAAATTCACCCAAGTAAAGGTGTGGGTTCTGCAGATTACCCACTTTACTACAGTCTTGGATTTTTTTTTTTTTTTTAGATAGAGTCTTGCTTTGTTGCCCAGGCTGGAGTGCAATGACATGATCTTGGCTCACTGCAACCTCCCACTCCTGGGTTCAAGCGATTCTTCTGCCTCAGCCTCCCGACTTGGGATTACAGGCACGAGCCACCATGCCTAGCTGATTTTTTTGATTTTTTATTTTTAAAGACAGAAGGTTTCTCTCTGTTGCCTAGGCTGGAGTGCAGCGGCATGATCTTGGCTGACTGCAGCCTCTACCTCCTGCGCTCAAGTGATCCTCCCATCTCAACTTCCTGGGTAACTAGGACTATGGAAGCACACTACTACACCTGGCTAATTTTTTAATTTTTTTTTTTTTTGTAGAGACGAGGTCTTACTATATTGCGCAGGCTTGGCTCAAACTCCTGGTGGGCTCAAGCATCAGCATCCCAAAGTGCTACGATTACAGGTATGAGCCACTGTGCCTGGCCTACAGTCTAGTTAATAATTCATTAATACTAAATGACAGTATTACTAAATGAAGACTAAAGTGTCTGAGAAAAACTTGAGTTTCAACTAGAAGTTATCTTGAACAATTAAGATAACAAAATTCCCATTTTTAGGAAAGAGATAATCTATCTTCTGTGCTCCCAAAACATTGCCTACCCCATAGCTATTCTCCTGGTGACACACAATTCCATAAAGAACAAACTGAGAAGAAAAACTATTTAATCAACAAGTATTATCTCATAGTATGTATCAGTAATACAGCCTACATTCCAAGCAGTGCTATACAAATTAATTTATTTTGACTGTGTTTCTATTGCTATCTGTTTGCATACTAACACAACAATTGGTATAATAGTCATTGCAAACTGAACTGATAAATGATACCTGAAAGTAACTTTGTAGCAGGTTATTAGAAATTTTGCATGATACCCTGAAACTTCATTTGCTCATCTATTTGTTTGAAACATCTCACCTGATGTTTCATGTAAAGGAAACCAAGATCCAACCTTCCAAATGCTAGGGCATCTAGCTGGATAAATTATACTGCAATACTTACCTAGAGCTGTAAAATCTGAACCAGATTTGAATAGAGCTGATGCCAGGAGCTGAAACTGTTTAAGAAAGAAAAAAAAAAAAAAAGCAGCAAATTAGCTGGCTAAGTGCACTGAAGGAAAATAACCTGCTGTAACTTTGACCATTTATCAGCAACTACATATTTCAGAATATGTGTGACATAGGTCTATTCACCAAATAGTGGCAAGAAGAACACATTCAGATTACAGAATACAATGACTTTTCTATCAGGCTGCTATTATCATTTTCCAAAATACTGGGCCATTTCCTGGAATTATTTTATTTTTAAAATGTATTAAAATATGTATTTATTAAGGAACAACAGCACAATAAAATAAAAAAGAAAATTGTCATTTGAATCTAACAGATATGATCAGATTGGTGCCCTGGGCTCTGTTACCGAATTTTTAGCATATACACATTCTCATCTCAAAATAAATGTAAGCCACTGTAAAATACCTGATGTCTCAGCTGTGTAAATCAAAATCTGAGAAAAAAAGCATGTATAGACCATTTCTAAATTACAACTTAGCTTGAGATTCCACAATGATATATAATCACGTTGTTAAAACCCAAAGGCCTTTTTTAATGGACATAATGTTGTAAATGATGCCTAGATTTCCAGGCTGTCAAAGTTAGTTTAAAACAGACAATGTAATTTAACAATGAAGAAACAGAGTAAGACAAAACTATTGCAACATTAGCAATTTAACAAATAGACACAAAATAAAAAATCTGGAGAACTATTTATATTCATCTTGAATGAGAATGCAGGAAAAGAGGCAAATTAAAGGAATGAATTAAAGCAGACAAACTCCTCAATGGAGTTACTGGGTACTTCCCAAGACCTGAGCGGTTAATATCGCCAATTCCTCAGGATATATTTCACATATATGTTTGCAGTCTTTAACATTTCAGGTATTAAATCATACCAACATTTGTAAGCCCTGATGAATGGTCCGGATGAATCAGAAATTGTACAAATATTCCATAGGTATTCATCTAAGCAAGAGTTACGAAAATGGGGGGTAAAAAGAAAAATTTAAAAATGCATAGAAGTTCTTTATGTATTCTGGGTATCAGTCCTCTGTCAGATATATCTACTGCAAGGATTGTTTAGTCTGTGGCTTGTCTATTTATTTATTTATTTATTTATTTTTTGAGGCAGGGTCTCGCTCTGTCACCCAGGTGGGAGTGCAGTGGCGTGATCATGACTCACTGCAGCCTTGACCTCTTGGGCTCAAGCAATCCTTCTGCCTCATTTTTTGATTTTTTTTTTTTGGTAGAGACGAGGTCTCACATGTTGCCCAGGCTGGTCTCAAACTCCTGGTATCAAGCAATCCTTCCTCCTAGGCCTCCTAAAGTGCTGGGATTACTGGTGTGAGCTACTGAATCTGGCAATATCTATTTATGTTTTTAGTAGTCCTTTAATGAGTAGAAATTTTAACTCTTTTGAAGTCCAATTTATCAAGATTTTTCTTCAACAATTACTGCCTTTGTTCACGTCCAAGACATCTTTACCTGTCCCAATGTTGTGAAGATAATCTCCTGTTTTCTTCTCAAAGTCTTATTCTTCTGGATTTTATCTTAATTAATGTTTCAGTAAAGAGTGAGAAAGGTTTGAGGTATCCAGTTATTCAGTAGCATTTGTTAAAAACTTTCTTTTCCCTGTTGGACTTGGCACCCTGGTCAAAAAACAACTGACCACATATGTATGGGTCTACTTCTGGACTCTATTCTGTTGTATTGATCTATTTATCTATCCTTAAGCTAGTAGCACACTGTCTTGATTACTGGGGCTTTACGTAGAGTCCTGAAATCTGATAGTATAAGGCTTCCAATTTTTTCTTTTTTCAAAATTGTTTTAGCTAGTCTAAAACCTTTGCATTTCCATGTAAATTTTACAGTGGTTTGTCTATTTCCTCAATGACAACAACAATAAAAACCAAATTTACACTGCATTAAAAGGCCAATTTGGGGAAAATGGGCAGCTTTAAACAATTTTTATCGTTTCAATCCATAAATATATCTCTTCATTTATCAAGGTCTTCTTTAATTTCTTACAACAGACTCATTCTACCCATTTGATATTTCTCTTGCTAATATAAACTATGCTTTTCATTTTCTAATTGTTCTCTGCTAGTATAAAAATAATTGCTAATAATTACTTTTTTTTTTCTCCTGACCTTGTATTTTTGTCATCTTGCTAAATTCACTTGTCCTAGTATATTGTTTTGTAGACACCATGGGGTTTTGAATGTACATAATCATGTTACCTACAAATGCAAGCAAATTTACTTTATCCTATCCAATCTATATGCTTTTTATTGTTTTTTCTTTATTACACTAGCTAGTGTAATTCCGGTAGAATGTTGAATAGAGAGGCTGATAATAATTTCCTTGTCACAATCTTAGGGAAAAGGGTTTAATGTTTAACAATTAAGAATAGTCCTAGCTGTATGTTTTTCACAGGTGTCCTTTAGGAATTTAGATTCAAGAAGTTTCTTTTTATTCCTAGTTTGCTAAGAATTTTTATTCTGATGAGTCTGAATTTTGTTAGATGCTCTTCTTCACTTACTAAGATGGGTTTTCCTTCTTCATTCTGTTAACATGGTGAATTACACTGAATTTTTTTTTCAAATGTTAAACTAGTCATATATTCCTAGAATAAACCACCACTTAGTCATAGTACACTAACCTTTCAATATATTCCTAATTAACTAAAATTTTCCTAAGAAGTTTATATTTATGTTCATGAAAAATATTGGTCCATGATTTTCTTCGCTTATAATGTCTCTCTTGGAATTTTATTTTATTCTAATTTATTCTGAGATAGGATCCCACTCTATCGCCAAAGTTCAGCATGCAGTGGTAGGATCACAGCTCACTGCAGCCTCAACCTCCCTGAACTCAGGTGATCCTCCCACCTCAGCCTCCAGAGGAGCTGGGACTACAGGCATGCACCACCACACCCAGCTAATTTTTTGTATGTTTTTGTAGAGACAGGTTTTTGCCATGTTGCCCAAGCTGGTCTCAAACTCATAGGCTCAGGCAATCCACCCCTCAGCTTCCTAAAATGCTGGGATTACAAGCGTGAGCCACCATGCCCTGCTTTTGTTGGGATTTTATATCAAAGTTAACCTGGCTTTATAAAAGGATTAAAGAAGTATCACCTTCCTCTAATTTCTGAGAGTCTATGTAAAATTGTATTTTTTTCTTCCTTCTTTAAATGGTTGATAAAATTTACTGCTATTATGGGCCTAGAGTTTTTTGTTAGAAAATTTTTTATTACAAATGTAATCTCTGTAGTAGATATGGAGTTCCTTAAGATTTTCTATTTCTTCTTGTGTCAGTTTTGGTAAACTGTGTCTTTTAAAGTATTTGTCAATTTCATCAAGTTGCTGAATTTGTCGACGAAGTTGTCCATACCCACTTTACTTTTAATATATGTAGGGTCTATACTGATGCCCTCTTTTCATTTGTGATGTTGATAATTTATGTTTTCACTTTTTTTCTTGGTGATATGGTTTGGATTTGCATCCCTGCCCAGATCTCACGTTGAATTGGGGGAGGGGTTTGGTGGGAGGTGACTGGATCACAGGGGCCGATTTTCCCCTTGCTGTTCTTGTGACAGTGAGTTCTCATGAGATCTGGTGGTTTAAACCTGTGTGGCACTTCCCCCCTCATTGTCATTCTCTCTCCTGCCACCATGTGAAAAAGGTGCTTGCTTCCCCTTCACCTTCTGCCATGATTGTAAGTTTACTGAGGCCTCCCAGTCATGCTTCCTGTTAAGCCTGTGGGCCTATGAGTCAATTAAACCTCTTTTCTTCATAAATTACCCAGTCTCAGGTGGTTCTTTACAACAGTGTGAGAACAAACTAATACACTTGGTAAGTCTTGCTCGGGGTTTATCAATTTATTTACCTTTTCAAAAGGCCAACTTTTCACTTTTAACATTTCTCCATTGTTTGTTTCCTATTTCATGAATTTCTTATTTTCTACTTATTTGGGGTTGAATTTGCTCCTCTTTTCTAACGCCTAAGGTGAAAAATAAATTTTATTGGCTCTACATATAGGATAAGGAGAAAACTATTATCTTAACAATCTGATTAAATAAGTGGAACTGTATGTACTGGCCTAAGGATTTTAACACATACCAAGTGATATTACAGACCTCTTTCCCAAACTCTGGATTTAAATATCCAACAGTCACCTCAACATCTTAAGTTAGCTGTGTCATAGATATCTCAAACTGAACATTTCCAAATTTAAACTCCTGAATGCCAGTCAGGAGTCCCCACAAACCAGCTCCCCCAAGAACATTCTCACCTCAGTTGATAGTAACTCCATCCTTCCAGTTTTTCAGGCCAAAAACTTTAGAGTCATTTCTTTCAAACACTAGATCTAATCTATCATAAAATTCTGTTGGTTCTATCTTTAAAATATATTGAGAATCTGCTCTATTTTACTTCTCACTGTTCTATCATTATTTTGGTCCGAGCTTCAGTAACTCCTTGTGGCCCAGGCTGGAGTGCTGTGGCACGGTCTCGGCTCACTGCAACCTCCACCTCCCGGGTTCAAGTGGCTCTCCTGCCTCAACCTCCCCATTAGCTGGGATTACAGGCACCTGCCACCATGCCCGGCTAATTTTTTGTATTTTTAGTAGAGATGGGGTTTGACCATGTTGGCCAAGCTGGTCTTGAACTCCTGATCTCAGGTGATCCACCCACCTCAGCCTCCCAAAGTGCTAGGATTATAGGCTGAACCACTGTGCCTGGTCCAATACTTACTCAGTTCTAATGTGCTATATAATTTGCTTCTTTAATGTTTATTGTCTTTCTCTACTAAGATGTAAGCACCTCCTGGGCAGGGATCTTGTTTGGTTTGCTGATATAGCTCCTCTGCCTAGAATGCCTGAACTATTATCGGGAATCGATACACATCTGTTAAATGAATGACACCAGTACTCTGGAAACTCTGCAGAAGTGTAATGAATACAAAATGTGTTATTGTAGCTGAAAACTTATTCTCATTCCTTCTCTATTACAGAAGTCTTCTCTGAAAGTGGTATAATTGACTTAGGCATCCTTTTCTCAAGCCTTTTCTAGAAAAAAATATATTTTTTATAAGATTTATTATAAGTTCATCACCAATTCAGAACCCATGTTCTGAGACTGGAGGAAGCAAAGAACATTTTTTTGTTATATAGTTGATAGTTGTCAATGTCCTGACAACAGGCACAATGATGATGATCATAACAACCGTGAAAAAAAAAAATCTAAAAAACACTTTTCGTGTTTTGAGACTTAAATGAGAAAGTCATTTAATAACACGAAATTTTTGTAAAACACACAAACAGAACAAAAACAAGTTACTATAGGAAATGAAGAGCAGTAAGGCCCTTCTCAATGAGTGGAATGATTTCCTACAATGAAAGTGAAGATCTACATGCCTCACTGACAAATATCATCAGTATACATGTGAACTGTCACCAGAGAATTTCTTCCCCACAAACGGACTGTTGGATATAAAACATTTTAAAAGTCAAATCTGTTCACACATTAAAACAAAATAATAGTATTACAGACCAGTTATTCTCAATGTCAGGAATGTTTTCTGTTTTCTGTTCTTTAAGAGCAGACAGAAGAGAATCTTAGTGTGAGGGCATTGTTTTAAAAAGTGGGGTGATTCTGATGCCAACATACACACATACACACACACACACACATACATATACTACCATTTCTTTCTAACTTCTACTAGGGTTCACCAACTCTTGCTAGATTAAGCTTTTATGAAATGGAATGGAAGCTGGTGGCATACAAACTCCTAAGTTGTTACTACTTTAAAAAGAAGAAAAAGAGAAACCAGCTACCAAAATTTTAAAAATGGCTTAAATGAACTTGAGATACCTCCCTGTCCTGTTTTTTTCCCATCAGTTTAACTTTAAGAACAAACTGTCTTGTTTTCTTTGGCCTAGTTGCAGCTCACACAGCTGAAATTATTTACTTTGAAATATTTTGTTTTGGCTTCAAAAAATAAGGAAAAAATGATTGTTCCCAGTTACAGCCATTTTACACAGAATATGGAGAAAACACAAGGAAATCTATGCATAACTCTCAAATGTATGGCCTAACAAAATTAACATTAACGGACTCTTCACAACTAAGTACACTTATAAGTCATAAAAGATTAAATCAAATATATTCTGCCACTTGGCAAAACTATAATTATTTCTCCTATTTCCACAGTATCATCAATTGACTGAAGACAAACATATTCTGCCACTTGGCAAAACTACAATTATTTCTCCTATTTGCACAGTATCATGAACTGACTGAAGACTCAAGGAAAGACAATTAACTGTCCTCCTTCATGGGGGTTCTAAAGTATGTTCTGCAGATTCTCTACCTAGTGAAGGGCTGTAATCAATATCGAGAGACTTAGGACTTAATTTTATAGTACGAAACTATGAAAGAGTATCTCTTTGTTATGGTGCTGAAGGCACGGAACCTCTGTTGCTTGAAAGTACAATAAACCTGGAGCCTGAAAGTGATTCGACATTAAATCTGACACCTGTGTCAATGCTCAAGCATGCCGGGCACAGCTTGATACTGCTATTACAAAGCCAAAGCAAGGCAGCAGCTAACAGGGAAAGAGACCTAAGGGTCAAAACTATATATAATCAGCACAAATTCTGTGAGTGGAAGGCAAATGCACTGCAGTTCAGATATTGCTAGATGAACAAGGACAGCTGGCAAAAGGAAAAAATGACAAAAAGAATCTCAGATATTAGCGGAAAGAGAGCGTATGAAACCACAAAAATCACTGCAGGCATATTCACACACCATGGATAAGCAAACATGTTCTTAAGGATATAAAATCTTTAGAAACAGTTGTTTCTATCCCAATGTTATGTAACAAAAAACTGAAAAGTAATCATTGGCTAACTGATTTCTCAATCTTAGCAACTAGGAATGAATGAAATTAGTAGCCTATAGACAAACTATACTGCTACAACATTCACATAACTAAATATTAAGGCACCAAGGATTCTAACTCCCACCAATCTCTCTTCATTTTCTTCCTAAGCAACAGGGGATTTTTCTTTCCTCTCTTGGGGGATCTAAACTATCAACAGAAAAGTTTATATTGAAGCATTATGTAATCCTTAAGTAAAATAATCATGGGACTATGGACAAAGTAAAAATTTCTATTTGCTTTCCAAAACACAAAACTAAGTTAAAACTTTATACCCGATAATCCTTTTCTGAATGGACCAAGGGTTTTTGGTGACTTGAATCTTATCACATGAAAACATGCCTATTCAATTTTTATTTCACCGGCTCTGTGACATTTTAAAGATTATTGATGTCATCATATTTTCTTCATTTTCCTTTACACACTCAAGAGCAAAATCATTAAATATGTTAGGAAGACATTTAAAAATGCAACTTCTGAAATTTATTACCACCTTTCTTTACCTCTTTTGTCTCTTCTGGGTCTGAATGATCCACAGTTATATAAAGATCATTTTGCAAATATTTCAGAGCACTAAGGGGATCCATTTGGGCCTTTTCTTCAAACCTAGAAAATGTAAACAAGAATAATTATCTGGAGTTATGACAAAGTATCAGAAATGTCTTTCAGACCTGGAATAAAATACACTGTTACACTGTGTATGAGTTGTTCTAGATATCTAGAAAATGTCAGTTTAGGAATCCAGAAGTAACAATACTGCCATGTAGACAGTGTAGGCGTGGAGTTCTTGGAAATGTAATGGTAATGCCAGGTGGTCACAGGCAGCTGTGGTGCTAGAGACTGGGTAGGAGCATTTCCTACTCTTCTCTTAAAACTACAAGGTAGGACTAAACCAGCTACCAAACAAAGTGAATATGCTACATATTTTATAAAACAGAACTTCAAAAAATCCCAATGTGCTTCATCCAAAACGAGTAGACATAAAAATAAAAACACTTGCTTAGATTTGTATGTTTTCTAATGGAGATGCTTAACAGACACCTTGGAAACTGAAATAAGCAGGGTATCTTTAAATGAGTATCATTAACACTGATTACTTTTAATGAGATTATGTCCATGTCTCAGTCAGTAAAAACAACTGCAGCAACCACTTCTCAAGCATTTGTAATATGCTAGACATTGTAATGAGTATTTTACATGTACCACTTCATCTATCCTCACAATAATGCTATGATGATGATCTATTTTATCACCGTTTATCACAAAAAACATGAAAATAGCGTGCTGTGGCTCATGCCTGTAATCCCAACACTTTGCGAGGTCAAGGTGGATGGACGGCTTGAGCCCAGGAGTTTGAAATCAGCTTGGCCATCATGGCAAAACCCCATCTCTACAAAAATCAGCCAGGTGTGATGGCACGTGCCTACAGTCCCAGCTACTCGAGAGTCTAAGGTGGGAGGATTGCTTGAGCCTGGGGGTGCAGTTAGCCATGATCATACCACTGCACTCCAGCCTGGATGACAGAGTGAGATCCTGTCTCAAAAAAAAAAAAAAAAAAAAAACCCCAAAATGAAAAACTGAGGTGCAGAGAATGAATCTGGATGAGCTCTCCTAAACAACAAAAAACTGTATGTATCTATATATCTATTTGAAAAAGATAACGTCTCTGTTATATCATAATTACATATAGATTTATTTCTAATAAGTTGGCATGCTTTTCAAAATATACAGACAAGGAAAAGAGGAATTTCCTTTGAGTAGGAATGGCTATGAAGAGCCTTTCACGATGGCATTCAGGTTGATGGCATCCTCGGTGACAGGGTATCTGTACTTCAGGCAGGGGCAAAGACTAGCAAAATATTACAGCTCTCTTGTACCAGGCAGTACCGTAAGAGTGACAGCCAGGCTTACAGCCTTCAGATGAGAGTCCTTTAGGTAAAGACCATGTTACTCTACCATCTTGTCCACAACAGATTAGATTAGACCAAGGTTTTGGTACCCATGCTTTGATTAGCAGTTTATAAAGTGGTTTGGCAGAATTCTTCCTAATAGGGACACTCTCCCCAGGAAATGCTTTCTAAGAAGATTCTTTCTCTTGGATAATCTGAATGTGAGACATATAAGGACATGTAAAGAGCAGACAGAAATAGAGAAGGCAGTAAACAGAAGCCATGAGATGGCAGATTCTGTCCATCCGTCCATCTACCTATCTATCTATCTGTCTATGCTTCTATCTATGCCTCTATCTATCTATCTATCTATCTATCTATCTATCTATCTATCTATCTATCTATCTACCTACCTACCTACCTATCTATCCATCTATCTATGCCTCTATCTATCTATCTATCTATCTATCTATCTATCTATCTATCTATCTATGCCTCTATCTATCTATCTATCTATCTATCTATCTATCTATCTATCTATCTATCTACCTACCTACCTACCTACCTACCTACCTACCTACCTACCTACTTACCTACCTACCTACCTATCCATCTATCTATCTATGCCTCTATCTATCTATCTATCTATCTATCTAGGCCACGAGGTTGGGAGAAAGTCAGCAGTAGTCAGTAGAACAGGACAAGCAGATGGAGAAAGAAGCAGACAGAAGTACAAGGAAAAGCTACAGTAGCACCCAGCTACTAGAATTTTTTCAGTATCCTAAACAATTCTCCATCCAGTTTCACTGTTCAAATGCTGACAAGGTGCCTTAATTCCCTGAATAATCTAATAATAAATTCTTTTTCAGCTGAGGTATCCAAAGCATGGCATTATCCTTTACAACCTGAAATAACCTAACCAACACACACATACAATCCCATATCCAGTAAAGAGATCAGCTTCCTGAAAGTTATGTTTTCCACCTTCATTTTCTGAGCTATTTTTGGCTAGCAAGAACTTATCACAGACTTGTGTCTGTAGCCTAGAATCGTATTTTAATCAACAGTTCTGCCCTGTTTCTAAGTGAACAGAAATTAATCCTATCACAATTTTTTTTGCCCATTTCTACCCACAAATCATCATCAAGTTTGGAAACCTGAATGTCATATGAAAAAATAAAAGTGGTATTTTATTTATTACATCACATGACATCAGTAAGAACAAGGAGATACTTCCTTGGCACACAATATACTTCTTTCTCTCCTTCTAAATTTATATTCTAACTAAACAGAAAAATTGTTTTCCATTAAGAACAACAACAAAAATAAGCCAGTCTAGCAGTTAGTACAAGCTCCCATATTAAAAAAAGAAATCTGCATAATATTTGAAAAAGGCAATTTTTGTGTTCTACCCAATTCATAGACACAAACTTCTATCTATTCTGTCTATAATGTAGCGATGTCCCTCAAATTCTTGAATTTACCTAACAGCTTGGTAGAGAAAAAGGTCTAAAATAAGCCTTTTATTGTCAGTTTGAATTGGCAGTTGACAAGATTCTCAAGATGCCCTGAGTCATCCTTGACTGCTCTCTTTCTCTCATACCCATATCAAATCCATCAGGAAATTCTATTGGCACAATCTCCAAAGCTTATCCAGAATGTTAAGGTGCCTTCTTGATCTCTTGTGGAATGTCTCTTCCTCTGCCTGTCCTTCAAATGGTGGTGGTCCTCAGAGAATACCCAGCAACCCTTCACTCTTCTTGCTCACCCCGAGCAAGCTCCTTCTCCCCGTGACTCACAACTGTAATGTCAGGCCAAGTCTTTTCACCAAATGTTCAGATGGCCTCCACTTGCATGTCTTACAGACTTCTCAAACCTAAAGTGCCCCAAACTGAAATAATCTTTTCCAACACATAAACCTGTTGTTTCTGAAGAATTCCCCACCCGAGGGAAAGCAGCCACGAGTTTTACCCAGTTCTTCTGGAAGAAAATACAGAATGATTTTTATAAAATATAAGCCTGAATGTGTTACTCCCCTACTTAAAATCTTTCAATCTCCCCTAAGAGTAAAAGCTGAAGGCCCCTTACAAGCTGTCCCTTTCCTAGTCCCTTCAACCTCATTTCTTATCACAATCACCTCACTCATTCCACTTCCACCACGCTTCTTCTCAATTCACTCCTCAAATTATTCAGGCATTTTTTTAACCTCAGAGCCTTGACTATTACCTGTCTAGAACACTCCCCACCCCACCAGACAGCTACATGATTCAGTCCCTCTTGTCCCTTAAGTTTCTATTCAAATGCCATCTTCACTGTGCAGTCTATCCTGATATTATTTAAAACTACATTCCCACCTCCCTCACCTGTATAAACAATAACTCAATCTGTTTCTTTTCATAGTACTTACCATCTAACATGTAATATAAATTCCTTATTATGTTTACTGTTAGTCTGCCTTCTTAAGAATGGAAACTTGAGGGCAGAGTTTTGTTCATTTTCTTCATTGATACATATGTATATATGACAGTTAAGCGGTGAGCTCTGGAATCAGAATGCTCAGGCTCAAGTCCTGGCTCTGCCACATAATAATATACAGGGTCTAGCATAAAGTAATTGCCAGGCTGGTCTTCAACTTCTGGCCTTAGGCAATCCTCTTACCTCTGCCTCCCAAAGTGCTGGGATTATAAGCATGAGCCACTGCACCTGACCCTAAAGCAAATTTTTATTACCATGTAACACTACAGTAACCAAAAGGACAGAAACCCTTTTCTGCATTTTTTAGTAATTTATTACCTTCTAGGCTAAAAAGCAAACATGACTCAGGGTGGGGGAGGGTGTGTGTGTGTGAATGTATATGTATATATGAAAATGCTTGATTAAATGATTTTGCAATTAAATAATAAAGGTGATATAAAGCCACAAGCCTATTTTGAAATTGTATTGTGAAACATCAAATTAGGAAGATATAGTATAGTCAACTATATCATCACATTCACTGTTAAGAGAGTTATCAAGAGCTCAGGCACGTGCCATTAAGCTAGAACTGATCTAATTTGTAGTTAGCTTTGAGTTACTTTGATGTAGGCATGTCACCTTCACAGAAATTATTTTCCATTTTTTAACAGTTGCAAAATTTCACTTGTTCTGTTTTTATAAATTTTTAGCATCAATATCTATATTTTGTATCTTCCTTTGAAAAAGGAAAGCAAAAATAAGTAGAACAGGGCATTTACAAAATTCATGATCTTCGTAGTATTTACAGTGTCATTATTAAATATGCGAAGAGAAAGTTCTATCTCCAAAGCTAGGTAATACCAACAACAGCTGATAATGTTAATTAAATGTTTTCAGTGAATTATTTTCATACCTGTGTTTTCTTATGAGGTACTTGCAATGCCTCAGTAAATAATCTTTTGAAGGTCTACACAACTTCAGTGACCAGAAGTCATCTAATCTCATCTTTGGAGAGCAAGATTTTCCTGGATTCCCACCAAATAAATAATGAACCTATAATAAGCAAAATAAGCCAGACTTTAAAAAATGCATGCATACCCAAGATATTTTAGTAGCAGTGCATAAAAGGTTAACTTACTGAGCCTATTTAAATAAAAAATTAAAAATTATATTGCATTTTTACCAAAATCTTCTCTCGATTTTTCTCATTTCTATTTTACTTTAAAGCACCATGGCTACTTAAAAAAACTGCATGTATGCTAAAATGAGTTATGTTACCACAATTACAATGATAGTGGAAGGCATGAAACAAAAACAATGATAGGAAGAAGCTAATCCATGATATTATTTGCTGAGGACAACAAATAATGGGGATAAAATTAATCAACATATTGATCATATAACAAATATCTTAAAAATTCTGACATAAATGCTCAATTACTAAAAGTTAACAGTCAAGTCAACAGGTCAACTAGAAACTTTAAAAAATTTTAACATCTTAATTTTGCTTTAACTGAAATGCCAAATATTAAATGGCACATATAATTTGTGAAATAACATTAAAAAATTATTCCATAATTCAATACCAAAAATGAAATGCAAAAGGAATTTATGATTTCACTATTACATTAATCAGAGTTATCTGTTCCTCAGATAACTTTGGAAGATAAAACAGTGAAGAAACAGAATCACTTTCATAAGTGGTAGAAGTGAGAGTATAACTGCCTAAATTTATTGCATTTGAATGTTTTTCTGTACTTATGCAAAAGCATTTAAATATTTAAGTATTTTAATTACAATTAGTGTATAAATTTATTAAATTTAAATTAAAATATTTCCTAAAATGTTAAAAACATTTATATTCATTGGTGTTTATATAATAGAGTAATTATCCCTATCCTATAGATGGAAATTCATTTACTCCTTAAATTGAGAGGTTATAAAAGAAAGGGCTTTTACTCACTCCCATGGTAGCTTTTACCTAAAGGTCTCAAAGTATATCATGTAGAATTTAAATAATCATCCGTGGCTTAACAGAAAGAATTGGTCTCTGTCAGTAATTTACTATATAATCTAAGTCCGATCACTAAAGTACATGGTTAAGTTTAAGGGAGAAATAAAGAAATAACTCTCAACACTATGACACTAAAAATTCACAACACAAGACCATTTCACAAGGCTGATTTAAAAGATATATCACTAGTATATCAGGAAAATTAAGATAAAAAGACTTCTTACACAATGGGAAAATCTAAAACCAAAAACCATGTTATATCACAGAACAAGGTACCTGAATGCTGACAACTGTACATCTTTTACTTGGATATTCACATTGTAGAAACAATAGGCTATGTCATATCTCTAGAGCTATACAGCTAAAAAGCTGCCACTGACTATTTCCAAAAAAGGAAAAGTACCAAGAATTACAGACTATGTAAAAATGCTTATTCTCTTAAGGAATTTTAGGGAGAAGTGATATTGAGTGTTTAATATTCTATTGAATGTCTACTATGTATTTTAACTTTTTACTCAAATCCAATTTAAAACAATCAGAAAGATATATTTGGGGATTAATTCAGACAGTAGGCCATGGAAAGTTTACAGGTCAATGTAGTTAGGATACCTTGTGTAGCTCATCGTATACAAGCTGATGGGCAAACCTTGGACATGGTTCTTCTTCCTGAAGACTTTTAGTTGGATTATCCTTTGCAGCTTGATCATTCTTATAGACACAAGACCTGCAAGACACTGCTTTTAAGGCATTCTACCTTAGAGAATTAGCAGCAAAGATAATACAACTGTAGCAAGTAAATTAATTGCATGTCTAACTACTAACAAAAAATTTTAGAAATATGTTCACATCAAATATTAAAGTTCTAGTTACTCAGGCTGGGCGTGGTGGCTCACGCCTGTAATCCCAGCACTTTGGGAGGCTGAGGTGGGTGGATCATGAGGTCAGGGCTTTGAGACCAGCCTGACCAACATGGTGAAACCCCATCTCCACTAAAAATACAAAAATTAGCTGGGCGTGGTGGCGGGCACCTGTAATCCCAGCTACTCAGGAGGCTGAGGCAGGAGAATTGCTTGAACCCGGGAGGCGGAGGTTGCAGTGAGCCGAGATTGCGCCACTGCACTCCAGTCTGGGCGACAAAGTGAGACTCCATCTCAAAAAAAAAAAAAAGGTTCTAGTTACTCATAAAACACTCTGAATTTGTTAGAACTGAGTTCTGAAGTTCTTTTCATGTCCATTAAATAGCTCACGTATCCTACTATTTGTTATGAAACACAAACAGCATACATGAAAGCTCAAACTAAAGAAAGAGACGCTATTTTATGTATGTACAATAAAAAGATGTACAGTATACACTGCTGTCATTTGACTGTAAATAAATGTCCTACTTAGAAAATAATAAATTCCTTAGCTGCAGAGCACTACTCTCCATTATGAAAGGAGAAGTTCTCTGAAGTGCTTCTGTTCTGTACAATATTCACTTATGGAGCAATCACAGAATGTCAGAGCTGGATCCCTGTTTTCCCAAAGCAAAATGTGCAGCACCAGTTCTGTGGGATGCTCTATGACACAAAAGTCATGGTTTGGAAATGCTAAGTAATACTGTCCCCTCCCTGCTATAGTCAAGCCTCTTAGTTTTATGAAAACTAAGATCTGGGAACATTAAAAAAAAAAAGCATTGTTCTCAAGTTCACACAGAACTAGACTAGAAGAGAACAGAACCTAGACTAAAATACAGTTCTCTTGAGTCCCAGACCAGGAACCATCTACTACTTGAAAAACACAGAGGTAAAATCCATTCACTGAACATCACTGTATACACAGGTACTGATACTAATTTTTTGTATTGACTTTTAAATGTACAATGTCACAAATTAACATAAGACTCTTTCTTCTTTTGAATAAACCAACAACCTCAAATAACTGCTACATTGGGATTGCAGCAGATACAAGCGTTCCTTACCAACTATTCCTCACAATGTCATAAATCCAGAATGAATTTCTAACATTTTCTTCCCTCTTTTCCTTATCTTTGCTGAGTCCAGATAAGACATGTATTTCATTCAGTTCTGGATCGATAGTTGCTCTCTGTGTAAATCCTGTCATTGGAACTACAAATTAAAGAAAAAAAAAGATGAAAATACTCCCTTTAGATAGTTTAGTATTTACTTTCTTAATTCTTTCTTTCTTTGTTTATTTTTATTTATTTATTTATTTTGAGACGGAGTTTTGCTCTTGCTGCCCAAGCTGGAGAGCAATGGCGCCATCTCGGCTCCCTGCAACCTCTGTCTCCCGGGTTCTCCTGCCTCAGCCTCCCGAGTAGCTGGAACTACAGGCATGCACCACCACGGCTGGCTAATTTTGGATTTTTAGTAGCGATGGGGTATCTCCATGTTGGTCAGGCTGGTCTCGAACTCCCGACCTCTGGTGATCTGCCTGCCTCGGCCTCCCAAAGTGCTGGGATTATAGGCGTGAGCCACTGTGCTTGGCCTATTTTTTTTTTTTTTTTAAGAGACAGAGTTTCACTCTATTGCCCAAGCTGAAGTACACTGGCACAACCATGACTCACTGCAGGCTAGAACTCCTGGGCTCAAAGGATCCTCCTGCCTCAGCCTCCCAAGTAGCTGGGACTACAGGCATGCACCACCACACCCAGCTAATTTTTGGATTTTTTATAGAGATGGGGTCTTGCTACGTTGCCCAGGCTGGTCTCAAACTCCTGGCCTTAAGCAATATTCCTGCCTCATCCTCCCAAAATGCTGGTGTTACAGGCATAAGCCACCACACCCCGCCCCTACTAGTTTCTCTTGAAAATATCAATACACCTTTATTCTGCTCTATGTGTCCACATACTTAACTTCTAACACACTACAGAACTTTTTAATTAAACAATAAACAATTATATATTGCCTTCTCCTTACTCTATGAGCTCCACAAGCAAAGAGGCCGTTTTGCTCACTATTTTGTTCCCAGTATCTAGAAAAGTGCCTGGAATATAACAATTACTAAATGATTTGTGGAAAGACTAAAGGAATGTCAATTGCCAGCTACAGGGAAAAAAGAAGCAGAAAGAGGTATGCAACATAATCATTTTTACATAAGGAAGGAAAGGATATACTTTAATTAACTGATTTATTATCTGGGACAGTTCTAATTTGATTGTAGAGATTAAATATTTAAATCTTGACCTGGGGAAAAAAATTTGACAAAAGGTAAAGCACAGAGTTGCTTAATAAGGTCAGAGTCATTGAAAATATCTGTTCATAACATACAATAACTTCCAAAAAATAAAATTTAATATTCTGGGCCAGGTACAGTGGCTCATGCATGCCGTATCAGTGCTTTGGGAGGCCAAAGTGGGAGGATCACATGAGGCCATGAGCTCAAGACCAGACTAGGTAACACAATGAGACCTTGTCTCTATAAAAATTAAAAATCAGCCAAGTGTGGTGGTGTGCACATGTAGTCCTAGCTATCTGGGAGGCTGAGGTGGGAGGATCCCTTGAGCCCAGAGTTGGAAATTGCAGTGAGCTATTATCGTGCCATTGGACTCTAGCCTGGGTGACAGAGTAAGACTCTGCCTCTAAAGCAAATAAATAAATAAATAAATATTCTGGGGTATAATATGCCATTTTGTTTTCCTGAGTGGCTTAAACTCCCCGAAGTTAATAATGCTGTATTTTTCTAAGAAACCTATTAAATAAATGATCATTCTGCATTATCCAATAATCTATAAAACACTGATATGGCATATGCCAAATTTTCTTATTTTTATTTGAAAATATTATTTGAAATACAATTCCATATATATAAAGTGCATATTATGAACTCAGCTACTTCACAAATAATTGTCATGATCTAAAACAATGTCATTGTTTTAACATTTCTTTTACCCATGAACAATTATCATAAGCTCAAAAAGCTAAACAAGTATCAGACTGAAGTGAAATATTTATGTCAACCTAGAATACTATGTATGGCAGGAGATGCCAGCCATATTGATCTTGGTCTTCTTTATCTGCTTTAGTGGGACCAAATAATCCAGTATTTATTTTTTCCCAATCTACCTTAAATTCATGTGTCATTTTACATTCTTATTTGATAAATTTGGGACATTTTAAGGACTATCCAAATGCATTCCACAGTAACTATATTATAAAATTACACACACACACACAACATATAATTTGTATACACACATACACGATATTTATATGTATACACAAACATATATCAACCTGATCTTAATAACAGCCTACGCACTCATACCACAGTCTTTTGTGTATGTAAAGTCTGGTACAGTCGAACGTCCATATCCCTGGGTTCTGTGTTCAAGGATTCAAACCACTACAAATTTAAAATATTAAAAAAAAAAAAAACCCAAACAAAAAACAAAACCTATAAATGGCTGCATCTGTATTGAAGATGTACACACTTTTTTCTTGTCATTATTCCTTATGACAACTATTTACATAGCATTTACACTGTATCAGGTATTATAAGTAACCTAGAAATGACTTAAAGTATAGGAGGGGATGTGCATAGGTTACACCATATCACGGACTTGAGCATCTGAGGATTCTGGTATCCAAGGGAGGTCCTGGAACCAGTCCCTCAAGGATGCCACGGGACAACTGCCTTTTCTTAATAAGGCACGGTAAACTTTCAGAGGCGATGTGCTCAGGTTCTGACCTCTATTCCTCAGATAACTTTGGAAGATAAAACAGTGAAGAACTGGAATTACTTTCATAAGTGGTAGAAGTGAAGAGTATAACTGCCTAAATTTATTGCACTTTAATTTCTTTAGATAACTTTGGAAGATAAAATAGTGTAGAACTGGAATTACTGTCATAAGTGGTAGAAGTGAAGGATATAACTGCCTAAATTTATGTATTTAAATTTATTCTATTTTGTCTTAATAGTGAGTCTTTGAATTAAAAATTTAATAACATGGCTTGGCAAACTATGGCTTGATGTGGCCTGCTCAGGGTAAAATCAGGCAATGTCCATTCATTTACATGTTGTCTACAGCTGTTTTCACCTACAATAATCATCAGAGCCTATAACTCACCAGAGATAAAAGATGGAAAACTTCCAAATAAGTCATCGAATACAAAGAGGAGAAGTAGATTGTGAGGAAGACTTCCGTGGAGAGCTTCTAATAAGGACATAGGGGCCTGAATAAGAATGACAGCAGAGCTTAAAGTAACTCCTAATCTTTACTTTGTTAATCATACAGGTTCCCAACTGTGTGCCTATTCTCAGCTTATGCATTCTGTAAGAAAGCTTGGTTGACAGTATGTGCTGCGCACTTGTACAAGACCTTGATCAGTGTCTCATTTATGAGAGAAGCCTACTGGAAAAAGAGACCTATACATTGTAAAAAAAACCACTGTTAACTATCTTTCTTAATTGATACAGTCCTTTATTCATAAATGTTAAAGTTTAGACATGAATTATAGACATACGAGGAAAAAAATCAACAGTGCAAAAGAGAGGGACCTAGATGAACAAATAGAACAACTGGGAAAAGACAAATCACAGAAAAGAAAATAACTCGGGGGCGGGGGGGAACCCATCAGTATCCTTGAAGAGATTAAAGAGAATATTCCATGTGCAAAACAAGAATAAGCTACCATAAAAAGGAGCAGGGACTATGAAAAGATACTAAAAAGTAAAACTATGACCAAAAACTTCAAACGACAGAATGAAAATACAGACATAGTTAGAAACAAAGTCAGTGGTCTCTAGATAAAACTGATAAATCATCAGAATAAAGAGCAAAAAGATAGAAATGATGAGGGAAAAGTTAAAGGACACAGAGGATATATCCATCGAAGTCAAATTATCTGAAAAAAAGACCAGAAGGAAAGAAGAAATAATGTAGAAGAAAAAATAAAAAAAGTTTCCCTGAACTGGGTGTCCGGTTTGAAAGAGCCCACTGCAAGCTAGGCATGTTTAATTTAAAAAGATGGTGCACACATACATCTATATCTATGTTTAATTTTTAAAAAAAGATGATATACAGATGTACATCTCTACCTTAATACGAAACGTTAAAACTCCAGGAAAAGAAAAATTCTAAAAGCTTCCAAAGAAGGAAACAGCAGATTACTATATACAGAGGAATAAAAATCAAACTAACATGAGACCTTGTCAGGGGCTCAGAACACAATACACTCTGGCATGCTAAGTACTTTGAACTAAAGGACACTGGAAGGCCTCAGAACAGCTTCAGTACCAAGTTCTCTCTCACTTCTTTTGCCCTCCTGCCTCTCTTCCCTCATTCTCCCTAGAAGTGAGTTCATCAAATCAGAATTCCTCTTCCCCAAGGTGGGTCATAAAAACTAGAACCTCTTTTTCCCAAAGTCAGCCTAGACTTTCAAATTCTAAAAACTTGAATTACTGATCCAACTTTCCTCTGCCTTTCTGTCTAGGAGCTGGCCATAAAGAAATTCTGTGACCCACCCTTGTCTGATGGTAGGTCCTAAGACCCTTCTCTAGCAGGGTCCTGCCCCATACCCAGGAGGAAGAAATGCTACACAGAGGGGCCAAGAAGAATCCGAACAGACAGGCCTTGATGGATTTCCCCACCTCAGTCTATCTGCATTAAATCATAGCCATTTACCAAATCACATTGCTAACCAGCTGTTCATTCTTCATTAAATCTCAGCATAAAAATGGACAGTTTTCCCTGTATCTTTGGGTCATTTCTTCTGAAGGCTCACACACCACATGAAACTTTGATTAAATCAATTTGTTATGCTTTCTCGTTAACCTGTCTTTTATTATAGGCATGTCAACCATGACTCTTATAAGGGATGAGGAAAAGTATCACAACTCTTTTGGCCCCTACAACTTATCAGTAACAATGAATGCTAGAATACAATGGAAAAACAACTTTAAAATTCTGAGAAATATAAAAAGATACGGAACCAACCTTCCATTTCCAGTTAAACTAGCAATCTTAACGAGGGCAAAATAAGGGAATTTAAGTTCATACATATGACTAGATATATACAAAAAACAAAACAAAACAAAACAAAAAAACAAAAAAACTTCTTTAAGGAGATACTCCAACAAAACAGAAAAAGGAATCCAAGAAAGAAGATGACATGAGATATAAGAGATGGTGGAACTGATATATAACACGGGAAAGGAAAGTTAGAAAGAAAATCAAGATCCATTAACTCTTGAGCCTTGTATATGACATTTTAGTGTTAACAATATAGAAGAGTTTCTTCTCTATATTCTAACCACAATACCTGAATTTATATAGTGTCCCATTTTCCCCTTCCGCCATGGTTCCATGACCTAGAATATTGGTCCTAGTGTTTTTCTTCAGGCAACAAAAAATTTTGATCACCATTTATCACATACTTCTAGCATTTCCTAGATTCAGTTTTCACTGAGTCCTGCTCCCAGATGGGTTTCTATTGTGGGTCTCTATATGGCAAATGTGCTAAGGTAAATATGCCTGAGAATATTTTATGTCACCCTCACATCTCAAAGTTAGGAAGATTTAAATTTCTTGGTTCAAAGTTGTTTTTCTTGGCTGCTTTTAAACTTTATCCTTTTTTCTCATTCCACATTGCTGTTCAACTGTCACACGTCTATGTTCTTGTTCCCTTATAGGTCATCTGCTTTTTCTCTCTGAAATCTTTCAGCATTTTCTCTCTGCTAATCTTAATTCTACTTTAATCTGCTTATGTATGTGCTTTCCCTTATTTGTTCTATTTGGTACACTATGAGTTCTTTTGCCTATCTGAAGTCTTTCATCATTTTTGAATTTTAGGAAATGTATCTCCATTATTTCTACAATTATTTCACCTACTTTTTTTTGGAGACAGAGTTTCACTCTTGTTGCCCAGGCTGGAGTGCAGTGGCACAATCTCAGCTCACTGCAACCTCCGCCCGTGGGTTTAAGTGATTCTCCTACCTCAGCCTCCCAAGTAGCTGGGATTACAGGCATGCACCACCAAGCCTGGCTAATTTTTGCATTTTTAGTAGAGACAGTGTTTCAATATGTTGGTCAGGCTGATCTTGAACTCCTGACCTCAGGTGATCCACCCATCTTGGCCTCCCAAAGTGCTGGGATTACAGGTGTGAGCCCCCGTGCCTGGGCTTAAATTTTTATTTTTCTTTTCTTCTGGAATTCCTTTTAAGATGTTGGTACTTGTACAATTCTCTATCTTTCTTAGTTTTTCTATTCTATTTTCTATTTCTTTATCTTTTTTCCCTGCTTTTTCCTGGGAGAGTGCTCTAATCTTCCAATTGATTAATTCATTCATACCATCCTACTTACATTTATTGTAGTCTTTATTTTAATTATATTTTTCATATCTACTATTTCCATATGGTTCTGTTTTTATAATGTTTGGATCTTATTTCATATTACTAGTGTGTTCCCTTACATCTTTAAGTTTATTCATCATGCTTATTTTAAATTCTTGGTTCACCTGTTGTTGTTGGTTTTTTTTTTGAGATGGAGTTTTGCTCTTGTTGCCCAGGCTGGAGTACAATGACACAGTCTCAGCTGACTGCAACTCCCGCCTCCTGGGTTCTGGGTTCAAGCAATTCTCCTGTCTCAGCCTCCCGAGTGGCTGGGGACTACAGGCACATGCCACTGCGCCTGGCTAATTTTGTATTTTTAGTAGAGACGGGGTTTCTCTATGTTGGTCAGGCTGGTCTCAAACTCCTGACCTCAGGTGATCCACCTGCCTCGGCCTCCAAAAGTGCCGGGATTGCAGGCATTAGCCACCATGCCTGGCCATTCATCTGTTTTAATAATTCTGCTTTACATCATGTATGTCTTTTTTGTTTTTTAAGACAGTTGTAGTCCTCAACTGTCTAGTTATGTCAGCATGCAAGGTAATGTTTTTCAGGGAATCAGCTCTTCTTTCCGATAAGATATACTAGACAGGACTCAAAGGCCAGGCCTTAACTGGCATCAGTACTGGTAGAGATTAAGGAAAATAGAGAGGAAAAGTCGTAGGGTTGTGAACCATAGGCACAAAGAATCAGAATCATTTCCATATATGATCACACCCCTATGCAACAGTTTCGTACCTTTAAACCCTTCAGAGGAAGTAGAAGGCAGTCTCCCTCGACAAAGGGAGGAGAGAAGAAGAAATGAACTATTGAGAACAGATGGTCAGTCCACATGTTTTCATCAACTTTGAACTCCAGCACGGTTTCTGCACTGCCATAATGTTTGCCCACGGAATTCTGACACTAGTAGGATAGGCTACCGCTGCTAGTTTCTATAGTGAAAGGGTAAAAATTAACTGAAGGTTGATCTGGGGGAGAGAGAGCCTTCAGTCTCATTTAAGGAGTTTCTGGAATCCACCTGCTCTCAATTTTATTTCTCTGGGGTTGATTCTGGGGAAGGGAATCAGCAGCCTGTGTCAGTTTGCTACTTTGGCAGAAGTACTTTTCATTTTATAGCATTCTATGTTATTTGAGTTTTGCTTTATTGATCATGTGAATTCCATTACTTTTATAATAATTATAATAAAAAAATGAAAGCTGGTTAAATAAAAATGGCAGTATCAGAAAACAAAAAGACCTAAAGGCCAAAACCAAGAAAGCAGCTTTCATTCTAATATGGCAAAACTATTAATACAGTTTTCTGTACTGATTTTCCTTGCAAGATGAAAACAAGGCTATCTTTTCCATTTTTAACAGTTTCTTTTCTTTTTTCTTTTTTTTTTTTTTTTTTGTTTTGAGGCAGGGTCTCACTCTGTCACTCAGGCTGGAATGCAATAATGTGAATTCAGTTCACTGCAACTTCTGCCTCCCAGGTTCCAGCAATTCTTCTGCCTCAGTCTCCTGAGTAGGTAAGACAATGGCCATGCATCACCATGCCAGGCTAACTTTTGTATTTTTAGTAGAGCTGGGGTTTCACTATGTTGGCCAGGCTGATCTTGAACTCCTAACCTCAGGTGATCTGCCCACCTCGGCCTCCCAAACTGCTGGGATTACAGGCGTGAGCCACCAAGCCCGACCAATTTAACAGTTTCTAATGGGTATAGTTGGGGGAGGAGGGAAGGACAAAAGATCTGCAACATATATGATTTTAAAAACTTTAAGATTCAACTGCTAAAAAGCTCAACTGAATGCCAGGACCTTAACCAGTCTTTCACCTTAACCAGTTTAGAAACTGACTCACAAAGAAAAATTAATCAAGCAGATCAGTAAATGTTAATCATTAACATATTTTGAAAGAACATTTATCTGAAAGAAAATAAGAATGATACAACAATCATCACTGCCAACTCGTTATTTTTAGAATTGTTTTAGGAAGTTACAATGATAATCCTTCAACTCTATTTCTTCTTTAACATCTTTAAAACTCAAAATAGAACAGCTAAAGGGGAAGTAAAAAAATTTTATCTATATGTCTGAATCACATCTTTTCTCTTCCTTCCTTGGTTTATCCTCTAAGCAAATGGGAGAGATTGTCAGAGTATTTAACATAAAGAAACCCTGTGGGAGGGGGGATAAAAAGAAGTTAACAAACATTTTCGAAGTCCTTTGAATTCCTGAGGAAGATATGTTATTGCATTAACTTATGAATTAATCTCAACTCTATTTTTGCTTCATGGTCCAGTGCACATACTCATTACTGATTTGCTAAGACAAAGGAAAATAACAATCTTCAGAGCTGTCACAGAAACACAGAATCTAATAAAAAACAGCTTTCCATGAATTCACTATATATTAGGGTATTTTCAGCTCCAAGTAACAGAAAACATAACTAACAGTAGATTAATTAGCTCATGTAACAAAATTTTGCAAGTAGCTCCAAGATTGTTTCAGAGTTCAACCAAATCATGGTGCTAGGTTAACTTTCGGCAATTTTCTTGGCCTTCTCATTTTTGAAACTTGCCAGTACCAGCTCTAAGCATCACATCCTTATATGGAGCACCCAAAGCAGGGAGGGAAAGAATTCTTTCAGCATCTCTCTATTGCCATCAGGGAAGACATTTTTGTCAAATGTCCTCCAGTAGACTTTCTTTATGTCTCACTGGCCAGAACTGTGTCACATGGGAGGAATGTAAACTGAAATAATTTGCCAAAGGATAATAATGACTGGTTTACACTAACAATGATTCACCATTCATCCCCTGGGGTTAGGCAACTTGCCATTACACAAAATTATGGTTTGGTTAACAGAAGAAAGAGCCAATGACTCTTGGGTAAGCAAACAACAGTGTCTGTCACATCCTTCTCTTTGAAAGTTGGGACATTTTAAAGGTTGGATGGGGACCTATTAAGCACTAGCAGCAACTTCAGTTCAGAACTAACTTCTATTACTAGCTTTTGACACTCAACAATATTTACTGATTTATCTCAGCTGTATTAAGCTACAAAAAACCTGAACTCATTGAATGGACCAACCAATTTATTTACTGGTGGACAATCAAATAAATAAAAATCAAATAAATTGATGGTCAATCTATCTCCAGATTTTTTCTCCTTGCATGCAATACTATGATAAATATCTCTGTATAGTTTATTTTTTGTGGATGTATAAAAGTATATGAGTAGGAAAAGTTCCTGGGTTTTGTAAAATGCTTAGTCAAAAAAACATATTTTTTGCATTTTAACAGATAATGATAAAGTACTGTTTAAAAAAAAAAAAAAAACGGGCTGAACCAAATACATTTCAACCAGAATGTAAGATACCTGCTTCCTCATGGCCATACCAACATTCACTGAGTGTGATCTTTTAATTTACACTTAAAAGTTATGAATAAAGCTGAGCATCTGTATATGTGTAAATTTACTGGCAATATGAATTATTTTTTCTTTAAAGTATCTATTCATATCATTTGTCATTGTTCTACTAGAGGATTATCCACCTTTTATTGGTTTGTAAGAGTCTTTTGTTCATTGTAGGAACTAAGCTTTGTCTTCATTGCTAGCTTGTCATTATTTGATATTTTAACAATTTTTTATATTTTTTAATTTTGCAAAAATCAAACATTCTTTTTCTTTACGATTTCTGGGTTTTGTGGCATGTTTAGAAAGGTCTTCTCTTAATCCTAGATTATTAAAAACAATTGGAATTATAATTTTATTTCTTAAGTATGAAACCTAAGTTCACCTAGACTTTTCTTTGATATACAAAAGTCAAGTAGGGATCCAGATTTTCCCATTCATTCATATTTTATTTATTTATTCATTCATTCATTTATTTACTTACTTACTTATTTAAAGAGAAAGAATCTTGCTGTTGCCCAGGCTGGAATCAGATTTTCCTTTTTTAAAAATACTGCCAAGTCTTAAGCAATGTCTCCATGTCATATATTGTTTAATCTATTCTTCGTCTCTGACTGGAAATGCCAACTTTACCATATACTAAATTCTCATATGCATTGGGGACATTTTTATACTATCTGTTCTATTTCATCCCATTAATCTGTACCAAACTGTAGCTTTATAAATAACTGGTAGTGCCAGTACTACTTCATTAACTTTCATTTTCAAAATTGTTGTTAGTGTTCTTGCATGTTGGTTTTTACGTGTGAACTTAATAATTCTCATTTACTATCAAGTAACCTAAATTTCATATCTAAAAATACAAAATACTTTTGTAAAATTGTAACTAGCAAAAACACCCCTGGGAGAGTGGAAGGGGGAAATTAGGGAAAGTTATTATTACCAATAATTTTGACAGGGAAAAAAGTAGATACTCTACTAAAAAAGTAGATACACCAAATACAAAAGATACTAAACTGACAGCAGTGAAGCCTAGTTATGTTGAAAATAAGCGCTACCATTTTCTAGTTCAGTAACTAATCTATGTATAAAAGTATATGAGTAGGAAAAGTTCCTGGGTTTTGTAAAATGCTTAGTCAAAAAAACATATTTTTTGTATTTTAACAGATAATGATAAAGTACTGTTAAAAAAAAAAAAAAAAAAAAAGGCTGAACCAAATACATTTTAACCAGAATGTAAGATACCTGCTTATGACAGCTAATGACAGCAAATCATTAGCTTCAAAATCTTCTCTGTGTTGCTGGTTTGGCTTTACTCATTTAATTGGTAAAAGTATAAAAGGATCAGAAACATAAGGAGTTATGACTATACTAATTTTTTAAAATGTCAGTAAGCACAATAAGCACATTCCTAGGGCCGAAATGAAAATCAGTATGATTTTGCTTTTAAGGTTTTCATAAAAATTTATTTATAGATAAATCAAGTTCTGTAGACATAACTCACATAGTCCTCATATCTTAGTTTCACAGCCTGATTACAGCAGAAGGGAATGAAATTTAATTTTCAAAATTTTGGAGATAGATGGTCTTATGATCAACTGGTCCAATCCCCTCATTTTCAGATGAATAATCAGGTTCAGGGAAGTTATGTAATTTTTCTAGAACTGCAGAGGGCTGAGTGGCAGACCCAGACAAAGAGAGTACCAAGTCTTCCGATTCTCAATTTGCTATTCTTTCAATTGTACCAATCTGCTACGACGGTTAGAACAGGATGGAATAAAAAATGGCAGATGTGGGAAAACAGAGTGGACAGAATTTAAAGATCAAAACAGCTAAATACATAACTACTAAAGAACAAGGATCAGGTTGTAAGAGCTCAGTATTACCAATACTTGACTTAGCATTTGACAAATGAAGAAGGTTCAATATATGTTTCTTACTTGAATGAATATGAACAGGAGAAAGCACTCTTACTACAGCAGACTGAGTTTCTATAGCAAACTACAAAACTCTGGTGGTGTGACAGATCATCTTCTACACATACATTTCAATTAGTGTTAAATACAGAGCTTACATATGGGGAATCTGCTAAACCCCTTGTGTTCACAGTCTTATTGCCAAAAGTTTCTCAGAAATAAACTCAAATTTTAGATATGCTGAATTCTGATGTAATTATGTATGTGTTAGACACAATGCTAATAAATCCCTTAAAGCAGCTGCCAATCCATTGATTTAAATTATAATTTTCTTCTGCGGAGAGCATAAAATTGTTACACTGTAGTTTAAAAATAGGAATTAAAGTTGCTTCAGATCTTTAGATGTTAAATCTAAGATGGTACATTTAGATAATTATAAAGAGCAACAATTTAAGATTTTATAGTATCTGACAATACAGAATTACATAAACAGCAGTAATTTTACTATTAGCTATACCATCTCGGTGATCTCAATAGTTCAAACAAATTTATTCTATGAGCTCAAACAATCCCATTTGATACTCACATTGTAAATACAATTTTAATCAAATAAGCCACATTACTGAATCACAGATAAACACAGTAATTATATGTTAAGTCCATCTCAAATTACAGTAATTAACTGGAGTAAAAAAATCTTTAGAACAACAGTTAACAAACAACAGAATGATTAATAAGCTACAGAGCATCTACATAATGGATAAAATTGGTGTTTTCTAAGAATATTTTAAAATGTGGGAATTTAAATAGTATTCCACCTTCTTAAAAGTACTTTTCATGGCTTACAATAATCTAGTAAGAGAGAAAAAAATGTACTTTTTAAAAGTGAGGTAAAAGTAATTCTATGGGAGGGCAATATAATATACCATGGTTCTGATGTGAGGTTTTTTGAACAGTCTAACTTAGTTCAGTAAAACACTTTTAGGAGATCTAGAGTACTGAAACCACTGAATGCTCTTTAAGAAATCGTGAACAAAGTCTTGTCTATTTCAGCTGATGTTTGTACAGGTTTTGAAAAGCACAGTCAAGATTTTATACAGCCAGATGAATACCTAGAATTGTGTTAACAAGGATGGCTAGAGCCACATGTTTTTAAATTTCTAACCTGGGCTTAAGGCATTAGAGAATTTTGGGAGACAACAATCTACAAGCTAAGATCTGAGAGGTAAGCAGTACAAGTTAGCTAGATTTTGGAGGTGAGAGGAAAGTGATTCAGGTAGGAGGAATAGCATGGGCAAGTATCAAAGGCAAGTAAAACACACTATCTATAAAGATTTAATATTCGGTGGTCGTGAAACAGAGAGTTGGTGGCAAGAAGTGTACAGATACGAAGTACAGGACTGCAGAACTGAACTGGGGCACATCATAAAAGAGTCTGTGAATTACGTTAAGTTTAGACTTAATCCTGAGGGCAGGGAGAAACAAGATTTAAAGTGAAGAAGAACACCTATCAGGTTTATATTTTAAAAAATATGTTCTTTTCTTCATTAGCACTAATCTAAAGGTAAGGTTGTCACTTTATTTTTCCTCTCCATGTACAACTGTAACTCCATGAAGATAGGGCCCTCATTCACAGTTGTACTCCTAGTGCGTAGCTTATTGTCTGGCACACAGTAGGTGACCAAAAAATATCTGCTGTATAAATGTTAAGGCATATGGTTCTATTCTTTACTGGTAACACAGAATAGCTGTATTCTGCTTGCAGTGTGGAGAATGGGTTGCAGGGAGGGTACACAGGGAGAGGAAGTCTAGAGACAGAGGCCAAATAGGTGATGTTAGCCCAAACTAGTTCATAGTGAAGCAGCAATGGGAATAGAGAGATGAGGCAAAATTGGCATGATTTGATGTTAACTGGCTAGATTAGTGAACCTGAGGGTAGCACTAACATCTTTTTGTGAAAATTAAGGCACCCAACAGTAACACCAACCAAAACTAGAGGGTTAACCCATCTCTACTCCTAGAGCAGCCATGAACGGAGACAGTATTTTCCTTAAAATCTAATTTGGGCCATTTACAAATGTGGAAGCAAAAGCTGAGACATTAGGTAACTTGCCTAAGATTAACTAAGGACTGAAATAGACTCTGGAGAGCCAGAACAGTGGTTCTCAATCCCAGCTGCATATTAGAATCCTCGAGGAGAGAGAAAGTTGGGGGAGAAGTAAGAGGGACATGGGAAAACGAATGGAAAGGAAGGAAAAGAAAGAAAGTGAGAGAGGCAGAGATGGAGGGTGGGGACAGAAAAAAAGAGAATAATTTCCATTTCACTCTAATATGCTAACAGAGCCACTGAGGTTCCTCAATTCCAAGTATAACTGCAACAGTTTTAGGTGGGAAATTTTTCGAAGTAATTCTAACCAGATGCTCAACCCCTGCCATAAAAATCCTCAGTCAACAAGCCTTTGAACTAATGCAACTCACAGGAATATTGTCAAAATTAACCACTTGGAAAATGTACACCTAGACAAAGAAGTGGTATTTTCAAAACTTAAATCAGATCAGGACACTGATATTAAACCTTTGAATTATCTCCTATTTTATTCGGAAAAAAAAAATCCAAACTCCTTGCATTTGTAACAAGGCACTAAATACTGCGACTCTTATCTCTGTAGCTCTAACCTAGTTTCATACCAACTTTCCCCATCCTCAATTCATACCAGTCCCACTATTTCCGAACACCCCAGGTTCCTTACTGCTTTGGAAACTCTGTACTTGTTCTTCTCTCGGTTCTTCACATGGTTCTTCCTAATTCTCTACTTTTCATCTTAAATCTTAAAGATTATCTCCTCAGAGGTGGTTTCCCAATCTACTCTGTCTAAATGAGACCTCCCCTGTTACTCATTATCAAAACATCCAGTGTATTTTCTTCATAGTACTTAGAACACAACTGCAGGTCTCTCTCCACTAGAATGTGAGTCCTCTGAGGGAAAGGATCCTCCAGGTCCATAGATGAATCCCAAGTGCCTAAAATAATATTGGGCCTACAGAAGACAATGAACAATGTCTGTGAAACAGGTGCTTTTATCCACATTTTGCAAATGAGTCATTAATAAAAAACACCAATTTATAAGCAACAGTTAAAAAGAAAAGCTGATCAAATTTCTCACCCTACTGTTCAAATTAGCATTTTAAACCATTGCACCTTAATCAAAGTCACTCTTTTATGTACAATAATCACAGGCAAAGCAACTACTATGCAGGGTAACTGTAAATGATCAAAACAGGACACTTTTGAAAATGAATGGTGCACTATTAATAATTATGCCAGGGCAATATGCATAATCTAAGCAAACCAGCCATTCCATTACTAATAACCTCTTGGATGCTGAGTTTTTAAATTTACAAGGTGTTACCAATCCCATGAAGTTCCCCGCTTAAGACACACACCCTACTATGCTAGTGCCTAATATAAAGATCACTACAGTGAAAACAGAAGACGAAAAAAATTAGCAAACATAGAATAAAAACATAGAATAAAAAGTTTTTAAGCTATTGATTCTTGCAACCCGCCCCCCAATCGAAGGATTTCCTTCGAGCAGAAAGTATGTGAATTTCTAAATGAATTGTTTGTGTGTGTGCTTGTTGAGGGTTGGGCGGCGGGTTGCAAGAATCAATAGCTTAAAAACTTTATACATATTTAAAAACAGATAGAACTGAATAAGCTGATAGAATTTTCTTTCTCTTACTCAGAATTACTCAATTAAGGAAATAAAGAAAGGGTGAAAAATGATTAGAAAGAAAAGAGAATGAATTGTAGTTTTCTACCTAAAGTAATTAAGACATGAGAAAAGAAATCACTCAATGCCCTTACCCATCCCAGAGTCTTTCTTGGTGCCATCTGATATTATGTCTACATGATCAGAGTCCACATCATAACTAAAGAAATCATTCAAATAGGTCTTTGATCGCTGGCCACCAAATACATATAAGCAACGATTTTTCTGAAAAAGAAGAAAAAAAAGAAGAAAGGAGAAACTTGTCACTTCCATGAAGAACTCAGAATGAGCCTTTAAAAACTTAAACCTCTACAAAAGTAATTTTACAATAGATCCCAATGGAGCTGGAATAAAAGGGAAAGAGGAAGCTCTCTACATATTGCTAAAAGGTGATCTCTAGGACATCCTGTTAAAGAAGAAAAGCAAGGTGCAGAATGATATATTCAGGTTCCTTCTTCCTTTGTGTAGGAATGGAGAAGGAGGAACATCTGTGTATGAGACAAAAAGAGAGGGAGAGAGGGAAAGAGAAAGCGAGAGAGGGGAAAAGTGAGAGAGACAGCACGCGAGCGAGAGTAGAGATTTTTTCTTTTTTTCAAAAACGAAGTATAAACCAAAACCTAATAAAGACAGTTACCTATAGTGGCAGGAACAGAGCAGGAAGACCTCTCCAAAAATACCTTGACATATGGTTTTGACTTTAGAACCATGTATATGCTTTTATTTAATTAGAAGACAAAATTAACTAAAAAAAGAAAATCTAAAATTTGGGCAAAAAAAATCCAACAACAAATAAACCTATCTGTATACAAAGATACACTCACACAGAGAAGTAGTATTTCTAGTGATTTTAATACATACATTTTGACTACCCATCCCTAGAAGTCTAAATCCTAAACAGAAAAATAACCAGAAACCAACATTAAACAGCACTCAGTGATTCTGTTGTTAGCTTTTTTACTGTGAAAGCTATTACAGACAGACAAAGCAAGTAATGTTATGAAGCAGTATTTTAACCTTAAAAGACACAAAAATAGGCCAGGCATGGTGGCTCACACCTGTAGTCCTAGCATTTGGGCAGGCCAAGGTGGGATGATTGCTTGAGACCAGCCTGGGTAACATAGCCAGGCCCTGTCTCTACTTCTTCTACTTCTTCTACTTCTTCTACTACTTCTACTTCTTCTACTTCTACTACTACTACTACTACTACTACTACTACTACTACTACTACTACAACAACAAACCCAGGTGTGGTGGTACACACCTATAGTTTTAGCTACTTGGGAGGCTAAGGTGAGAGGATCATTTAAGCCCTGACACTCAAGGCTGTAGTGAGCTATGATCTGCACTCCAGCCAGGGTGGCAGAGCAAGACCCTATCTCTAAAAAAAAGAAAAGCTATAAGTTACAAAATAGAAGACATTAAGATAAAAAATATTTTATTTGAATTAGACAAATCAGTATGAACTCACGATTTAATTCTTCTCTTACAAAAAAAGATACATAAATATGTGGTGGTGGTGGTGTGGGGGTGCTCCTACTAGCCAAAGAGAAAAATTTGAGCATCAAGAAAGTGGCTGGGTACAGTGGCTCAGGCCTGTAATCCCAGCACTTTAGGAGGCAGAGGCAGGTGGATCACCTGAGGTCAGGAGTTTGAGACCAGCCTGGCCAACATGGTGAAACTCTGTCTCTACTAAATACAAAAAATTAGCTGGGCGTGGTGGTGCATGCCTGTAATCCCAGCTACTTGGGAGGCTGAGGCAGAAGAATCACTTGAAATTAGGAGGCAGAGGTTGCAGTGAGCCAAGACTGCACCATTGCACTCCAGCCTGGGCAACAAAAACAAAACTCTGTCTCAAAATAAAAGAAGAAGAATGACAGCACTGGATAGAAATACATCAAATATGTAACATACTTAATAATAAAATTTCTGTACACTTATCATTGGTTAGCTTTGGAGCCTCAAAGTTAACTCATTAATATGAAAAACAATAAAGGAAAACAATCAAACATTTATACTGCCTATTCAGTATGCTTTACATTTCAGGGTAACCAAAAGGTTAATGAGAGGAAGTTTTTTTTTTCTCCCTCCATAATAGGAGAATCACACACTTAATAAATGCAGAGGAAATGACATCATTAGAAAAATCACCATCTTACACATCCTAACGAAATTTAGGCAACGAAAGGCTACAAAAACCATTAGGCACAAGTTTGAAAGAAAACTTTATAATTGATCAGTCAGGCTAATAACACCCAACCTATTAACATCATCGAAAGCATGACAACCAGTTATTAAATGCTTCTTTATATTTTGCAATCAGAGTGTCTATAAAGTATTCTTGCACATTCTCCCTGGCCCCCAAAAAAGACAGTGAATCTAAAATCAAGCCTCTGAGTGCAATGACCAGTTTATAGGAAATATGAAAGAGGAACACATTAAATTACACTACGAAGATAAAATCAAAATCAAAACTGGAAACATGGGAGATTCTAGAGCACAAATGTCTCGCTTAGTGGGTTGTGTGTGGGGGGGAGAATAGGGAATAGGAGGAAAGAATACTATTACAATTTTTTAAAAAATGTATGAGACATAACAACCAAATGCAAAATACCTTTTTTGAATCTTGACTTAAACAAACCAACCAAGTAAAGATATTTTTCAGTATATTAGAAAAAAAGAACACAGATAGAATATTAAATGATAATAAAGAATTGCTTTTATTTTGGTTGATAATGATACTACAATTATGTTTTCTTTCTTTTTTTTTTTTTTTTTAAGAGAGAGAGTCTTGCTATATTGCCCAGGCTGCAGCACAGTGGCTATCACAGGAGTGATCGCACTATTGATCAGCATGGGAGTTTTGACCTGTTCTGTTTCTGACCTAGCCAATTAACCTCTACTTAAGCAACCTGGTGGTCCTTCGGTCTGGGAGGTAACCATACTGATGCCAAACTTAGTATGAACAACTGATCAAGCACAGTGCAATGTGGCCCAGAACTGGGCTCCAGCAATCCTCAGCCTCCTGGGTAGCTGGGACCACAGGTGTGTACCAACACACCCAACTGTAATTATGTTTTTAAAAAGCCCTTATCTGTTACAATTATACACTATAGTAGTATTTACAAGTATGATGATACAGTATCTGGGATCTGCTTTAAAACACTACAGCAGGTGCTGCAACAAGAAAGGAATAATAAAAATTTTAAAAATACTCCAGCACAGTAAAATTTAAGAATAAACTTAAAAATCAAAGAAACATCAAGAAAATGAATGAAATTAAAGTGGAATAGCTGTATGAAAAATGAGCAGATTATTGATGACTGCTGAAACTAACAAATGAGCACACAAAAATGTATTATTAATTATATTATCCTCTCCATTTTGTACAGAGAAAAACATGTTTAAAATACATGTTAAAGAACATGTTTAAAATATTCCATGATATTGTTTTAGAGCTATGTTCACAGAAAGAAGACCAAGATTTCATTAAAACATCTGAAAAGGTTAAAAAAAACTCTGTATGTTGGTTTTGCTGATACATTTATTATTATTATTATTATTATTATTATTATTATTATTATTGAGACAGAATCTTGCTCTGTCACCCAGGCTAGAGTGCAATGGCATGATCTTGGCTCACTGCTGCAGCTTTTGCCTTCTGGGTTCAAGCCATTCTCCCACCTCAGCCTCCCAAGTAGCTGGGACTACAGGCACAGATCACCATGCCAGGCTAATTTTTGTATTTTTACTAGAGATGAGGTTTTCGCCATGTTGGCCAGGCTGGTCTCGAACTTCTGGCCTCAAGTAATCCACTGTGCCTGACCATTGCTGATACATGTAAATTCTAATTCTATAAAATCAAATCTTAAATTCTTTGTACTTAATGGAGAATAGCAGAAGGGAAAAAAAGAGAGAAAGAAATTGTCCTTCTAATTACTAAGAGAAATTAGTAAGTGGAAAGACCTAAGAAAGGAACAAAGCTACAAAATCGATTTAAGCAGTGAAATTAGTCGTGAGATTGCCTAGATTAGTAGTCAGGTAATAACTACTTAGGAATTACCAGGCTGATGGGAAGAGTCTCACAATTAGCCAACAGTTCACTGTTAAAGAAGTTTTGTCTTTCTCTGTCATTGCTACACTAATCATTTATTCCTAAGGAAAAGTTTTTATCACTTCCTGGAGAATTAGATTTCACCACTTCTTTTCCTATCTAGGTATACATGATAAAATAACATTTACGCAATGTACGGAATATTCTTACTGAGTGGAATAGCATGCAGTGTCCTATTCGAGACTGGATGTCCTCAGGCCCAGCATTACAGGAGTCCTCTCGAAGAAGTTTCCAGGTTTGACATTGACAGTTGAAAGCAAATAAGCCACTGAATTGTGGTTCACTGGCTCTGCTGTCATCTACGCTGCCATTACAAGTCAAAATTCTACCACCAAAAGTGTAGATCATGTGTTTTTCTGAGTCCATACACATCTATCAGAACAAGGCAACAGATTGAATAGTTTTAGTTTGTTCCTGTCATATGTGCTAAAACAAAACCAACATGTACAGTTTTACATTCTCAAAAAAAAACTAAACTTTGTCCCTAATGACACTAAATATCACCCGATTATCATATGCAAGTTTATAAATACTTTTTCAAGTTGCCATTTTTCCCAGTGAGAGTAAAAACATGTTGGGATAAAGAGCTTTCTGCTTTCTTGAAACTGCATAATTTTTACCAAAATCAACCAATGATACATGAGGTGTAGATTGATACGTAAGAGTGAATACTTATCATATTTCGGGTGAATAGTGATCATACTCTCCTTATTAAAATTCCCTTTCATTCTAGGCAAGCATCCTATTAATATTACTACCATTTATTAAGCGATCAGATATGCAAATAAGAGTGGTACAGCTAAATTCATCTCTCTGCATTTATTTTTATAAAACCCTTCAAATTATGTTACAAAACAGTAGAACAAACAAAAAGACATTTACAACAATCAAGTCTCCAGACTGACTTCTACAGAGTAAAGAACTCTATCTGCTTTTAACAAAGCACTATTAATTTTCTTTGAATTAAGCTATACACTTCATGTTTAAAAGTCAAGCTTTATTCTTCCATTCTTCCAACTCAAGATTGTAGCTTTTCTCAATCTCCTGACCTCATGATCCGCCCGTCTCGGCCTCCCAAAGTGCTGGGATTACAGGCTTGAGCCACCGCGCCCGGCAAGATTGTAGCTTTTCATAAAAATGTATGAGAAAACAGCCATTTGTCATGAGACAATAAGAATCAAATTCTGTTTCAAATAATACATAAATCCAAGTTGGGAATTAGCTGTTAAACGTAAGTGGCGTTTATATAAAGAATAAATTGTGTACACAAAACATCTATGTTTTGCTAAAAAAAAAAAAAACTAAACATTTGATATTCAATTCTTCTACCAAATTACTTCTGCTACTTATGTATTTTTGTATTTTTTTAATAAAAGGCTATTTTCATATATGTGTGTGTGTGTGTATATATATATATATATATATATATTTTTTTTTTTTTTTTTTTTTTTTCCTCCCCGAGACAGAGTTTCACTCTTGTTGCCCAGGCTAGAGTGCAACAGTATGAGCTCAGCTCACCACAACTTCTGCCTCCCAGGTTCAAGCAATTCTCCTGCCTCAGCCTCCTGGGTAGCTGGGATTACCCGCATATGCCACCATGCCAGGATAATACTGTATTTTTAGTAGAGACGGTGTTACTCCATTTGGTCAGGCTGGTCTTGAACTCCCAACCTCAGGTGATCCACCCGCCTCGGCCTCCCAAAGTTCTGGGATTACAGGCATGAGCTACCATGCCTGGCTATTTTCATAATTTTAAAGGTATTAAAAAATTGAGGTTATTATTATTAAAAAGAAAAGATTCTAACATCTCCTAATTTTTATCTACCACTAAAAAGATCTACCTCATTAGCCATTTCCTAGGTTTCTCAAAGACTTCTATAAATTAAGATGAAAATCTATTCCCTAAGGGTGAAATCTTGGTAAATATGGTGGAAAAACAAAGATGTCTGGCCTACCACAGAAAGTATTCCTATTTTTTAAATGATCATATAGTTAAAATCAGCACATTGCTGAAGACAACTCAGTTTGGCTCCATCCAACTACTGCCTCCGTTGAGGGCTCCATTGGAGCTGGGTCACATTTCCCTTGCTGAAGTACTTCAGACTCAATCACTCCAAATATCTGGGAACTATGCTGAAAATCTTTAGGGACTCACATTAAATGAGTTTATTTCCATTTTTTATTAACTCACAGATTCATACTAATGGCCAATCTTTGTTACCAACCCCCTACCTTTCTACTTCGTATGGCTACAAAGAGAGTTTCTTTCTTTTTGAGGATATTCAAGCTTAATTTTGATGTGGCTTACTCTCATTTGTTTGCAGGGCTGAAGTATAAACATCCTTATCTTGGTAGTTCTTCCTAGGACACCAGTCTAAACCAAGAAACCTTTTAATATTTGATTTCCACTCTTTTGATTTGTCATTTTTACTCTCCAAAAAAATTTCTGAAAAGCTAGTAACTTATTAAACTCTGTATGATAATGTCTTTTCCATCAAAGACTTAAAAAAATCTTTAAAGCCAAAAGTTTAAAGACTATTCATTTATTATGTCAGGGGTTAGATATTTAATTTTTAAAATCAAACAAATAGTGGATAACCACTTATTTTCCTGGGAAAAATTATTTTTTGAATCTGAAAATGACTTTATTTTACCCTATCACAGGAATACAAGATTGGTAAGGGTTTGGCTGGGTTCAAAATAATCGTCTCCTCACAAAATTTGAAGATACTGCTATAAAGCCTTCTAGGTATCCAGTGTTACCCAACCTACCACTTTCCCTTCTACAAACCTCCAAAAATGCCTCATGACCCAGTGAGAATATCAATGAGCTGAGATCTTCAATTCTTCAACTGAAGTTTTTCCTGCTACTTCTTGGCTAGCTCACTTTCCATTTTCTAGTAATTTCCACAAAAAGTGATTACACTTGAAGGACAGTTTGGCTAGATATAAAATTCTTGGCTCACACTGTCTTTTCTTGAATGTCTTCTAGATGTTGCTCTATTATCTCCTGGCACTGAAAGGAGATGTAGAGAAATCTGATACCGGTCTCATTTTAGTTCTCTTATAGGTGACTTGATCATTTTGTCTACTTGCTATAAAATGATCTCTTATCTTTTATAGTCAATGTTATTAATATATGTCTTAGAGTTAAGTATTTGGGTCAACTTTTTCTGAATATAGTATGCCCATTTGATATGTGGAGTAAAATCTTTCTTCAGGAAAATGTTCTTGAATTCAATTGATAAATATTTGTTTTTTCCATGGTTTTGGTTTTCTTCTTTAAAGTCTCCAATTACATATATGTTGGCTCTCCTCTGCCTACCTTCCCCGGTTAATCATTTTTACCTCTTTGTTTTATCTTATTCCTATGCTGTATGATCATTACCTATCCTTCTTTACACTCTTTGTAGATAAGTCTTCATTTCTGAAAGGGGCAATATACCAGGATATAACTTTCATTTACTGTTATTTTTCTTTTTATTGTTTTTCTTTAGAATGTCTCTCTAAAGCTTTATTTATTGCTTTTTAGTTTTTCATATATAATTGAGTTGAATTTTCCTGGACCAGATGACTTTACAGAGGATTTCTGTGGAAGGTGGATATTCTTGCTCAAGAACTCCTTCCTCTGTTGCTATTGAATTGAATGATTCCTTCAAAATATGGCACTTCTGGTGAAGCCATATCTTCTCTAATTTTATGAACCTCATCTGGCTTACAGGGTTGATCTCAAGCTTTGAGCTCCCCAAATTTCTTACTGGCCATTGCAAAAGGAGCCATCATTCCCACTATGTTTCCTTCACTTTTACAAAATAGTGCTTTCTGACATATATCACCTCTGGATCTTTCTGGGTACTTTACACATGTTAATTCACTGATTCTTCCAGTGGCTGCCCTGGGTGCAATCTGTGCCCTGTCCCTGACACTTCTCACTATGATATACAACTGCTAGGCTCCCTCTGCTTTCCCAGGCCTCCCTATTATACTGTTGTGAAAAGTTCTGAATATTTCAGTTGTTTTTGGATAAACTTACAAGGCACTGGGAGTTGTAGGTTTACTCTGGCTCTTGATTTTGCTGAGAGAGAGAGTGTGTGTGTGTTTAAATCTTTTTGCTTGATTATTATTATTCCTGGAAAACCACACAAAGCAATATCAAGGAAAGCTTGAGAACTAAACTGCCACTATGTTCTTAAGAAATCCAGAAGTCTTTAAATTTTATTTTTTAAATATGTTAAAATTAAAAATGGCAAATAGCTTTTAGGCATGTTTGTATCGTATAGCTTTCTCATATTTTTATCAAATTTGAACATTAAGTTTTTAAATCCTAAATTGTCATGAACACCACAAGCTATTTTTGGAGTGTCATAAACACTACAAGTATAAGTTCTAACTTATAGCTTTATTTGTATGAAATAGAATAGCAAAATGCAGGAGCATACAGATTACTTGCTCACTATTACAGGGCTAGTTGTTGGCTGAATGAGTACTGAAATCCTTATTTCTTCACCCCCAGTGTTCTGCTGTACCACCTAATCAGTTGAAAACCATGCATTATTTAATAGCACCCAGCTTCCAAGAAACATCCTATTTTATAAAATCAAGAGACACAAAGGCCACACCCAAGAACTCTCTACATGCTACTCCTAAGCTATTCTTTTTTTCAATCTGTTAAAAAAAAAAAAAAAAAAAAAAAAAAGGACATCAGCATCTTTTGTAAAAGAAATACATAACCATTTGGGAACAAGAGAAGAAATTGTTCCCTAACAATATTATCTGCTGATATTTCTAAAAAATCAGAACCAGCCTAACTTTTCTTGGCATGCTTATTTTCCACATGAAGAACATTGAGGGTGTCAGCGGGGATGTGCATAGCTTTGTGGAGCTCAGTTAAATAGAGCCAACAGAAGTTCCAAATTTAAGCTGGGGAGTATTTCTAAGAATACTGGTGTTGATTTTCTACCTACCACTTAACTTGATAGGCATAACTCACTCTTCCTCTCCTTACCACTCTCCTATAACAATTATATGTTAATAGAAATATGGCAATAGGATAGTTTAAAAGCAAAGAATTAACAAAAATCTATAAAGACACAATAAACAAAGACCCTGGGTTCTGACTCCTAGATAAGATTTTAGGTCTCACCTAGGTTTTGTCATAATTCTAGTACCACCTCCCATTTCCCAAATACTAGATAATTTATGTTCATCAACACAGAGTTATAGATTTTTAAAGTCTTTTTCTCCTCAATACATAAAAAAAAAAAAAAAAAAAAAAAAAAAAAAAACTTGGGATGTGGGTTGAGCCAGGTAAAAACTTGCTTATAGAATTCAAAATGGTTACTGTCTTTTTTGACCTACATTGACTTTGTATGGAATAAGTATTCAAAGACAGGTAACAATGATAATGACAATGATGGGGCTAATGAGAGCTACATGTATATTAATATTAAAATGGCTTACAATGAGGCTATGTTCAGTCTTCTAGTCAACAACATTATTGTATAATTTCTAGTGGTGCTGAGTTTAATTTAGTATGTCAAATTCCTCTCCAGGTTCATAAAATTTTGTGACTATAAACAAAACAAAATATATTTCACTCTAACTGGAAGAAAAGCTCTAGATTTCATCTAGTTCATTATAAAGTGATTTTCCATTTCTTACAGGAATGTAGAATAAGAAATATAATTAAAAGGGTAATTTGTTACTCTTATGATTTATGCATATGCATTATAAAACTAAATGTGTTTTTCCTAATATTACTCCATCTGCTCTCTAAAGTTTCTATAAATCAACAATCTATGTCCTGAGATTTTTGTATTTTGCCCTGAAACAAACAAGAGAAAAAAATTTAAAGAATAACTTTATACCTACTGAAACAACAATTATTATTATCTGTCATAGGTATTTGTCATGGAAGCACTACTAGACAACTCAGCATAACATCTAACATAAACTCTAATTGCAAGAATCACTAAGCACTGATTAATTCCATCATATATTTAACTGTGCATCAAACCTGATGATCAAACACCAATTTCGGCCCTCCATCAGCAGCAGTATCCTCACTTAGTAACATCCACGTGTTTGTATCAATGTCATAACGATAGAAGTCACTTTTCAGAGATTTGCTATTCCTCACAGAGGAATCCAAATAACGCCCCAATGTGTAGATCTGCCTCCGTTGAATGTCAATGCACATTTTATGACATGATCTGGCACTAGGACCATTCTGTAGAGAGAGAGAAAATGAATAAACAAATAAACAAATGAAAGAGAAAAAACAATCAAAGAACAAATAAAAGACAAATTAAATGCCCTTTTTATTACCTTTCATTAAAAGGTTTCTCAGAGACTCACATCAAGTCAACCAATATGAGTCCAACACTAGGCTTAACTCTCTAAAGAAAAGCAAAAGCAGTAAGCAGTAGGAGACACAAATCTTACCTTAGAAATGCTTAAAATCTACCATGAAAGATGAAATGAACTACACTGCAGCTTATGGCACTCTGTTGATAACATCTATATGGTTTCTACCATATACTGCACTGTGTTTTAGTCATTTGTGCACAGAGTTCAATTCCCTATTACATGACAATCTACTTTAAGACATGTTTGGTCTTTATGAACATTTTTGTATTTCTCATCAGACTCTAGCACAAAAGAGGTACTCCAAGAATATTTAGAATCAGTGAATTTCAAAATTAGAAGAAACATCAATAAAATCTCTAGTTTAATCACTTGGACACAGGGTGGGGAACATTACACACCAGGGACTGTCGGGGGATGGGCAGCAGGAGTAGGGATAGCATTAGGAGAAATACCTAATGTAAAAGATGAGTTGATGGGTACAGCAAACCAACATGGCACATGTATACTCACCTATCAAACCTGCACATTGTGCACATGTACCCTAGAACTTAGAGTATAATAAAAAAGAAATAGAATCTCTAGTTTAGTTTTCTCCTTTTAAAGATGAGAAAATACAACCCTAGCAAGAAAATATAAGACCAGGATGATACCTTTAATATGCTAGTGACAGAAACTAATAAGAATCCAAGTCTATGACTTCTTTATCCATCCTTTGCATTGTAAAATCAATTTTCCTGACTGAATAAACAGCACAGCTACAGTAAATAAATAGGGAATAATATTAAGAATAGTATTTATCAATAAATTAGTTAGCTGGTATCACTTGTATCACAGGACCCGATAAAACATAAAACATACTGTAGTATAATCAAAAGGATTCATGGGGGAAAAAAGAACTTCAACTGCACAGGGTTTAATTAGTTGAAAGGGGGAAAGGAAAGGAAACTAATGTTTGTTAAACAACTCCGAAGTTCTGTTTACACTATTACTGTGTATGTGTGTGTTCCATTTAATCCTTATAACAACCCCGTATGGAAATATTATCACCATTTCACAGAGTCCACCGTCACAAAACTAGGAAGTAAGATAGCAAATCTACGCCCTTGTGTACCACAGCCAAAAACTGGGCTCTTTCACAATTTCAGATTATTTTTTCTAGAAGAGAAACAAAGGCAAAAACATACTTGTTAAAACAGTGTATGCAGTTATGACTGAGATGAAGAGTTCTTGCTGCAGAAATAACAGAATTGATGTATAAAGTGGACATAGGAAGCTTGATGAATGACTGACAGAGGAGACAGTTTATGATCTTGCAGGCAATAAAGAACTACTGGTGGTTTCTAAAGCAAGATACAACATAAAAAGGCAATATTCTAAGAAGAGTAATCTAGCAGTATTAATTAAGTGAAATGAAGGAATATTAGGCAGGAAGAACAGTATTTTGACAATGAAGTTGATGTAAATGTACACTTTAATATTCATACTATTATTTTTAAACTTATTTTAAAATATTTTTGTCAAAGAATATCTTCAGCAAATAAGGTGAAAATTTTATTTAAGAAAGGATTTCCTCCATTAATAATCTCAAAAACAAAGATGAAGTAACATATATCTATGCCATAATGCATAGAGTGTAAAACTTGAAATTTTAATAAGAGAATAATAGAACTTCTTGCTTCAACTAAATAAGCACAAATAATATTAAAATGATGATCAAATTATATGCCAAGAAAAAAGAAATAAAGATAAATCAATAGACTAGAAAACATGAAAAAAATAGAGAAAATTAACAAAGTTGGTTCTTTGAAAGACTGATAGAATTATAAACCACTGGCAAACTAATTTTTTACAAAAGAGGGAAAATACAAATTGCTAGTACCAGAAACAAAAGCAAGATTAACACTACAGACTTCCTAGAAATGAAAAAAGAGAGAATACTATCAAAAACATAGGTAAAATCTGACAACGCAGATAAAACAGACATAATTCCTTAAAAAACCTAACTTACCAAGATGACATGAGATGAAAGAGGAAAATCTGAAGTAATTACACATACTGAAAAACTGAATTCATTATTGCCCACATATCTACACTGGTAAATTGTATCAAGCGCTTAAGGAAAAAACGGTATCAGTTTTAGACAAAATTTTTCAGAAAACGGGGAAAAAGAAAAACTCTACTGTTTATCCACATTCTCTTCCATTCCTAGCTTATTTTATGAGGCCAACATAACACTGAAACCAAATAACAATACTACAAAGGAGAAGGAAGAGAAGGGAAAGGAGGAGGAAGAAATGGGGAAGAGGTGGAGAAATCATTTACAGGTGGCTAGGACCCCTTATGAACAAAGACAAAACCAATCTTTAATGAAATATTACCAAACAGCAGGAGCAGTATATGAAAAGAATATTTTACAACAAAAAGGTGTTTTTATCTCAGGAATGTAAAGTTGATTTTACATCTGAAAATCAATCAGGATAATCTGCCACATTAAATTAATAAAGAAGAAAAAACACAATTATATCAATAAATATGTAAAGGAGCATTTGGTAAAATTTATCTATTCATGATCAAAACTCATAGCAAAATAGGAATAGAAAGACTTTCAATCTGATAACAGATGTAAGAAAATGTAAAATTTAATTTTCTTAATGACACACTGAATATTCTCCTGCTTAGCTATGAAACAAGACAGGGATGTCTTTTCTCACTACTTATATTTAACATTGCTCTGGAAGTTCAAGTCAGTGCAATAAGGAAGGCATTAAAAAATAAAATAAAGGTTGGGCCTGGTGGCTAATGCCTGTAATCCCAGCACTTTGGGAGGCCAAGGCGGGAGGATTCGTTGAGTTCAGGAGTTCAAGACTCCTCTGTACATTCAACATACAGAGACCCTATCTCTATACATAATTTAAAAATTAGCTGGTCATGGAGGCACGCGCCTGTGGTCCCAGCTACTGCGGAGACTGAGGTGGAAGGATTGCTTGAGCCCAGAAGGTCGAGACTGCAGCAAGCCATGATCATGTCACTGCACTCCAGCATGAGCAACAAAGAAAGACTGTCTCAAACAAACAAAAAATAAAATAAAATAAAGATGGAAAAGAGAACAGAAAGAAGAAAAATGACTGCTTCTTTAAAATACTCTAATAAAAAAAAAGAAGCTATTAGAAATAAGTAGACTTAACAAAGTGACATGATACGAAGGCAATATTAACAAACCAATAGTATTCCTCTATATTACCAGCCAACAAATGGAAAATAAAAAATTTTAAATTCCATTATAATAGCACAAAAAGCAAAATACACTGATATCAAGTTAACTAAAATATTACAGACCTCTTAAATAGAAAACTTTTAAGAGTGCTGAGAGATAATGAAGACTAAAATAAATGGAGACTAAACCATATTCATGGAGTAGAAAGATTCAGTATCATTAAAACACCAATTTGCAGCTGGGTGCAGGTGCTCATGCCTATAATCTCAGCATTTTGAGAAGCTGATGTGGGTGGATCACCTGAGGTCAGGATTTCGAGACCAGCCTGGCCAACATGGTGAAACCCCACCTCTACTAAGAATACAAAAATTAGCTGGGCAGGTGCCTGTAATCCCAGCTACTCGGGAGGCTGAGGTAGGAGAATCACTTGAACCTGGGAGAAGGATGTTGCAGTGAGCTGAGATCGCATCATTGCACTCCAGCCTAGGCAACAAGAGCAAAACTCTGTCTCCAAAAAAAAAAAAAAAAAAAAAAAAAAAGGTCAAACAAAATAAAACCCACCAATTTGCTCCAAATTAATATATAATTTACCATATTCCCATCATAATCCCAACAGTTTCAGAAATTGATGATTCTAAAATTTATATATTACCTAACTTCATGAATTACTATAAAGTTACTACTATAAAGCTACAGTAATCAAAGGAGTGTCATACTGGTTAAGAAGAGACCAAAATATAATAGAACAGAACAGAGTCCAAGAAGAGACATATACTTACATGATCAATTGATTTTTGGCCAAGGTGCCAAAGCAAATCAATGAGCCAAGAAGATAGGGAGTAACCAGAAATCTCATACATTGCAGGCAAAGTATAAAATGGTATAACCATTTTGGGAAAAGCTTTAAGTTTCATTAATGGATAAAAGGGTGAGAGTTTGATGAGTAACAGCATATTTTCATAATCTTGAAATGTCTCCCTATAAATTACTTGTTAATTATAAATTAGACAAATCTGGTGGGCATCCCCTTAACCAAGTGATTGAAGCTAGTATCAGATAAACGGACGTAATGTGTCTCCTGATATGATATACTGAGGAGATGCTAATGTGATCTATGGGTTATTCTTGCTAAAAATATATCATCTAAATCCAATCCTAAGAAAACATACAAACCCAGCTGAAGGATATTCTAAAAAATAACTGCCCTGCACTCTTTAAAAATCATCAAAGTCAAGAAAGACAAAGAAGTTTAGAGAACTATTCTAGACTAAAGATGACTAAAGAAGCATGACACCAAAAAGCAATACATGATCATGGTCTAAATTCTGGGCTGGGGTTGCAGAGTGACAAGGGATGCCTATAAAGAACATTACTGGGGCATTATTGGATAATAGTCTATATCTGAATAGGAACTGTGGATTAGATTAAAGCAGCAGTTCTCAGTGTGGTCTGGGGTCTCCAAGGTACTTCAAGGGAGTCTATAAGTCAAAGTTATTTTTACAACAATACTAACAAAAAAAATTTGTCTTTTCACTCTTATTCTCTTATGAGTGTATGTGAACATTTCCGGAGGCTACATGACTTTCTGATACAGCAACTGAATAAAGAAGCATATGAATCCAGATGTCTTTTATTGAGCCAAACATTAAAGAGATTTAGAAAACTATACAAAAATGCCACTTGAGGGCCAGGCACGGTGGCTCACGCCTGTAATCCCAGCACTTTCAGAGGCCGAGGCAGGTGGATTATGAGGTCAAGAGACCGAGACCATCCTGGCCAACATGATGAAACCCCGTCTCTACTAAAAATACAAAAATTAGCCAGGCATTGTGGCAGGCGCCTGTAATCCCAACTACTCAGGAGGCTGAGGCAGGAGAATCGCTTGAACCCGGGAGGTGGAGGTTGCAGTGAGCCGAGATCGCACCACTGTACTCCAGCCTGGCAACAGAGTGAGACTTCGTCTTAAAAAAAAAAAAAAAAAAAAGCCACTTGACTTAGCATGGTTGTCTCAGGAAAAAGCACCTTTGTAATTGTCTGAGCTGTGAACTGATGGCAGTTGCTTCTTCTACGGCATACTATATATTTACTTGAAAGAACAAAGAATGACCAAACTATGGTTATTTGGACATTATGGCAGACATTTTCTCAAAAATGAAGCAGTGTATCCATCTTGAAGGAAAAAAAATCAACAAAATTTGTTGCCGGTATTCTAACGCATGTTTTAAAGCAAAAATTCGAATTATTGAAAACCTATCTGCCACTCTGATCTTGACATCTTCCCAATACTTAAAAGACTCTAATGAGACTGATAGTGATATTAACAAATGTGGCATATTTTGTAATACAGTATCCCAAAAACCAATCTTTGGAAGATGTGCATAACTCATGGAACCAATATTTTTCAAGTGACCAACACATGGATAAACATACATTCATAGGTAAAAGATCCAAAGAGCAAAACAGATCAATGGATTTTAACATAACAATGCAAAAAGTTAGCTGGTATGGTTTCAGAGTCTATATTGCAACTATCTTTAAGAAAAAAACACTTGTCAATTTGAGATATGAAATCAAAAAAGAACATGCAATTATTTGAAAAGGCTATTAAAATACTACTTTCTCTCAAAAACACAACTATATGAGGTCCAACTCTCTTCATGTATTTCACAGGTAAAACATGTTGTAAGACAGTAAATGTAGAAGATATGAGAATCTAGCTGCCTTAGCTAGACATTAAAGAGATTTATAAAAATGCAAAACAATGCCACATTTCTCATTTTTTGAAAGTTATTTTTAATAAAATGTTTTATATCCACCTGTAATAGGTTTATTACTATTATTTAAAATTGATTAAAAATATTTAAAGTACTCAGCACTAAGAACACCAATGGGTTTTTGTTTAAACGTCTAAACGGCCCCTGAGACCATGAAGTTTGAGAAGCACTATTACAAGTAAAATCCAACAAGAGCCATGTCTAATTCCTTCAAATGCTACAATTCTGTGAATACTCAAGAAAATGGAGATATGATTTAAACAATAAACAAAAGTAAGGAACATTTTCCCATCCTCCCTTTATGAAAAAAATATAATCCAGCCTTTTCCAAGATACCTCTTGCTGTAAATTTGTTTTCATTAATAATCATAGCTTATAGCCACATTATAAAATATTGGATTTTTATAGTTAATCTTAAAAAAAGAATCTAGGAACTAGATTGAAGCTAATAAAAATGGCCTTCATTGACTACTTTAAAAAACAATACATTCGTTTTGAACCTATAAAAGCTTACTTGCATACGTACGTGAACATTTAAAATATTTATTCTCTTTTAAAAATGTTTTACTTATTTATTTTTTGAGATAGGGCCTTGTTCTGTCGCCCAGGCTGGAGTGCCGTTGTGCTATCATGGCTCACTATAGCCTCAACCTCCCAGGCCCAAGTGATCATCCCACCTCAGCCTGGCCTAAAGTAATCATTCTCTTTGAGAGCTGAGCTATCCTCTTATCCTTCAATCTCCTAAATGTGTTATTAGGTACATATTTAAGTTAATTAAAGTGAATTAAATTAATTTTGCTTTTTAATTGTTTATCATGCTTCTAAAATACATACTCTGGGATCTCATCAAACAGCAACTTGCACTCACTGGTATGGAAAATTAGATATATGAACTACTTAATTGTTCAATTTTGAAAGGAATGAGCATTTATGCTAGATACATACTATCATTCAATTCACAGAAAGATCAACAAAAGGTTTTTATGAGTCTATTAATTAACTATAATAAATCTCAGCTCTGGTACTGAATCACCACGTTACTTATCTCTACTGACCCTGAACTAATAGAAAGTGTTCTCATCAAAATAATCTCTATATTTTAGCAGCACGAGTTTTAAAATAATTACTTATTGCATTATAAAGATTACTTACAATATATGTACATGGTATAAAAAATAACAGAATGAAGTTATGTACCCATACCCAGCTTTAGAAGAATAACATTTAATATTACCTTTAAACCCCCTAACCTCTCTGGATTTTGTATTTATTGTTCCTTTTTCTCTGGTATTAATTTCTCATTTAACTTACCTCACCTACTTACTAAAGAGTAAGAATGTGCACATCCTTAAAATACATACATTTTAAAGAATGTGATTCATGCTTTTAAGGAATTCAGATAGGGAAACATGAAGATAAATCAATCATTATAGTAAGCCATTCAAGTATTAAAAGGGGTTAAGTGAGCACATCAAAAGAAGCTTTTAATTCTTCTTGGCGAGGTCAAGAAAGGCTTCACAGAGAAAGTGAAGTCTGAACTGAGTTTCAAAGAATAAGTGGGTATTTACTAGGTAAAGTTAGGGGGAGATCCTCTGTTAATTCCAAACAAGGAAAACAACATTGCCAAAGGACACAGGTGAGAAAGCTGAATAATTCCAGCAACTATAACTGGCACACAGGAGATGAGGCTGGAAAAGAAATTGAGTAGCAAATCTTGATGAGAAATTTGGAGTTTTCACTCCAAATTTTACTCCAAATTTTCCAAGCAAAAGGAACTGAGATAAATTGTTTTATTATTGTTGTTGTTATTTATAATTTCCTATATCTATGACCTTTAATAGTATCCTGCACAAATTGACTCTGGACTTGGTTACATGATTGCTTTTTGCTATCAGGGAAAGAAAAAAATTGATGGACTGCTCGTGTCTACTTCATCCCCTTTGCAGCCCAGCACCTGCCACGAAAACAAGCTCTGGCTAGCCTATATAAAACAGAGCCAGGCAGTCCCAGTTGAAACCATGCTAGACCAGCTGATAGATAGCTGACTCCTAGACAAATTAATGAGCCCAGCCAAAACCAAAAGAATGACTGAGCCAACCTGTAGACTCACGAGCAAATAAATGCTTATTACTCTATGCCACTGAAGTTTTATGAGTGCTTGTAATGTAATAAACTGTGTAAACGATAACTGAAACAAAGGCTGAAGCTAACCACAGGGTTTAAGTAGAGGTGTCATAGGATCAAATATGGTATTTAGGGGACTTGTTTTTGTTTTTTTTTTTTTGAGACAGAATCTTACTCTGTTGCCCAGGCTGGAGAGCAGTGGCGCCATCTCAGCTCACTGCAACCTCCACCTCCTGGGTTCAAGGGATTCTCCTGCTTCAGTCTTCCAGGTAGCTGGGATTACAGGTATCTGCTACCAGGCCCAGCTGGAGTTTCTATTTTTAGTAGAGATAGGGTTTCAGCATGTTGGACAGGCTGGTCTCAAACTACTGAGCTCAGGTGATCTGCTGGCCTCAGCCTCCCAAAGTGCTGGGATTACAGGCATGAGTCACTGTGCCCAGCCTTGTTTTTGTTTTGAGATAGGGTCTTGTTCTGTCACCCAGGCTGGAGGCAATGCCACAGTAATGGCCCACTGCAGTCTCCACCTCCAGTCCTCAAGCAATTCTCCTGCCTTGGCCTCCCAAAGTGTTGTGATTATAGGTATAAGCCACAACACCAAGCCCAAATATGCTTTTTAAAGACTGTGTTGATGAACAGAGAATAGGTCAACAATGGAGACATAAAAAGTATAAGAAACCATAAAGTTGAAAAAACTGCCAAAAGGAATGGAGAGGAAAAGACATTTGAAATGTGGTATTGGATGACCTGTTGGATCATGTCAGGCACTTGGAGAACTGTTGGATCTTAGGCACTAATTAGACACATTCACTGAAGAAAAGGGAGGATTTTAGGATGAAACTTAGGCTTAACACAAGAATAATTACAGATGTCATCACCCTAGATTTATGATACTTTAGTAGAAAAAAGTTAATTTTTTTTTAAAGATTTGTCTTTTGTTGTTGAAGACAGAAATAATTATTTCAGAAAACAGTACTTCAATACTGAAAAAGGAAGGCCACTTACACATCCTTTCCCAGGGGTAAGAAAAGTAAATCAGAATTTCAACATCTATTTGAAAAAACAAAAACTGTCCAGTGATTAATCCCTGAACAGTTTTTATTAACATAGTTTCAGAGTAAGCAAGAACCTAGTTCCCCAGGATTAAAGACACAGCACTAGATCTTTGGAAATGGCCTTCCTAGATCAAAATCAGTGGGTTATGAATTAGGCCTTTTTATCTCCTTTTCATTTGAGGCTCCTACTGTTTTCTTATAGTTCATTTTTCACTTTATATCCTGAAACAGTTTAAATGGAGAGTGCAATTAAAATGTTCTACAATGATTTGAAAAAATAATAAATGAATTAATATTTGCTTTACTCCAGGATATAATCATGCACTTAATTCAAAGCCATAGACCTAAGCCATCTTATTCACTATGGAAATGCTTTATGTATATGTGCATACGCAGACATGCACATGCATACATATGTACAATTTTAATAAAAGATAATATATATCATTTATGAAAACTGACATATAGTAAAATAACAGGGGCCAAAATAGTGAGATAGCGAGTGTCAAAAGCACAATATTCCAGAAGAAATAAAAATAAGATGAACGTTAAAGATAAGAATAGAGGTAGTGGAGACATGAGCAAAAAAGACAGTTACACAGTTACATTTCTAGGCTAACGCAGTTTAAAAACAAAATGATATAAAAATCCCCATTTCTATCTCTATAATACAGATTTGGTTGTGTATCAGTAGCTGAAGAGCCAGTTATAGAAGCTGAAATTCAAGAGTACTTAAAAAAACCTGTTTACCACAAACTCTATTGCTACTACTGCTGATAGACATTAGTGAAGAATATAATCACGCCGAAAAACAAGTGCACATCTACGTCCCTACTGTAATAGAGATGTATGAAAAGTCCGAGAACTTGCCTCTTTTTCAGTGTCTCTAGAGATACATGTCCACTGGTTCTCCTTCACACTGTACGCCCAGAAGTCAGCAAGATCTTGTGTTCCATCCCAGCCACCAAACAAATAAACAGTCTCTATGAAAATCAGAAAAATATGTGTAAAAAAATAAAGGACAAAATAAGCATAGGCACCCAAACCTATAGCTGTTTCTAAGACCACTTAAGAAGGCACATCTAAATAAATTTTAAAATAAAAATGTTAACCTGGTAACTCTCTCAAATATATACTAGACTAGTATATCCTACGAATGAATGGATGCTGCAGAACCACTATTTTGAGAGATTTATAAAAATACAGATAAGTAGGAGGCATGTCCCAAGATTCTGATTGCACAGGTTTTCAATGGGTAAAAATGAGTCTGTATTTGTAAAGTATCCCAGAAAAATCTAATGTGCAGCTGGTTTGGAGCTTCTGTGTTTGGCCTTGAAAACTTTACATTTACCAGCTTCTTAATAATGCAGCCACTTTTTATCCACTATGGAATTTTAAAATTCAGATTGTAAAAAATAAAAACTCCAGAGGAATATACAGTGTAAAAGTATAGCATAAGAACATTTAGCTGTTTTTGAAAAAAGTCGTATTAAAGGTAATTTCTCTCTATTGCTATATCAAAAACAATGGCTAAAACTAGCTTTAAGTTAAAATTAGATATCTTAAGAAAAAGTGATCCATAGCTTTGATATTCCTATAAAAACTGGGGAAATTTTTTCCAAATATATGGTGGTATGTTTAACTCATCAGAAATTATCCTTTAAGTCATTCTAAGTATCTTGAGAATTTGGTTTCTTCTGACTCTGAAATGTCTACTATATTCACAGACTTTATCACTGACAAAACTGATTTTCTTGCTCAGTGAATAATGAATCTTTACATATAACATTGTGTATCATAGATCCTTCTTTATTTTCATTATTCATTTATTTTGAGACCGGGTCTCTCTCTGTTGCCCAGGCTGGAGTGCAGTGGTGCAATCATGGCTCACTGCAGCTTCCTGGGTTCAAGCAATCCCCCCAACTCAGCCTCTTGAGTAGCTGAGACTACAAGCATGTGCCACCATGCCAACTTTTTTTCTGGGGGGTGAGGGGGTACAGACAGGGGCTCACTATGTTGTCCAGGCTGGTATTGAACTCCTGGCCTCAAGCAATCCTCCTGCCTCAGCCTCCCAAAGCGCTGGGATTATAGGCATGACCCACCCCATCTAGCCCCTTCTTTATGCAATAATAGTGCATTTCCAACTGGGTGCGGTGGCTCACGCCTGTAATCCCAGCACTTTTTGGGGGCTGAGGCGGGTGCACCACAAGGTTAGGTGTTTGAGATCAGCCTGGCCAACACAGTGAAACTCCGTTTCTACTAAACATACAAAAAAATTAGCCAGGTGTGGTAACGGGCACCTGTAATCCCAGCTATTCAGGAGGCTGAGGCAGGAGAATCACTTAAACCTGGGAGGCGGAGGTTGCAGTGAGCTGAGATCACGCCACTGCACTCCAGCCTGGGGTGACAGTGTGAGACTCTGTCTCAAAAAATAAAACATAAAAAAAAGTTGTTTCCTTTCTTCAAATATTTCCCCCTTTGTAACTGTTTTAAGTCTACCAGTTGTATAAGCTCACCAATGATTATCTTTTAATGTTAAATAAAACACTATATGAAAACTGTAAAGTCATGTACTCTCTAACTAACACGCCTTAGGCCTGTATATATGGAAGCTGCCATCCAAGTTATATCCCACCATGCAGGGTTACAATTCAAAGTGTACTTGGAAATACTAGAAGACTATTTAAGAAAACCTTTTGTCATTCACAGAGTTAGGCTATCTTCTACAAGATTGCTGTCATATTTGCATATAATTTCAAACTCTAAGTAAATTTTTCAAGTGATTTGTCTCTTCTATCCCCCAAATACCTGGGGAAATAAAAAAAAATGTTTCACTGTTTTCTGGATAAGAACAGGCCACTGGAGGACGACTGAGTTCTAGTACTAACTGGGTGATCAGTACAGATCATTTAAACCTCCTAGGTTTTAGTTTTTTCGTCTGCAAAATTTCAGTGTTGTGAAGTCCTTCAGATATAAGTTACATGAGGCCAGGCACAGTGGCTCATCTGAGGTCGGGAGTTCGAGACCAGCCTGGTCAACATGGTGAAATCCCATCTATACCAAAAACACAAAAATTAGCCTTTCATGGTGGCACACATCTGTAATCCCAGCTACTCAAGAGGCTGAGGTAGGAGAATCGCTTGAACCCAGGAGGTGGAGGCTTCTGTGAGCTGAGATTGCACCACTTCACTCCAGCCTGGGCAACATAGCGAGACTCCATCTAAAAAAAAAAAAAGTTACATGAAAACATTCTGAAGGCTGACAAGTATGAACATCACTTCTACCTTTAAAATATGCATAAAATGAAAAATACTCTATAGTTACTAAGTACAATAAAAATGATATTATAACTGACTACATGCCTAATTCAGTACATAAAACACTTTTGGCGCTGTATAAGTGTGAAATAATGCCAATTATTTCAAATTACCAAAAAAACTGTCCTATCTTGGAACTATAAAACAATCCATTATCATCAGTTAAGTAACATTCTGTTTCCAAAATGGCACACGGTAATACTCAAGACACATAATTTTACAGCAAAAAAAAAAAATTAAAGAATTTTCATCTGGCTTAAAAATTATTTGCCAAGGCCTCACTAAAAGGAAATTAACCCTGTTAAATTCTGAAGCCTGGAGAGGGGGTATATAACTAAAATAGCAATAGCAATTGACCTTTTGTTTTACAGTGTTTCTGGGTACCCTCTGGATAAGGTTACCCTGGTTCATTAACTTTAATAACCCTTCCTCTTGGGCTCTGGGTTCTCAATGTTCTTTCTGAAAAGCAGGTCTCTTTGTACGCATAAATTCTCACAGCAAAGAAAACCCACATTTCCACAACAGCCTCATTGATAGCTGAGCAAAATAAAATCTGGCACGCAGTAAGCATCCTAATGGAATTAAGCCAAGATGTCATTCCTATCCATGAAGGCTTTGTGGTCCCAGCTGAAGTTTAATAGTAAAATTAAATGAATCGGATGGAAACTGAGCCTTCTGACATACCTGAATGAAAATGCATAACAAAAATTTTAATTAATTCATCTAATTATTTAAGTCATGCAAAGAAGAACTATTATCTGGAAACAGACACCAGAAAAGGTATTATTTAATGCACAAAGGATATCAAAGACCTTTAAAAATTATGGATATAACTGGAGAGAACTGTAGAGAGAAGTAAGGAAGTAAAAAGGAGAAAAAAGAAAGCATTAATATTTGCAGTAAGGTAGTAGATTGGTTAGGGAAGCTCATTCTTGTGCTTAGACGTTCTATAATAATTCATTTACATCTGGGGCAGTACGATCTTCTTCAAGGAGCAACCCCTTCACCTCTTCTCTATATTTTTTCTGAATGGGGTATAGGCTATAGTGTCTATCCATTTCTCCCAGCACTTTGAGGAATGTTTATTTAACACTTTTTGAGTACTGAGAATTAGCAAAGCACTTTAGAGAATTAAAAAGAAAGAAGACATAGTCCCCAGTCCCTATCCTCAAGGAACTTACAATCTAGTCAAGAATATCAAAAGGCAAACAGATCAACATAACGCAAGGCAGACTAAATGTCATAAGAAAGGTAAACAAGTTAAAAAGCACCTGAGGGTTCAAAAGAGGGAAGAGAGTATATCTGGCTGAGGGGACTCAGAAGAGATTTCATGGTGACAGTGGTATTTGACCTATGCACCAGCAGGAAGGAAAAAAAAAAAAAAAAAAGAATAACAAAAGTATAGAGACAGAAAAACACATCAAAAGCGTTTTACGGAAGGTGTACTCTAGTCAGGCAAATCCTGGCTACAATCCTGGCTCTATCACCACAGCTATGCGACCACCACACAGTTCCTTAACTATTGGTTTCTTAATCTCTAAGATGTGCTACAGTATCTATCCCATAAAGCTGCTGTGAGAATTAAATTAAATTAAATAACGCATGTTAAATGGTTAAACTGTATGATGAATAAATACACTGTTTGATTTAAAAGAACACATAGGTAGGAGGTGGAGAGGAGGTTAAAAGACAGGCAGTGTCCAGATCATGGAAGGGATTAAATAACAGGATAAGGGCTTTGAACTTGATTTCACACAGACAGTGGAGAAGCCACAGAAGATCTTAGGCAGAGGGGTAACAAGGTAACATCAGAACTTGCAGCATACAGGACTGACTGAAGGAGTTGAGAATGACAGGGATTGGAGGTAAAGTGGCCAGTAATAGCTTATGTTCGAAATGTCAAACAAATTTTATTCTAAAACACTGAGTCAATCAATCACCAATCAATCTATTTTTCATTACTTAGGCCACAAAAACTAAAATTCAACCATATTCTTTGGTATACTACATGTACCAATTTGGTACTAGTATAAAACAAACTCTGGAGCTACCTACTACCAGTAGTACTAATCTACACATCTTATATGCACTAAAAATAATGTAGAAATCTAAGGTATATAAAGACATCTCAGTGTCTTTGCACAATGGAACAGGCTTTTTATTTTTAGTGCCCAAGTGCAATATCTGTCTTCTACTTTGATTTTTAGGATAAATCAGACTGTGTTGATTGCATAACCCTCCACAAGATGGCACACTACTTTTGCAATTAAATCAGTTTTTCAGTTTTTCCACTTTGACACTGTATAGGATGCATATACTATGCATTGACATAGCCCTGACCCAAAACTTAGACAAAATTCATGTATCAAAAAGAAGAGGTAGGGGAAGGGTTAACAGGCTGGTGAAATAAGTTACCTTAATTCTTAGTTTAGACACTGACAGAAAAACAAAATTTTTTTAAAAAAAGGTTTTAAGAAACACAAATTTATCTTTAAGACAGAAATAAAACTCTATAATAATTAGACGAAGAGTTTAAATCCTTCTAAAAGTGAAGTTTAGTAAGACTTAAATTAACATGACAATTTTTGAAGAGAGAAATAAATGGTAAGGGGAAAAATATTCTATATGCTCTTTACCCTTCCCTTCTTAAGCCATCCCCTTGAAGTACCATGACCCAGCAGATTATCAACTGGATTCACTGCCTCTCTTTTTAAATAAAACTGTATTCTTACGTAAAGCTATGGTTACAACACTATCTAAATCTTTTGGGTGAATTCAACATACAGTCACTTTCCTTGCTAAAAGGCTGAATGTTATGCCTATGACAATATACTTTGTACTCTTAATGAAGTCTGCATTTCAGAATTACTTTCTGTTAACTGTGTAAAAGAAAGATGCACATTACTTTCAGAAATACAGCCACATGAATAAATTTGTAATAGCAACCAAAACCCATGTTTAGGCACTCCCTTCAAGTTTCTTTAAGGAACATCAAGAAAAACTGAACGTGGTACCACAAAATAAAAGCACTTTCAGGCTGGACGTGGTGGCTCACTCCTGTAATCCCAGCACTTTGGGAGGCCAAGGCGGGAGGATCACCTGAGGTCGGGAGTTCGAGACCAGCCCGACCAACATGGAGAAACCTTGGCTCTCCTAAAAATACAAAATTAGCCAGGCGTGGTGGCACATGCCTGTAATCCCACCTACTCGGGAGGCTGAGGCGGGAGAATCGCTTGAATCCAGGATGTGGAGGTTGCGGTGAGCTGAGATTGCGCCACTGCATCCCAGCCTGGATGACAAGAGCAAGACTCCGTCTCAAAAAAATAAATAAATAAATAAAAATAAAAATAAAAAAATAAATAATAATAAATAAAAGCACTTTCATAAAATTGCTATAGAATAGTTAAAGGTTCAAATTTCTACAGAAGGGCTCTTCCAAGTGACAAGCAACTCTCCATCAACTTCTTTTGTAGATACCAAATATTAGAGCTTTGCCTAAGTCTTCGTACCTGCTCTGGTTGAGAAAGAAGAAAAAGGCTTAAACTGTAGGTTCTCAAAATGTAATGAGAGTTACACAACAAGGAACAGCCTAACACAATGGAAATTTATTAATACATTTCTAACTCAGCAGACTTCCACACTGAAACAAAATAGACATGGCTTTTCTCTCTTTCTATTCACTGTTCTTATCCCAGTCGAAAACCAAGTCACAGTTGAAGAATCTTAAGTGGAGAGATGCCAGGTACAGGGATTACAATTAATAAAACTGATCCAGTAGGACAAATCCAGTAGGACAAAATACAACATTCCTTCTCTACCATGGCATGAATGATAGGACTCCCTTAGGATGGAAGAAAGCTTTGAAAATTAAATAATAAAATTTGTGCCATCATACACCTTTTAAAATGGTCACTGTATCCTTAGAGAAGGCAGCAATATGGGGGGGAAAAAACCCTATAGACTAAAAAAAGAAAATAAAATCTACATACTACTAAGTTTCTAATATCTAAGAAAACAAGGTATATGAAACACCGGGAAGCAACAATTGCTTTAAAATATAAGCCATGTTAAATAAACTGAAATTAACTTTATGAAGTTTTACTCTAGTGAAGGTGTTCTTTTTAAAAAAAAAATTCGAGAGACAGAATCTTGCTCTGTTGCCTGGACTGGAGTGCAGTGACATAATCATAGCTCACTGCAGCCTCGAACTTCTGGGCTCAAGCTATCCAAGCCTCAGCCTCCCACACAGCTGGGACTACAGGCACGTGTCACCATGCCTGGCTAATTAAAAAAAATATTTTGTAGAGACAGAGGTCTTGCTACGTTGCCCAGGCTGATCTCGAACCCCCAGCCTCAAGTGATCCTTCCACCTCAGCATTCCAAAACTCTGGGATTATAGGTATGAGCTACCATGTCTGGCCAGTGTTCTTAATTTTGTGAGTTAGTAAGAGTCTCTTTGATTATCTGAAGCCATGGATTCTCTTCCTAGAAAAAATTTGCAAATAGACAACATGTTGCGCCTAACTTCAACAGATAAAGAACCCTTGTGCTGGAAAACTTCAAAATGCATATTTAAAGTAATAACTGAGCTTCTTTAAACTATATTTTACTACTTATGCACCAATTTTGTTAACATGGAATTTCCTGGTTGTTCAAACTCTACTTAGAGAAAGTTATTCTTTACTACTAAACCTACCTGATCTTCATCAACAATATTCTTATATATACTTTAGTATTTTGTCTCAAAAATATTATAAATATATTTACGGTTTCCCTTCCCTAAGGCACTAATTATACAAAAGATTAAACAAATATACCAAAATAACATTGATTTTTTTAGAATGTGGAATTATGAGTGAGTTACTTTTTCCCCTCAACACTGCTTTTCAAACTGTTTTAAACTTTTTCGAAAATTTTTTAATTACTTTAAAACATTTCCGTAGTGAAATTTTGTCCAATTATACAAAAAAACCACAAAAGTTCCTTTGAGTTATATAAAATTATCTCAGCATAATTAATGACTGCTGCATATTAATATATGGCATATCAAATGCATGTTATATAAATATTATATGCATATATAAAATACATTATTTCATTTAACTCTCATAATTACTTAGTTTATTATCACCATTTTAATCAATACAATTCATTCAAGATTGAACAAGAAGTCAGGGTTAAAGCCAGGATTCAATCTCAGGGATGTCAGACACCCATCTTTCCTTCCCACAAACTTAACACCTACCTATTATATTTGGCTGCCATATCATTAAGATCCGACTAGAAAGGTTCTTTCAAAGATTGATGATAAATACAATCTCTTTGAAAGTGATTAAGATCAACCTGATAATTAAGATAATTGCTGATCAATAACACAGCTATGGTACCTAAATGATTAAATAAATACTAACAGTATATGAAAGCCCTCAGTAAATCATGCTACTAATAGTCATAATAGAAACATAGAAGAAATTTTGGAGAGAAAAACCCAAGGATATACCAGATTCTGCACTTGAGCCCAAACCAAGTTCAGAAAGCAACAAATTTTACTTTAACAAATGCAAAGCTCTATATTTAGTTTTTCTACCTAGATCCCAAAGTAATGATAATTACAGCTTTGGGAAGCATAGTCTAAATGGTATAACAAGCAGAATCCGAAAATTTAAATATGTTTGAATATAACCAATAAAATAGATCCACCACAGAAAATATTAGTATAGTATAATACATGACATAATAACCTGATCTACTTATCAAGGTTTACAGCAGTATCTGAAAACAGTTTCCAAGTAAATATTTTTCTTTCTACCCAAAGGAAAATGAATTTTAAAACTTTGATCCAATCCAACAAATATTTAGTACACGTCTACTCCATACTAGGCCCTATAGTCATAAAAATAAATGAGGCAAGATCCTTGGCCTTCCCCCTTGTCCATGGGGGCTGGGAAGCTGGAGAGACAGCAATGGTATACACAATACCTATGTGAACAACTCTAAAACAATGTGGAAATTATTGTAGTAATAACGGTTTGAACAGTGTTACATAAATACAGAGGGAATTAATTATTATTTTGCTTAGATCTATCTCCTGAACCTCAAACTAATATATCCAACTGCTTACTTGACATACCTATGTAGATGTCTAACTGGCATCTCAGACTTAACTTGTCTAAAATCAAGTTGCTGAACAACCCACCATATGGGATCCTCTTGTACCCATCTTAGAGAATGGTTACACCATTTTTCTAATTGTTCAGGTCAAAACTTTAAGTCATCCTTAGCTTCTTTTTCTCACACTCCTCATCCAGTTCCTCAAAAAATCCTGTCAGCTCTATATGATACCTTTTAAAATACATCCAAAATGTGACGAATTTTCAACATTACTACTACCATTCTGGTATAACCCAGTGCTATAATCACTTCTCAGATGAGCAACAGGCTCCTTAAAGTAAAGGACTCGCTGCTCTTCACTCAATTTGTTTTGTTAAACTGCAAGGTCAGTTCATAGCGTTTCTTAAACCCAACAATGGCTTCCCACTTCACTCTGCACATAGGTTAAAGTCCCAAACAAAGTGCTAAAAAATTCAACACAATTTGTCCCCCCAGCTATTTCTCTGACTTCACCTCTTACCACTCTCTTTCTCACATACCTCTGATCTAGCAACAAAAATTCTGGAAAAAAACCAAGAATAGTAGAAAGGTGGCAATGTTTTACTTTGTAATAATATCTGTTCAATAATGAATATCACCTGTATGAAGACACTTTATTTGAATACCTGGTTCAGCAGTACTTACCATAAAATGTCAAAAATTAAGGGATTAAGCTCTTTAAGAATATCTGTAATGAGGCCAGGCACAATGGCTCATGTATGTAATCCCAGCACTTTGGGAGGCCGAGACAGGATGGTCACTTGAGGTCAGAAGTTCAGGACCAGCCTGGCCAACATGGCAGAACAGTGTCCTACTAAAAATACAAAAATGAGCTGGGTGGGCACCTATAACCCCAGCTACTCGGGAGGCTGAGGCAGAAGAATTGCTTGAACCCCAGAGGCAGAGGTTGCAGTGAACCGAGATCATGCAACTGCACTCCAGCCTGGGCAACAGAGCGAGACTCTGTCTTTAAAAAAAAAAAAATATATATATATATATATATAAAATAAATATATACATTATATATATATAAATTTATATATATATATATATATATATATATATATATATAATGAATCTTCCCAGAAAACTGCACAAAGACAAAAATTTTGCACACCATTTAAAGATTATCATGGGCCCCCTTAAAACCTATTCATGAAGCTTCATGTAAACAAACATGAAATATATCCCAAGGCGAGAGAACAGAACAAAAACTTGACAGCAATAGCTGGCTGAGACAAAAGATTGGGAATGCCGCGGTGTGAAAGTTGTTAGACTTCTGAATAGTGTTTTCTGGTTTCTTTTGTTTTCTCCTGATCAGATTCCTGGATTACCCACACTCACAACCAGAGACCTGTTTAATTTAACCTGAACCGTAATTTCAGTCTTGTGAAAGTTCAGAGCTTTTCCTATTGAGTCCCAGGGCATCTTTCCTCATATTTCTCTCTGCTTCCAGACACTGGAATCCACAGAAGTTGCCTCACTACTGCCCTACCTCAGTTTGAACCCCAAACCTAATTGTCTCATCAGTTTCTACCACAAAATAAATAAATAAAAATCAACTCCAAAATCAATTTTACTAGAGAAAACTTCTAAGAATTTGGTGAGTAAAGAAACAGTCATGTCATGAAATGTGGCATTCTGCCATCCATCTGGCTCTACTACCACTTATCTCAAGCTTGTCCAACCTGCGGCCCATGGACTGCACGAGGCCCAGAATGGCTTTCAATGTGGCCCAACACAAATTTGTAAACTTTCTTAAAACATTGTGAGACTTTTGTTGTGATTTTTTTTTTTAAGCTCATAAGCTATCATTAGTGTATTTTATGTGTGGTCCAAGACAATTCTTCTTCCAATGTGGCCCAGGGAAGCCAAAAGATTGAACACCCCCGATTTATCTCCAACTTTTTTTTTTGAGACAAAGTCTTGCTCTTGTCCCCCAGGCTGGAGTGTGATGGCGCGATTTTGGCTCACTGCAACCTCCGCCTCCTGGGTTCAAGCAATTATCCTGCCTCGGCCCCCTGAGTAGCTGGGATTATAGGCACCTGCCACCATGCCCGGCTAATTTTTGTATTTTTAGTAGAGATGGGGTTTTACCATGTTGGCCAGGCTGGTTTAGAACTCCTGACCTCAGATGATCCACCCGCCTCAGCCTCCCAAAATGCTGGGATTACAGGCATGAGCCACTGCACCCAGCCATCTCTTTCTATTTCTTCTTCCCTTTCTCTGATCCTAATGAGACAATTTTTCTCAGTGTTGCAAAAATAGTTCCTTCCACAATCAGGTCTCAGTATTTTACTTTGTACTCCAAAGCACCTTCACCAATACATACAGTTCTCTTCCTAAAACGAATGCTATTGAGTAAAATTTTCTCCAACTTATAATTTAAAGTAGAAAATTTTAAAAATACATTTTAAATAAAAAAATTTTAAACCACTGGTAATTGTACCACCAGACATAACTAAGGTCAATATTTTGGTATGTGTCCTTCTAGTCTTCCCCTCTATAGTAAATGATAAATTTAAAAGGAATCATCACTTCTGTCTCTATTTCTATACCAAGATATCAAAATATCGACAAAAGGTTTCAGATAGCTCTTCTTGGAAACATATTTTTTGAATGTAAAAAACGAAAACAAGAAAACAAAAGAGGAATTCCACCTCCAAATGTTTTATATGCCATCTCTATTACTGATAACAAGGATCACCTGAATCTGGTGAAATCCTTTCGACCTCAATGTCCACATATAGTTAGTACTGTTTCCACACTATACGTGGCAATGGTAACATACTGAAAAGCATGAGAACTTGAGCAACGGACAATGTATATTAAATGACCACCCATGATTCCTTTTTAAGGCTGAAAAATCTAGTTTTGTCATCCACCATGGGCCTAAATAAAGTTTGACCCAGAATTCATAACGATTAAAAGAAAAAAAGAAAACACTCTAAATGGGTGCAAAATGGCTCTAACTAAAAAATTTTCTACTAACAGGGTAATTCCCTAGATTTCCTGTGGTAGAAATATTTGCGTAAAAGTGTATTTCCAAAGTACTTCTGTAGCTTTCTATAAACTGCTGTCAATATTGAAGTGTGGATATAGGCCGATTTTTCTTTGTACACCTTCACTAACGTATAAAAACTCCTTAGAAGCTATCAAAAAGACATTACTCCTTTAAAGGTCCATCTGGAGGAAAATTCCATGACTATAATAGTCATTCTCACTACTCTTTCTTATAATTTCTAAAGTAAATCTAGTAGTTACTCAAATAACATTTTTTCTTTTTTTATTTTTTGACGGGGTCTTGCTTTGTTGCCCAGGCAGGTGTGCAGTGGTGTGATGATGGCTCACTGTAGCCTCCAATCCTGGGCTCAAGCAATCCTTCTGAGTCAGCCTCTCGAGTAGCTGAGACTACAGGCATACACCACTACACTCAGCTGATTTTTTTTATTTCTTATATAGAGGGGGGTCTCACTATGCTGCCCAGGCTGGTCTTGAACTTTTGGGATTAAGCGATCCTCCTGCTTTGGCTTCCCAAAGTGTTGCAACTACAGGCATGAGACACTCACTGTGCCTAGCTGAAATATTTTTTTTAAAGGGAGTAGGGGTAAGGACCCTGACCATCAAGAGTTTGCTAATGCATAAAACAAAAATATTATAGAAAAATATCTAGGCCTTCACGCCACTGCACTCCAGCCTGGGAGACAGAGCAAGACTCCATCTCAAAAAACAAAAAAACAAAAAAAAAAAAAAAAAAAAAAAAAAGAAAGAAAGAAAGAAAAATATCTAGGCCTTTATCACTTTACTGTAAGTATTTCAAAGATCTCTGACCTGAAAAGTTAGATTTTAATTCTCAATGACTTGCTCACACTAAGTTCTGTCATGACATTTGCCTATTCTTTGAATAATTTTCTGTTTTCACATTTCATGGATTATAAAAAGAGAATTTTTTTGTCTTTTCTTACACATGTACTTTACCTATCAATAATTAACGCAGTAAGCACTACGAAAATTCCTTCTGCTCCCCCAGATAAGGTGAGCTTTAATTGTTAAAGTAAACCATATTACTTTTATATTTAAGGAAAGTGCATTTTGCTTTAAAAGGTAAAAGCTCTTCTCAAATAAACATAAATTTAGTATATTATTATAGCATACTATAACCAAATTTGTTCGAAAGGGTGGGCTGGGCATGGTAGCTCATACCTGTAATACAAGCACTTTGGGTGGTCCCAGCAGGCAGACTGCTTGAGCCCAGGAGTTCAAGACCAGCCTGGGCAACATGGCAAAACCTCATCTCTATTTTAAAAAAAGGTTGAGGGGGAGGCGTGTTTAATAATATTTTCCTTATAGTACTGCTGGAGAAAAAAGAAAAGCATTATAAATTCTACTCTATGTTCAAAAAAAGGGGAAGCTACTGCAGACAATCTAAAAATAAATTATCATGTCTGTATTCATAAATTATTTAATTATTCTGGATAAAAAAACAATTTGTATATAAATCTGGCTCTTTAGTAAATAAGCATACGAATATTTATTATACTCTCAGGCAGAAAAAAAAGATGCCTAAGACTCTATAGCTAATTCAAGCCTATTTCTGTAGGGCAGAAAGGCATTCGGAAAGAGGGACCAAGATTAAGAAAGTCAATTCCTATATGCCTTAAAATGAACCTTTTCCAAAGAGACCCTAATAACAGTCTCAAACCAGTTCAGAGGTGATCATAGAAATTTAGCTTTTAATTTTAAAAGAAAAGTTATAATTTCTCTTCTTACAAAAATTATGAAAATAAATTCATGTCAAGAAGACTTAGTATCTACATTGTAACCATTTTTATTCTTAATTATTTTATGAGTCTCCAGAGCAATTATTTTATTCCCGAAGCAATATGAGTTGGCATAATACACAGTAGAACTGAGCATTCATTACTCTTGGAAAGAGTGGTATTCTATGCAGTAAAGTTTTCTAAAATCCAATAATAACATATAACTATGCTAGATTATTGGTATTATTTGCTTTTTAAGCGGCTAATCTGAGACCTATTATAATGTTGGCATTAACCTCTAAATATTATGGTAATTAAGTTTTCCTAGGTTTTAGAAACTTAAGAAACATGTTTGCTACCAAGCTTCAGAACAAAATTTAAAAGGCAGGAAAAAATACAAAAACAAAAAACAACAACTAAAACAACGAAATTATTTACAGGCTTATGAAAAGTTTTTAGCAATTAATGGACTTACCAACACTTGGCTGCCTAATTTGATATCTGCTTCCTCTGAAAATGTATCTTAGTTCTCTTTATTCCAGTAATTCTCATATTACTCTACTACAATATAAGCGCAACAAAAATCCAGAAGTACACCAGTTTTCCATGAAAATACAACACATATAAACTAGACACATACACACATAAAAGCCCACGTTACACTTTTTTTAGGCAATCTAATTTCATTTGTGTAAGAGCTCCCCACCCCCACCCCCGACCCTTCCTTACCTGTCACTGCCTGGTTTAGATGATGCCTGTAGCCAATGAAGATTTTGTTTTCCATTGCAACTGCTACTCACCTGTTTGAACATCAATAACCATCTGATGGCCTCCTCTCATTCCTGGTCGGTTATCTTCCCCATCACCTTTAGTAGAAATAACAGTTTCTTTTAAAGGAATAACAAACAACAGCATACCCAGAGTAAATTTATTCATAAGTCTGTAATCAGTAGTAAAAATAACCCACACTTATTTTTTCAAAATATTAAGAATAAGTAAAAGGACTCATAAAAGTAACAGTATGACTCAAATCTGTATTTATAATAATCTTGTTCTTTTTTCCAAATGCTTTCAGGACATGAATGAACTTGGAAGTTATTTTTGATTTATTTATGATCAATGCCACAAACCAGCAGACACAAAATATTATACAAAAACATAAAACAAAAATCTCTAAGCCCCTTGGGTGCCAAAGTGAAGGTCAAAAACATTACAAAATTAGATCTCCTGTATATATTCTAGGCATAGTTCATTAGTATAATGAGCAGTTTTAAAGTTGAGTTATTAAACTATTTACAAAAACAAAGATGTTATCAAGTTTTATATTAATGATATTAATTTTGTATAATGTGTACAATTATTTTGTATAATTTTTGTACAATTTTGTACTTTGTATAATTATTTTATATAACTTTGTATAACGTATTAATTTTGTGCCAATATTTCAACAATCAGTTCCCACCTAATTTACCAACTACTTCATTTAAGTACTGACTGAAGAAATCTAAGATTTACTTCACTTTGATTCTTATTTCCATCAGAATTTAATAGGCAGGTTTAAATACAATCAGTAAAACTTTATTTAAACTTCCAAAAGAGAACACTATTATTCAACTTGTATCTAATCTTACTTTACACCAAATCTTACATAAATAAAGTTATGGCCGGGCGTGGTGGCTCACACCTGTAATCCCAGCACTTTGGGAGGCCAAGGTGGGTGGATCACCTGAGGTCAGGAGTTCAGGACCAGCCTGGCCAACATGGTAAAACCCTGTCTCTACTAAAATACAAAAAATTAGGCATGGTGGCATGCGCTTGTAATCCCAGCTGCTCAGGAGGCTGAGGCAGGAGAATCACTTGAACCCGGGAGGCGGAGGTTGCAATGAGCCGAGGTTGCACCACTGCACTCCAGCTGGGCAACGAGAGTGAGACTCCATCTCAAAAAAAAAAAAAAAGTTATAACTTCATTTCGGTAGTTCAAAAGGTTATAAGATTCTAATGTCTTACCTGATATAAACTAGAAAGCCTAAGGCTTTCTTCATAACTCTCCTATTAGTTGAAATATATTACTTTGGCTAATAAGTTTCCCTGTATTGGCTTTCTCCTAATGTAAAATGGAGAATATCCAATTTTATACTAATTTCACAAGGGTCCTATGAAAATGACTGAAATGTCAGTTCTTATATACAGAAAATAAGACACAAAACTGAAGCTTTTCATTACTACTGTATTCAGCGGCTAATCGTCCAGAAGTTCCCTTCAAATCCTTTCTCCTAATAGTTAAGCCTTTAGACTGTGCAATTTATTATCATTGAAGTTTTGCCCTTTCTTCTTTTCTTCCCCCATTAGTCAGTATCACCATTTTTAAGAATAGATTTAAGAAAGCATATTCATCCCTGAGAGGTCTGAGGGAAAAAAGAAAGCACTAAAATGAATCCATTTTCAGTATGTATTTTATATGTTGAATCCATTAGTTTGCAAATACACAATTACAGTCTGTTTGCTAATAATATGTGTCTTTAAAGAAAATTACCTCATACATGACTGATAAAATAGGAGAATGATGCTCATCTAACATCAATTATGGAGGTTCTTGAGCAATTTTCCCCTGCATATTAATGTGCAACACTATCAGGAGAAAGCTTTCTCACAACTAAAGAGAAGTCCTTAGCAATACATGAAGACCACAATGAAAAAAGCTCAGTATCCACAGAACTGTCTTCCTTTAATGCAAACAGTTGCATTAAGAAATTGCTACACTTTCCACTATGTTAACTATCTGGCAAAGCAGTGAGTACAGATTAAGAAGTGACAAAAACTTCCCCCTTATATGAAAATAAGGGATTCATGAAGAAGACTATACTCTGGATCTGATTTCAAGTTTTGATGAAAACAGTCTTTATTAGAAGCAAATGCCCTCCAGGATCCACATTTCAAAGATGAAGGCATGAGCCCAGGGCTTAAGTCTAAACACACTATGATGTTCAATATAAGTACCTTTGAAGATTTAAATGCACTGATATTAATTTTTATTATAATTATTACACTAGTTTTTATTAGTAGCTGGTTATAAAGTTCCACAGATTTGGAATGGTCTTCTGCCTTTCTATTTTTCTTATATGCCCTGCTAGGTTTAGCAAGCAATTTTGCAGAACTTAAGCTTTTCAAGAACATGCGTATGGCAATACAACACAGCCTATAATTTTATACCATGCATCTATCAAAGCAGTTTATAATGATATT